>NC_090808.1:32702094-33030594 GCF_036512215.1 Solanum lycopersicum
GTGGGTTCGTGGAAAGGACTGAAATAAGTTTTTTAGTTTATGGACCATGACAATAATAACGTTCAATTAGAGGGTCCACGATCTGTGGTCGAGGAACCGTAGGTCAGGCCAAAACACTATCACCACAAACGACGCGTCTGTAGGACGGGTCATTGGTAAGTTCACGTCCGTCAGTGATGAGTTGCGTGTCAGGTTCAACACTTAAGTCCAGCAGCAGTTGGGTCTTTTCCTAGTTAATTAGTTCCTATACTTCCTCATTTTACCGTCACTAAGACCCTTAGATAAGTATTTTCAACCCCCAAATTCACTTCATTCTTCCAAATTCACAAAAGAAGAACTCTTCAAAATATTTCTCTCTAGAAACTTCTCGAAGAAGAATTATTCGACCTAGGTTTGTAAGATAAGGTATCAATTAATCCATTAAAGGATAGAATTTCTACTCAAGGTATGATACTTTTCATCCATGGTTTCCTTTCATTCATGGAGTTCTCAAATTCCACTATTTCTTAAGGTAGAATACCATAATTGAGTTAGGGTTTTCATCAATCATCATGGGTTCTTTTTATTGTTGATTTAAATTATTAAATTATTATTTATTATGCATGAATTAATGAAACATTATGATGTTATGATGATTTTCCCATAAACCTATGGAATCCACATGTTTTCAAGACATGAATCATATGATATCGAATTTTGATTAAAAAATAAGAGTTTTATGAAATAAATTATGTTTTGCAAGTTTTACATGAATTTATGATTAAATTAATATACAATGCATGTTTTCTAAGTATTCATGATTCATAATGGGTTTTGAACCTCAAGAAGTAAATTATGGGCTTATGCATTTTCTAAAATCTATGCAAATGTATCAAGGGTGTTTTGAGACTAAAGTCTCAAACATAAAATATTCAATTTAGTATATCATTTATATTTTATATACTATCGCATTTATTTAAATATTTATTGTATAAGATTTCTTAAAAGCATACATCTTCTTCTTATAAGACAGACATGTTTGTACGACCATTGTTAGCTATAAATATAGGAGTTTGCTCACAATTTTAATCTACTGATTTTAATACCTCATATAGTACATATTTTAAATTTATTTATTTTATATTATATAATATCATACAACAAGACACTTTCAAAATCAAGGAATTTGACTTTTCAAAAGAGTTTTACTTTTCCAAAGGGTTACGATTTTTCTGCTGTGTCGTTACTTTTCCGAAGAGCTGTCACTTTTTATAAGAAATAACAGAGGTAGGGATTCAGTCTCTAAGTCTCAACGGAGTCCTTAAGGTAACATGACCTACCATACTAGTCCAAAGTGTGGTAAAAACCAACCGGGTGAGTATCTTCCAAGAAAAGAAGGATGTTTTTTCTTTGGCCACTCTTGTCAAAGGTTGAGAGACTGTACTTCTTCTAAACAGGGAAAAGGGATGCTTTTTGTTTGGCCACTCTTGTCAAAGGTTGAGACACTGTACTTCTTCTAAACAGGGAAATAGAGTTAAAAATAGTAGCTCCCATTCTACACTTCCAGAAGGTTGCCCAACTCACCAGGGTACTTCATTTGGTACATGTGGGGGTCAACACAAGAATATGTTGTATGCTTTCCAGGCTCTCCAAGATTAGGAGGATTCTCCTTATTTTTGTATCACTACTTCCGAGTCTTTAATTTCGATGTTTATGATTTTTAGATCCAGGGGCTACTCTTTCGTTTGTAACTCCATATATAGTAATAGATTTCTGTGTCACTATAGAAACTCTTTCAGAACCCTTCTCCATGTCTACTCTACTTTAACATTTGGATTGTGTATTAAACCGAAGGCATAATTTAACATGATATTCGATCATGACTCATCTCATGTGATATTAGGCACCCAAAATGAATTTTTCCACGCACTAGATGTACAAGATGGAATGTTGAAAAATGGAAGCCTTAGATGGGTGGTCTGCTCAAGGCCTAGTTTAATATAATTGTATGCAACAAAATGTAAAATTGAAGCCATTTCAAATTATACCAGAAAATTTTTGGACTATCATTAAAACAATTGAACATTAGTGGGAGAAAAAAAACCTTCCATCTCTTTTTAGCCGCAACCATATTTTTTTATTTGCTTCAACTCATATTCTTCATGAACGGCTTGCATCCTTATGTTATTCAAACCAAACATACGCCATCTCACAGTTGTCAATATATGGTAATAGTGATAAAATAAAGGAATAGATGAAGCTTAAACGATTTTAGAGAAGAAAGGCTGGAGAACTAAGAAAATTGTTTTAACTGATACGTTGACACCTTCCTTCTTTATGAAAAATCCTAAGAACTCCGAGCGGTAGGATTCCATGACCAATAGATTCTATTTTTATTTTTTAGGGGGAAACAGATGAGCTTATTGATAGATTAAGTTATAAAAAAATAATACATTGAGGTCTAGCTAGGGATTATTGAGAAAAATAGTCCAGCTTTATGTAAGATACTTTTTAGTATTATGTTTTGTAGGAATTTTGCCTCTACATATAACTAATCGCATGTGTTACTAATACCACCAAATTGATTAATCACGTATACCTTTTATTTTGTGGTATTATTAACATAAGATTGATAATTATAGTATTAATCTATTTAAAAACAAAAATATCCCTCCAAAATTTTTTTTTGTTTATTCATCTTCTGTTTGATATTTGTACAAGTAAATCTTTTATTATCGTATATATATATATATATGTGAATCTTAAGCAAGTCTACGTGAAACCTTTAGAATTCATGTATTTACTTTTATATTTTCCTTTGTAATTTTAGTTTTGTTAAACCTAATTTATTTTTAATTTCATGCCCGCTTCTTCAGGCTGTTGTATCCATTCGATTGTGTCTCTTAGAGAACTACATATAAACACTAGGAAAATTATACCTTCTTGTATATTCTTCTTCTTGACAAATTTAATTCTTAATTTTTTGTTATTTTGTCAATTCATTGAAAGTCTACTTTGGATCTGAACCCGAAAAAGAAACGAAACAATACTATAATTTCCTTATAGTTTTTTGCTCCATTCAACATATCAAGAAAAACTATTCCAACTGCTGAGTTCATAAAAAATGATCTTGACAATGATAATATTTTTGTTCGTGCCTACTTCTTTTTCTGGATTTTTCCCTTCTATCGTCACTTTTTCGGACAACATACGATGTTTTATTTAATAATCTGAAAGATTTTTTCTTTTATCAAAACTCTTTCATCATTTAAATTCAATGTAATTTCAATTACTCTATAGAATATAATCTCATCTGAATTAGAGAGTGGATGAAGCGTATTACCTTTTATGATTAAAATTTACTGAATTTTTAGCATAATTTTTATTATTAGCGAAGGATGAAGAATGAGGTAAGTGATTTTTTAAAAAAATAAATAAATTTATATCAGTAATTACCTAAGGTGTGAAGACATCTTCATTTCTGAATCATCTCAAGTCGTTTATCTTCTCCTTGAATATGCATATTGATTGTGTTCTTCTTCATCATCATCATTATTTATATTTATATTCTTTTAATTCTTTCAAATATGGAATCGTTAAAAGAATATGAAAAAAACATAAATAAAGAACGCCAACAAAATTTAAATAATAATTGAGTAGACTCTATATATTCGTCTCATAATTCAATAAATCGCTTCAAAAGAGACCATTTTAATTTAGCATAAAAAATGAATAGAGAAATACTAAACTAAGCAAAAATAAAATATTAGATGTGATGCAAAGTATTAAATTAACGAAAAAATTATCATAGCAGGAATTTATGTACAAAAATATTTTAAATTGACGTACATGATCAACTATCATAATATTCTTCAAAATTCTTTCATTTCTTTATCGTTAGTTTCTTCTTCTTCCTTCTTGTTCTAGAGAGAATGGTGGTCCTTTCCTTCAATCATAATCGAACAATTTCACATAAAATAATTAAGAATGAGGGCATACAATTACAAAATAAGGCTTATATACATAAAATACACTACTATACTCCCTTTAAATTTTCTTTTCTAATTTCAAGTGCAATCAGTTATTTTTTGAATGTGATTTTTGTTACATATTTTTGAATTTATAATTTAAAGAGTTGATTTAAGAATATGCAGATGATAATGTAGTTAAGAGTAATATTTTTTTCAGACATATGACTTGTGAAGTTTAATTATTAGGTACAAGGTTAGTTATCAGTTAAATTTAAATTTTAAATCAATTATTTATTAATTTTTCGTGGATTTACCTTTCTTTCTATTTATATAGAATATGGTTTCTGCTTTTTTTTTTAAAAAAAAAACAAGAAAAATAGTATTTTTTAATTTTTATAACTGAAAAAAATTTCTTTATCTTATTTAATAAGGCATGGATAGGGATTCAAATTTTAAAAAAGGAACAAAACCATCCAATTTTCCCTTATGAAGATAAACTGTTTTTAATTAATTTTCTTACTAATCGAGTTGTAAATTATCCTTGGAAAAACGGCGTTTTTAGTCCTTATGTTATTGTCTAATTCCATTTTTAATCTCTGTGATATTTGACTGTGCACATTTATCCTTGAATTGATTAAATTGAGTGATTTAATCAAATTATTAATAAATGTTATCTTTGTTAACATATCACTTATTAATATAAAGGCCAACTCTTGTAAAATCTATCTTAATTTATTTATTGTATAATAATAAAAAAAATTATCGTTTAAATTTATTCAAGATTGACGTACTAATAAACTACCATACCATACATTGCATTTACCTTTTACTTTCTCCTTCATTTTTAATTGTTTATCTCTTTCTCTCTCTTAGAATCATATGACACTACAACTGGAAAGTGTGTTCTTTTTTCTTTTCTTTATCTCTTTCTCTCACTTAGAAATCAAATGTAGAACACCCAAAATATTGATTCAATACTAATGGAAAATATAAGGTGGAGCTCATATTGGTGTGATTTTTGTTTCAATTGAATCGATTTATTTAGTTAGTTTTCCTTTCGGTTCTTCTCCAACTTGGGACAGGAGCTAAGTCTTTTCGATCATGATCTACTGATTCCTCAAATTATTTTTATTCATCAAATCTACATTTTCACTATTTTTTTCTTAAATTTCAAATTCAGGTAATTTTCTTAGATATTTGAATATTTTATTCTCTTCTAAAGTATAATCGATGTGTTCATGATGACAACTCTATTTCAGTCGGTGTGATCAGTGTGAGTGTGATAAGTTATTTTTTTGGAAATTCACTGTTTCTTTTGCCTAAATTTAATTTTACCCTTTCAAAATTGCAGTGACTCCTTTTGAAGGTGGTGGAAATGAAAGGTCTGAGCCTGCAAGTCAATGAATTGATTTACCTCTCGGATTTCGCAAGGCTCAATGTCGTCTGCGAATGTATTTTATTTCTTTTTGATAATTCACATTCGTTAATGTTGTGACTAATAGTTATCAACATTTAAATGTCCTATCTCACTAAAAATTAGTAAAATATGGTTAATTGTGAAGTTTGTAATTTCTTTTAGTGCTCAAGTGAAATTATTCATCTTTATTGTGAAACGACAATGTGCATTTCAAAGTTCTGATATTGTGTATTAGACTTATAAAGTTTGATTTCGAATAAATTGATTCTAGCTTCCATATTGATCAAAAGTCCTTTCTTTCCTCGTCCGAGGGACTTTTTCTTTAGAATTTCTTTATAGAAAGAGAAAACCCGTTGTTCGGAAGAAAACAAAATTAACTTATATTGATGTTGTCAAGACCCAAAACGAGCCGCGAGTGGCACCCACACTTATCCACTATGTGAGCGAACAAACCAATCTAAACCCCATACATCATTTGGGAAACAGGTTCATTTAATTGAGTATCTATTGACATAATTCAAGATTCATTCTCTTTGTTCCTCTAGTGTCAGAACGTGACACTCCGATCCCCTAATACTACGTGTCGGTTCGTGACACCCAATCCCCTAATACTATGTGTCGGTTCGTGACACCCGATCCCCTACTACTATGTCGGTTCGTTACACCCGATCCACTAATACTATGTGTCCGTTCGTGACACCCGATCCCCTATTGCTACGTGTCGGTTCGTGACACCCGATCCCCTAATACAATGTGTCGGTTCGTGACACCTGATCCCCTAATACTATGTGTCGGTTCGTGACACCCGATCCACTAATACTACGTGTCGGTTCGTGACACCCGATCCCCTAATACTACGTGTCGGTTCGTGACACCCGATCCCCTAATACTATGTGTCGGTTCAAGACACCCGATCCCCTAATACTATGTGTCGGTTCGTGACACCCGATCCACTAATACTTTGTGTCGGTTCGTGAGACCCGGTCCACTAATACTATGTGTCGGTTCGTGACACCCGATCCATTAACCTCATTCTTTTAGTTCATCAAGCCTTCTTTTATACCAAGGCATTATCATTTACAAAGAGGTTTTTAAGGTTTAAGATTCAACAGCCTCATCATCCTAATTCATCACAATTACATAATCATATCATGCAAGCACACAATTAAGCATATAGAAGACTTTACAAAATTACCCAATACATATCATTCGCTATTAAGAGTTTTACTACGAAATAGCATAATGAGGCTGCTGAATCTTAAACCTTAAAAACCTCTTTGTGAATGATGATGCCTTGGTATAAAAAAAGGCTTGATGAACTAAAAGAATGAGGTTAATGGATCGGGTGTCACGAACCGATACATAGTATTAGTGGATCGGGTGTCACGAACCGACACATAGTATTAGGGGATCGGGTGTCACGAACCGACACATAGTATTAGGGGATCGGGTGTCACGACCCGACACATAGTATTAGGGGATCGGGTGTCACGAACCGACACGTAGTATTAGGGGATCGGGTGTCACGAACCGACACGTAGTATTAGTGGATCGGGTGTCACGAACCGACACGTAGTATTAGGGGATTGGGTGTCACGAACCGACACATAGTATTAGGGGATCGGGTCTCATGAACTGACACGTAGCATTAGGGGATCGGGTGTCACCAACCGACACATAGTATTAGTGGATCGGGTGTCACGAACTGACACATAGTAGTAGGGGATCGGGTGTCACGAACCGACACATAGTATTAGGGGATCTGGTGTCACGAACCGACACGTAGTATTAGGGGATCGGAGTGTCACATTCCGACACAAGAGGAACAAAGAGAATGAATCTTAAATTATGTCAATAGATACTCAATTAAATGAACCTGTTTCCCAAATGATGTATGGGGTTTAGATTGGTTGGTTCACTCACATAGTAGGATAAGTGTGGGTGCCACTCGCGGCTCATTTTGGGTCGTGACAAACGTGGTATCGGAGCATTTGGTTCGTTGGTCTCATCACACAAGAACGGGTCTTGTAGAGTCTTGAGGAACGGTAGGAGGACGCCTTTACTTTTCTTTGAGAGGCTATAAGACTTAAGGAAAATTCCATTCTTTCCTTCTTTCGTGCTATTACTTGGATCCAATTGGTATCTAGGTGATACAAATTGGTATCTGACCATCTTCACTCTATTTCACAGATGGTTAGAACTAGAGAAACAACCGTGCCAACACCACCACCTGCAAGACAAGAGGCGCCTGAGCCAGCCACTGAGATTGTAGGTCGAAGAGGAGCAGTGGCAAGAGGCCGTGGTAGAGGTCGCGGGAGGACGTCCTCTAGAGGAAGAGGACAAGCACCTGGACCATCTAGTACTAGGGCGGTGAATCCTCCACCGACTGAGGAAGTAGTAAGAGAGGGGAAGGAAGGGGAGAATGAGCAAGTGCAGAATGAGGAATTACCACCCCAACCTACCCTAGAGATGATTAATTAGGTTCTTGCTTACCTTAGCGGGTTATCTGATCAAGGCCAGACATCTCCCATGTTTTCTGCACCAGCACCTTAGGTTCCGGGAGTACAACATACAGCTGTTGTGGCTCCCAGCATGGATGCCCCAATGGAAATAGGCACGTTTCCTCGGTAGACTACAGGGCCTATAATGACAAGTGACTAGCACGAACTTTTTAGCATGTTCTTGAAGTTGAAACCTCCAGTTTTCAAGGGTGCTGAATTTGAGGATGCCTATGACTTTTTGGTTGATTATCATGAGTTGCTACATAAGATGGGAATAGTGGAACGATTTGGCGTTGAGTTTGTGACCTATCAGTTTCAGGGGAACGCCAAAATGTGGTGGCGGTCATATGTCGAGTGTCAACCAGCACAGTCACCACCTATGACTTGGGCATCATTCTCTAGCTTGTTTATGGAGAAGTATATACCCCGGACTTTGAGGGATAGGAGGAGAGATGAGTTCCTGAGCCTAGAGCAAGGCAGGATGTCGGTTACTGCATATGAGGCCAAGTTTCGTGCATTATCTAGGTATGCCACCCAGCTTTTCTTTAGTCCACAAGAGCGGATTTGCCGTTTCGTGAAAGAGATGAGGTCAGACTTGCGGATTTAAGCCTTATAGGTAGCTGCCGCAGCAAAATCCTTTTAGGAGGTGGTAGATTTCGTGATAGAAGTGGAGGGAGTGAAGCCAGAGGACTTCACCATGGCATCGACATCTAAGAGGTTTCATAAAGGACGTGAGTTTAATGGTTCTTACTCGAGAGGGCGGAGTTCAGGAGGTTACCCAGCCCGACGTATTCAATCGTCACTACAGGCTGTACCTGGGGGTGCACCGCAGATCGGTCAACATTTCTCTGAGTTTGGAGGTTACCCCCAGACTTCATCATTCTCACAGAGACCTATGTTTGAACCCAAAGTGTGTTACAGATGTGGGGAAACTTGACATATTAAGAGATGTTGTCCAAAACAGAGTTACAAACCCCCAATAGTCAGAGGTAGAGGTGGTCATGGAAGAGGCCGCTATTCGGGAGAACGTGGTGGCCGAGGTAATGGTGGTCACCAAAACGGACAGGGTGACGGTCAAACTGGAGCTTCGGCAGAGCAACATGGTAGGGGAAACGGGCAGACAGGTCATAGGGCCCATTGTTATGCTTTCCCTGGGAGATCTGAAGCGGAGACATCAGATGGTGTCATCACAGGTAATCTTTTTGTTTGTGATTGCATAGATTCTGTATTGTTTGATCCTGGATCCACATTTTTATATGTATCTTCCTCATTTTCTACTGGTCTTAATTTACATTGTGAATTGCTTGACATGCCTATTCGTGTTTCTACTCCGGTGGGTGAGTCTGTGATAGTCGAAAAGGTGTATAGGTCCTGTCTTGTGACTTTTATGGGGAGAAATACTCATGTAGACTTGGTTATCTTAGAAATGGTTGACTTTGATGTAATTCTGGGTATGACTTGGCTTTCTCCAAACTTTGCAATCATAGATTGTAATGCCAAAACTGTGACATTGGCCAAGCCTGGGACAGATCCGTTAGTGTGGGTGGGTGACTACACTTCCACTCCAATTTGTATCATCTCCTTCCTTCGTGCTAAGAGAATGGTTAGAAAGGGTTTTTTTAGCTTTGTTGGCACACCTCAGGGATGATACTACCCAAGTACCTTCCATTGAGTCGGTTTCAATAGTATATGAGTTTCTTGATGTGTTTCCTGCAGACTTTCCTGGTATGCCACCGGATGGGGATATCGACTTTTTCATTGATCTGGAGCCGGGTACTCGTCCCATTTCCATACCCCCTTATAGGATGGTTCCCGCTGAATTAAGAGAGTTAAAGGCAAAACTTCAAGAGTTGTTAAGCAAGGGCTTTATTAGACCAAGTGCATCCCCTTGGGGTGCTCCTGTTTTGTTTGTGAAGAAGAAGGATGGAAGTTTTCGGATGTGCATTGACTACAGACAACTGAATAAGGTAACTGTTAAGAACAAGTATCCTCTTCCTCGCATCGATTATTTGTTCGATCAGTTACAAGGTGCTTGTACCTTCTCAAAAATTGATTTGAGATCTGGTTACCATCAATAACGGATGTGCCCAAGACTGTTTTTGGACCAGGTATGGGCAATATGAGTTCCTAGTAATGTCTTTTGGTCTTACGAATGCCCCTGCTGCTTTCATGAGCTTGATAAAGGGGATTTTTAAGACATATATTGATCTCTTCGTCGTTGTATTCATTGATGACATACTGGTATACTCGAAGAGCAAGAAAGAACATGAGGAGCACTGGAGAATGGTATTGGAAATGTTGAGGGAGAAAAAGCTTTATGCCAAATTCTCTAAGTGTGAGTTTTGGCTAGATGCAGTATTCTTCTTGGGGCACGTAGTTTCTAAGGACGGAGTGATGGTGGATCCTTCCAAGATTGAAGCAGTGAAGAATTGGATAAGACCTACTAATGTTACAGAGGTAAGGAGCTTCGTTTGTTTAGCTAGCTACTACCGCCGATTTGTCAAGGGATTTTCTTCCATTGCTTCCCAATTGACAAACTTGACTAAGCAGAGTGTTCCATTTGTATGGTCGGACGAGTGTGAAGAAAGCTTTCAGAAACTCAAGACTTTGTTGACTACTGCACCAATTCTCACCTTGCCAGTGGAAGGAAAGAACTTCGCTGTTTATTGTGATGCATCCTATTCTGATTTGGGTGCAGTGCTAATGCAAGAGAAGAATGTAATTGCTTATGCTTCGAGACAATTAAAGGTGCATGAACGTAATTATCCGACCCACGATTTAGAGCTAGCGGCAGTAGTGTTGCATTAAAGCAATGGAGATATTATCTATATGGGGTGAAGTGTGAAGTCTTTACAGATCATCGCAGTTTACAGTATATCTTTACTCAGAAAGATTTGAATTTTAGACAGAGGAGATGGATGGAACTACTGAAGGACTATGACATCACTATCTTGTATCATCCGGGAAAGGCTAATGTGGTGGCAGATCCCTTAAGTAGAAAGGCAGGGAGCATGGGAAGTCTAGCCCACTTGCAGGTTTCTAGACGCCCATTGGCTAGAGAGGTTCAGACTCTGGCTAATGGCTTTATGAGGCTAGAAGTAAATGAGAAGGGAGGATTTTTGGCCTGTGTGGAGGCAAGATCTTCCTTTCTTGATAAGATTAAAGGAAAGCAGTTTACCAATGAGAAGCTGATCCGAATTCGAGATAAGGTATTGCTAGGAGAGGCTAAAGAAGCAAAAATCGATGAGGAAGGTGTTTTGAGAATTAAGGGAAGAGTATGTGTACCCCGCGTCGATGATTTGATTCGCACTATTCTTGCAGAGGCTCACAGTTCAAAGTACTCTATACATCCTGGTGAAAACAAGATGTATCGTGACCTAAAGCAACATTTTTGGTGGAGTAGGATGAAGCGTGACATTGTTGATTTTGTTGCTCAATGCCCAAATTTTCAGCAAGTAAAGTATGAACACCAGAGGCCTGGGGGGACACTTCAGAGAATGCCCATTCCTGAATGAAAGTGGGAGAGAATTGCAATGGACTTCGTGGTTGGTCTTCCAAAGACGATGGGTAAGTATGACTCTATTTGGGTGATTGTTTACAGATTAACTAAGTCTGCTCAATTCATTCCGGTTAAGGTGACTTACAATGCAGAGAAGTTAGCCAAATGTTACATCTCAGAAATTGTTCGATTGCATAGAGTTCCACTCTCCATCATATCAGATAGAGGTACGCAGTTTACTTCTATGTTTTGGAAAACATTACATGCCGAGTTAGGTACTAGGTTGGATCTTAGTACTGCATTTCACCCTCAGACCGATGGTCAGTCTGAGCGAACGATTTAGGCGTTGGAAGATATGCTTCATGCATATGTCATAGAATTTGGTTGTCATTGGGATAACTTCTGACCCTTAGCAGAGTTCTCATACAAAAATAGCTATCACTCAAGCATTGATATGGCCCCATTTGAGGCACTGTATGGGAGAAGATGTAGGTCTCACATTGGGTGGTTTGATGCATTTGAAGTTAGACCTTGGGGTACTGACCTTCTGAAGAAATCGTTAGATAAAGTGAAATGCATTCAAGAAAAGCTTTTAGCGGCTCAAAGTAGACAGAAAGAATATGCAGATCGAAAGGTTAGAGACTTAGAGTTTATGGAGGGTAAACAAGTCTTACTGAAGGTTTCACCCATGAAAGGGGTGATGTGGTTTGGTAAGCGAGGTAAGCTTAGTCCGAGGTATATTGGTCCATTTGAAGTTCTGAAGCGCGTGGGGGAGGTAGCTAATGAATTAGCCTTGCCCCCAGGACTCTAAGGAGTGCACCCGGTATTTCATGTGTCTATGCTTAAAAGAGACCATGGCGATGAAAACTACATCATTCGTTGGGATTCAGTTCTTCTCTATGAGAATTTGTCTTATGAGGAGGAGCCTGTTGCTATTTTAGATAGAGAAGTCCGCAAGTTGAGGTCAAGGGAGATTGCATCTGTCAAAGTTCAATGGAAGAATCGGCCAGTTGAAGAGTCCACTTGGGAAAAGGAGGCTGATATGCAAGAAAAATACCCACACCTGTTTACAGATTCAGGTACTCCTTCTCGCCCTTATTTTTCCTCTTGTGATCATTCGGGGACGAACGATGGGTAAATTGGTATCTATTGTAACGACTTGTTAGTCGTTTTGAGCAGTAGAGTTTATTTCTGGTAATAACTATTTGGGTCGACGGATCCCACGACGGACCGTCACGGGCATGACGGATTGTCACGGGCACGACGGACCGTCACGGGCATGACGGATCGTCATGGGCACGACGGACCGTCGAGGGTGTCTCGTTCCAAAACACTTAGAATTCTGAAAAATTGGATACTGAGAACAACTCTCTGAACTTCGCGACAAAATGGCAGGACGGACTGTCGTGGGCACGACGGACCGTCACAGGCCCTTTAGTGAAATTCAGTCTCTGAACTTTGTGACGGAAGCAGCAGGACGGACCGGTCGCAGGCACGAAGGGCCGTCACAGGTTGCGTAACCCGGACTGGGTCGAATTCTGTTAAATATTTTAAGGGGCATTTTGGACTATTCCTGCTTATAATTATAAAGTTAGGGTTTAATGTTAATAATTCAATTACTTGGGGGTTAAAGGAGATAACCTTGGAATAAATAGTGTGTTACTTTTAGCATCTTTATACTTAATTATATGGTAATTAGGGTAAAAGAATAAGAGCTTGAATAAGGAAAAATAGAAAGAAAAGAAGAGGGAGAACGAACGATCGAGAGAGGGAGAAACGAAGAGGAAAGCAAAGCATTGGAGAAGTAGATTTCTTGATCACGAATTCTTCGGTGGAGGTAGGTTATGGTTTATGTTATTCCGTAGTAAACTCTTAATAGCGAATGATATGTATTGGGTAGTATTGTAAAGTCTTCTATATGCTTAATTGTGTGCTTGCATGATGTGATTATAGATAATTGTGATAAAATAAGCATGATGAGGATGTTGAATCTTAAACCTTAAAAACCTCTTTGTTAATGATGATGCGTTGGTATTGAAGAAGGCTTGGTGAACTAAAAGAATGAGGTTAGTGGATCGGGTGTCACGTTCCGACACAAGGATAGTAATAGTGGATCGGGTGTCACATTCCGACACCAGGATAGTATTAATGGATCGGGTGTCACGTTCCGACACCAGGATAGTATTAATGGATCGGGTGTCACGTTCCGACACCAGGATAGTATTGATGGATCAGGTGTCACGTTCCGACACCAGGATAGTATTAATAGATCGGGTGTCACGTTCCGACACCAGGATAGTAGTGGATCGGAGTGTCACGTTCTGACACCAGGATAGTAAAAAGGATGGATCTTGAATTATGTCAATAGATACTCAATTAAATGAACCTATTTCCCAAATGATGTATGGTGTGGAGGCTTGAGTTCTCATAGATGTGTTTAGGTTGTGCCCAATGGTTATGGTACTTGTTGTTGTCACCTATTAAGTGTTTTGTTTGATTTTATCTTATTATTCGATATATATTGCTTTCTATTTTGAGTTGGACGATGATATCTACTCAGTACTTGTGCTTGTACTAACCCTTACTTGTATGTTTTCTCCTTGTTTTTTGTGGAATGCAGTAAACGTACCGTCATCTTCAACTCAACCGCAACTCTAGCCAGACTTCAGCATAATCATATTTGAGGGTGAGCTGTTGTTCCTAGATCGGACTGGATTCTTTCTTTCACGTCTTGATGTCTTGAAGTACGGACATGGACTATCTCTTTTATCTATTTTAGCTTCGTAGATACTCTTAGATTTAGTAATTTGAGGATACATGTTCTTGTGATGATGACTTCCAGGTTTTGGGGATAATGATAAGTTTTGAGTTTTAGAAGTTAATTATTGATTTCGTTAATTAGTTTTAAGTCTTCCGAATTATTTTCAGTTTATTATGATTGAAATGTTGGGGTTTAGGTTGGTTGGTTCGCTCACATAGTAGGATAAGTGTGGGTGCCACTCGCGGCTCGTTTTGGGTCGTGACAGATGTAAGATTATTACATATGTTTTTTATCACCTGGAATGGTGTGTAGATGTGTGAAGATAAATTAGACATAGAAGGGCTGCGTTTTAGGTTGTGACTCTCCCTTCGATGCTCTTTCAATATTGTTTTTGGGATATGTAGAAACATAGCAATCTTTTTGTTGTAAAATTAATGGAGTGATGCATCTAATCTTACTACTTTCATATGCAAAATGTTCAAATCAAGAACATAATCAAATTGTTTAAGTTGTGTGTAATTAAACAAGAACATCTCGGTGAAGCATAAATAACTTCAAAGTTAATTGGCAAGAAAGAAATATATGGAATATTTTTCTTCGTAGCATATGCTCTATTTACTACTATCAGTCTAGTTTGCGAAAGATCCTTTTGTAAGATTCACTACGGGATGTAATTTTATCCCATTCTCTTGATGAGATGTGGCGTTATACCTTCTCTAGAATGCTCATCAATTTCTTCTAAAATAAATGTAGAACTCCTTAAGGGGACTTAAGGTTGATCATCTATCATTACTGGCGAAGCAAGCATACCGATAATCAACTCGCTTGAGAGAAGTTGTATGACATACAATACATAAAAAAAATTTTAGTAAAGTTCAATACAAACAACATGAATATACTATATGAAAGGTTATTACGATTTGTTTACACACAAATGAGGAATCGGATTGTACTGATGTCATGTTCTCTATAAGAGTGCTTAAAACCTACATCAAAATAACATTTTTAGCATTGTTATTATTAATAAACATTCAAGGGAATAAGCTCGTTTTGAAAACATAGTTTTGTTCTATTATTATGTGTCGATGAACCTTCTTTTCTCCTTGGAAAACATGTTGTTATTGAACTTCAAAATGATTGTTTCTTGTAAGAATAGGATATTTTCTACTATTATAACTTATTTTTCCCCATAATCCATATTTCTTTCTTTTTGTCCCTTTCTTGATGCTTCTAAAAGGGTACCTTCTCTAGAATATGATTTTTTTAGTTGTCTCTTGACTTCCTCTGTTTGTTAATTTTCTTTGTCTGCCTGGTTGAGATTTATATATGGCTGAAAGTGGTGGTTTTATGCCACTCTTAGACCATTGCTCATAGTTTTAAATTTTAAAAATGATTGGATCATAACTCTTCATATAACTCTTACACATTCATGAACATATTTTTCATGTTAATCCTTCTTAACCCATATAGTTGCGATAACATGATCACAAGGCATCCCTGTTAAGTCCTATATCCTACAAGAACATGTCCTCTTCTTCAGATTAATAGAGAACAGTCTTAGATGAAGCTCCTAAATTTGATAATAAAATTTATAAAATTCAATGGCGATAGACTCGGCATCCTTATCCTTTTTTTCATATAGCTTCAATAAAATTCCGTGGGTAGATTTTGTGACTATGCTTTATCATGTTATCTATATTATTTTGAAGTCTTTACATCATATAGATCCTCGTTTATTCAAGCATCATAAGAATGGACTGGTCTCTTGCAGAAGAAGTACACTATTAAATAACTCACACATACTATTCAATAAGATATCACACTTTGTGAATGAAGAGAAAAAAGCTCTTCTTAACCACTTAATGAGAGGCTTATTACTGAACCCCTTAGGGAATATATATATATGCTTGGAAAATTCAGGTTCTTTAGTTTCCCTAGAAGCTTTCCATAGGACTTCTTTCAACGTCTGCCCTCCAAAACATCAAATCTAAAATTATTGTGTCGATGCCTCATTAGAAATTTGTGGCAACATCTAGCATTATCTCCTCAATTGATGGAAGTAAACCTTTTTGCAAAAGAATTTTGTAATATTTCTAGATCCTTGTCAAGAATTGTAAGAAACAAGCTCCATGTTTCCTTTAATTCACCTCTCATTATTGAGAACGAAACATGTTGTTAACATCAACTCTACTGCAGTCAATAGTTACCCTCCCTTTTGGCAACCTTTCTAATGGTATCCATCAACCCCTATTATAGGTCGACATCTAGTTAAGAATCCTTGTTTGCATGCTGCAAAACACACATAAATTCTTTTTAAAAAATTCTATCTTTGACCATCGTTATTGGATAATCATCCAACTTCAGAATAAATGTAGTTCTTGGACTACTCCTCCTTAACTCTACACGATAGTCCCATAATATATCAAATTGTTCTTCTTTAGTCCTCGTGATTTGATCTAAAAAATTCTTTTTTCCCCTATAAGATTGATGCCTACTAATTGTGCAACTATGCTTCCTTATCACATTAGCTAGAAATTCTTTCATATTTTGAACTCATCTACATATTTCTTAGCAAAAAATCCAGAGTCAATAGTTTTGTTTTCTCTTTGATTTCCAGATGAATTGTCAGGGCCTATTGTTTTTATCATGAAAGGTCCATCTTAATTAGGATTTGATGCATATATGAACGTCTTGCAGTTTGACACCTTTAAAATTCCCCTCACCCTACTAGTTTAATTTTTATTAAACTTAATTTCATTTTTCTTCATCACAATACGCATAATTTCATTTTTCTTCATCACAATACGCACTTCCACTGCCCATTGGAACTCTTTACTATAACTGAAAATCATACTATGTGTAAACTCAAAATTTGAATCCTCCAGATCTCGTCTTGCATTAAAACAATTAATTTTTTTGAATTATCATCATCTGAATCTCCTTGCAAACTCATCAGTTCAGCATCTGGTGCATCACAAACTTCTAATTGGGTGTCATTGGGAACTTAGCTATGTTAGAGACAGCACAAAACTTAATAGTTTTTTCCTTCACAATGTTGGTTTAAGGATGTATACATACCACCATTCATATATTTCACTTGTAAAAATATACCAGGCATTTTATGTTGTTATAAATAACTTGTAAATTGTTGTTGAGGAAGATGACCCTCCATATGGTATAAATTAGGATTAATAAATAAAAAATACTTTATAAGAGAATAAATGTTTTTATATGAAAGGGGGAGGAATATAAAAGTATGTGCAGAATGTGAATATAATGTATAAATTTGTAAGCAAAAATAATAGATATATGTTCATAGATACATGCATCTGGGGCTCTATCATATTATACTTTGTTTAACGATTTGAAAAAGATAAGTGAGAGACTAGCATATTATGAATTGATTTCAATGTTATTTCATTTTATGGATCTTAGTGTTACAAAATACAAAATTAATTAGTAATTGTAATCATTTAATATTTATTAAATATAAATTTATAAACTGATTCGGATTATATTGAATTCATAAATATATTAATCCAAATAAATTTTGTGGATTGATATAATTTAATTAAATATTTAAGTCCAATAAATACGAATTTAATTAAAGTCTAAATTAATTGATATGGGATACATTGGATGAACTCAATTTGTTAAAACCAATCCCATCTCATTCTAGAGCCCATCTTGGCGCCGCCACGTGTGCAAATGATTTGGTAGTCCAAGTCAAATAAAAAAACCAATCGAATCATGACATGTGTCAAAGATGACAAGCCTGATCCATAAAACTCATATGCCAAGTCACTTAAATCTGATTGGCTGAACGAAATCCTATTCCAATCGCGACTCCTCTATTCTAAAACTATAAATAGGGGTCCTCATAATTCAGAAAAGGGACAGAGAAAATTCTAAACAATCAGCTAGAGAAACTCCGTGGTACAGACGCCATTTAATTCTCTACAGAGGTACAAGCTTAAGAATTCCAGCAGTCAAGTTCAAAAACAATCAAGATCAAGACCACCGAATCCAAGAACAAGCTAGAAGTCCTTGAATTTAAATTAAAGTCAAGATCAAGATAAATTTCAAATTCAAGTTCATCGTAGATTCAAGAACAAGCTTTAAAGTCCTTGAATTTCTATTTGAAATGGCCAATTCAGAGGAATTATATAGATATTGTAACACTCGCATTTGAAATAATAAAATTGATTGTTGCTGTAATTTTCTGTTCTTGATTATTGTTTTCTCGACGCGAATTTTATTGTCTAAAAATTTTGGGACGCCTAGTGGGACAATCTCTACCTCTGATCTCAACTTTTCAAACGTCAAAGAATATCAGGATGAATTCCATGAAAAACAACTCTCGATCAACCGCCTCTAAGGTCACTAGCTCCAAGTTCTCTACTGAAGTTTAAGACATCCTCGGTATTACCTTTTGATGTTTTCGAGCTAATAGGAGAAGCAAGGCCGCTACACTAGGACAACAAATGCTTCAAGTTTCTTTTGAATCAACTCCTATTTTTGGGTCTTCGAGTCCAAAAGGAGAAAGTTCATCCACAAATGCTCTAGAAGGAGGAAGTAGTGTTGCTCAAAAGATCAAGAAAACATTGGCTATACTTGAGAATTCTGGTTCTAAGAACTCTGCCAAGAGAGAGAACTGTGATTCAAATTATGAGACATCTCCACGTATATCGTGTAATGTAATTCCACTGAAAATTAACTTACGCGACAATCCATGTTACTCTTCTGCATCTCCGATGATCATGCAAACGATGGTGACTACTGCTTCCTCTCCTGAGGAACAACTCGCAAATCTGACGAAGTTGGTTGAAGGATTGATGAAGAATGTACAACACCAAGAATCTCAAATTGACAAGTTGATGGACAGGATAAAGGACATTTAGATGGAGATGCGAGCCATGCACCTTGAAAGGGCATTGAAGTTCAAGAAATCAAAGATCTTGCTAAGAAATCCTCGTTTGTTAAAGAGATCCCAGTTTCTTCGGAAGGAATGATCCCACTCGAGCGCTTGAAGGAGTTTACTGAAGGCACTATCAAAGATAAGTATGAAGTCTCCACTAAGTCTTCTCATATATATGATAAGCCATACACTGCTAGGATTGGTAACTTTAAAATGCCTGCTGGTTATCAGCGTCCCAAATTTGAAATCTGAAACAACATGTCACGCACTTCGTGGACATGTAAATGCTGGAACATATGGAGACTATCTTGTGAAAAAGTTTGTCCGCTCTCTAAAAGGAAATGCCTTTGATTGGTACACGGATCTCGAACTTAACGCTATTGATAGTTGGGAGCAACTAGAATATGAGTTTCTCAATCACTTCTATAGAACAAGGCACACAATGATCATGGTAGAACTCACGAATACGCGCCAAAGTAAGGATTAACCGGTAATAGATTTCATAAATCGATGGAGGAACGTGAGCCTAAATTGCAAGGACATGTATAATGAAGCTTCTGTAATCAAAATGTGTATTCAAGGAATGCACTGGGATCTTCTTTACATCTTGCAAGGAATAAAAGAAAAATCTTTCGAGGATTTAGCTACTCGCGCTCATGATATGGAGTTGAGCATGTCATCTGCCAAAAAAGATATGACTATTGTCCGTGATCCTCGCAAAGGAAGGGACAAGCAGGAACCCAAGCGACAGAGCAAGTTTCTACCCAGAAATGACAACAAAGAATCAATGAGTGTAAATGTGTCACCCGCAAAGTTCACCACAAATGAGGGTGTAAAACAAAACGCGAGAACGACTTTCCAAGAACGTTCAAACCAAAAGTTGACGCTAAGGAAGATGAAAGGAAAAAGTATCCCTTCTTTGATTCTGACGTTTTTGAAATTTTTGATGAATTGCATGAGTTAAAGCTCATTAAATTGTCAGAGATGAAGAGACCCGATGAAGCTGGAAAATTTGATGACCCAAATTATTGCAAGTATCACAGACTTTTAATTCATCCTCTTGAAAAATGTTTTGTCTTTAAGGATAGAGTGATGTGATTGGCTAACGAAAATAAATTATCCTTGATCATGAGAAGGCTAGTTGTAACAAGACCTCTATCACGTTTGGGTCAATGGATCCGGTCCAAATATATATGTCTGGAAAGCATGAAGAAGATCAAGTTGACCAGTACGTTGACATAGATGGTGATGAGGGTTGGATTTTTGTAACTAGGTGAAGACGTAACAAGTCAAGCTTAAGAAAAGAATTATGCGAGCAACCGGTTAGAAGAAAAATGGTGAAGAAATCAGAAAATCAAAAATCAATGAAGAGTCCCAAAAGGGAAAAGGTTGAAGTGTACCACTACCAAAAACCTCGACGTCTTGTGACTCTAGAGGAATTCTTGCCAAGCTCGTTCGTCACAAAGTCTACTCAAGGCAATCTCGAGGCATCATGTTTCAATGTGGATAAAGAACAAACAATGAATGTGCCTCCTACTATAAAAGAAGGAACAACGAATGAATCCTCACAAAAAGTGTCTCCTGGAGAAGAAGAAAAAGAAACAAGGGAAATCTCAGAAATGATGTCTCTTTCATCTTCTGAAAAATCTATTCAACTTTCTTCCCAAGAAGAACATGTTTGTGATACTAAAATCATATTTATAGATAACGATCTTCTATTTGGTGAAAGACTACACAATCGTCCTTTGTATATGGTGGGTCATGTGCTAGAGAAGAAGATAAATAGAATATTAATAGATGAAGGATCTGGAGGAAATATTTTGTCTATCCACACGTTGAAGGATCTTGGAATCAGCACAGGGGAACTTAGTGAAAGTCGTCTGTTCATACAAGGATTTAATCAAGGCGGGAAGAGGTCCATAGGCTCTGTAAAATTAGAGATCCTTATGGGAGATTTGTGATCAAGCGCATCGATGCATGTGATTGACACAAAGACATCATACAATATATTACTTGACAGGTCTTGGGTACATGATAATAGAATTGCCTCATCCTCTTACTATTAATGTTTTAAATATCTTGAAGGTGGAATTGAAAGAAAGATAGTTGCAGATGATATCCTTTCACCGAAGTGGAGACACACTTTGCGGATGCGAAATTCTATTTGAGAAGTTATGTTGTTAAAAGGGTCAAATCCAATGACGTAAAATCAATCAATATTTATAAGATCATAAGCAAAAGAATTGATGTGTCTATCGAAAAGGTGAAAATTGACACTAAAGACTCTTGTCCCATTCTTAATGAATAGAAGATCCTGTATTCAAAGAAGAAGAAGACTTCTAGATTTTGCTCTGTTCCAAAAGCGAAGAAAGAACAACATCAACCATCTAACCTTGAAGAAAATGCATTAAGAGGTCTAACTCTTCCTATCAGACAGATTGATGCAATAAACATGTCTTCTAAGTTGCCTTAAAAGTCAGTCGCTCAAGATCAAGTGCTAGATATGGCTCTCCCTACAAAACGCACAAGAGAACTTATGGTTTCCTGTAAAGAGGAACTCAAGGCAAAGGTTCATACTGTGGTTTACAACAAAGAGCGCGAGGAAGATGAAGAAAGTGTACATTCCTCGAACCGTGTTACAATCTAAAATGAGTACGATTCTTTGCCTCAAATGAGGATTGAGGAAGAGGTAGAAGATATTGTCTCGTGTTGTCATATATCAGTCAATGACAATAATACTGTGGAAGATAAAGATGCTAAAGATGCTCCACAAGAACTTGAAGAAGGCGTGAATATCACAATAGATCCTTTAAAAGAAGTTAACCTTGGCACTGATGAAGATGCGAAGCAAACTTACTTGAGTGTGTTTCTAGTAATTGATGAAGAAGTCGCTTACATGAATATACTCAAAGAATATAGAGATGTATTCGCTTGGAGTTATAAAGAAATGCCTGAATTGAATCCTAGAGTAGCGGTCTATCAATTGGCAATCAAAAATGGTTCTCATCCAGTTAAACAAGCTCAAATACGTTTTAGACCAGACTTGATTCCGTTGATAGAAAAATGAAGTTAACAAACTCATTCAGGCAGGCTTTATTCGTGAGGTCAAATGTCCTACATGGATTTCAAGTATTGTTCATGTGAGGAAGAAGATTGGTCAAATTTGAGTTTTCATTGACTTTAGAGATCTCAATAATTCATGCCTAAAGATAAGTTTCCTCTTCCTATTCAAGAGTTGATGATTGATGCCACCACTGGTTATGAGGCAATGTCGTTCATGGATGGTTTTTCTAGATAAAATCAAATTCGCATGTCACCAAAAGATGAAGAACTCACTGCATTTCGCACGCCAAAAGGTATTTGTTTCTACAAAGTGATGTCATTTGGTTTAAAGAATGCTGGGCCACATATCAAAGGTCTATGCAAAATATCTTTGATGACTTGGTCCATAAAAATGTTGAATGTTATGTTGATGATTTGGTAGTAAACTCGAGGAAGAGTAGTGATCATTGGAAATACTGAAGGATGGTGTTTGAGTTACTCCGAAGATATCAATTAAGGATGAATCCATCGAAATGTGCCCTCGGAGTTACTTCCACCAAGTTCCTTGGCTTTATTGTGAGACATAGAGGAATTGAAATTGATCAAGCCAAAGTCGATGCAATATCAAAGATGCCTGAACCTCGAGATATTCATGAGTTAAAATGTCTCCAAGGAAAGTTAGCCTACTTGAGAAGGTTAATCTCAAATCTAGCGGGGAGATGTCAACCACTCAGTCATCTGATGAAGAAAGGTGCTCCTTTTAAATGACACCAAACATGTAGCGAAGCCTTTAAGAGTATCATATCGTATCTAGTGATACCTCTTGTTTTTGGAAGCCCCTATACCTGGAAAACCATTGATACTCTACATTGCATCACAAGAAAGGTCTGTAGGAGCCCAGTTTGCTCAAGAGAATAGTGAAAGCAAAGAAAATGTTCTTTATTACTTATGTAGAACGATGACGCCAGATGAGCTAAATTATTCGCCAATTGAAAAGTTATGCTTGGCACTGGTCTTCTTCATTCAAAATATGAAGCATTATTTCAAGCTCATGTTGTCCGTATTATTTCTAGAGAAAATCCTATCAAGTTTGTTATGTCAAAACCCGTCCTTAGTGACCGACTAGCAAGATGGTGCCTCCAATTCCAACAATTTGAGATTGCGTACATCCCTCAAAAATCCGTGAAGGGACAAGAACAAGCGGATTTCTTAGCAGACCATCCTAAACTAAATGATTGGGAGTTAACTGATGATTTTCCCGATGAACATGAAATGTTAATTGAAGTTCAACCTCCTTGGAAAATGTACGTTGACGGGGCTGCACATCACAATGGAGGTGGTGCTGGCGTGGTGTTCATCACTTCACAAAAAGAGATTCTACGTTTCTCTTTTACTCTAAAACAATGTTTCTCCAACAACGTCGTTGAATATCAAGCACTAATACTTAGACTTTAAATGGCCGTTGACATGAAACAATTACATTTACAGGTCTTTTGTGACTCTGAATTGGTGATTAATCAACTCTTAGGAAGTTATGAGGTATAAAAGCCTGAATTGCGAACTTATCTTGATTATGCTGAAAAGTTGATAAGATGGCTTGGGGATGTAACCCTTCGACATGTGCGTCGAACAGAGAATAAGAAAGCTGATGCATTGACTACTCTAGCTTCAACGTTAACCCTTCCTGATCAATCGCATGTAATTGTCTGTCACAAAAGTATAATACCACCGTCAAATTAGGAAGAATATATTGAAAATAAGCTTGATCATAGCGTCTCCATTGTTGAAGCTGCGAAGGAAGATTGGAGACAACCCATCATTGACTACCTATGTTATGGGTTACTTCCAGAAAATCCAAGAAGAAGAACATACATACGTCGTCATGCACCTCGTTTCCTTTACTACAAGGATACATTTTATAGAAGATCATTTGAGGGTATGTTATTACGATGTTTGGGAGTGGAAGAAGCGATTCAAGCTCTTCAAGAAGCACACTCACGAGTATGTGGATCACATCAATCTGGACCAAAACATCATTTTCACATCAAGAGGATGGGGTATTACTAGCCAACAATGGTGAAAGATTGCTTATATTACGCCAGGAAATGCGATGCTTGTCAATTTCATACGAATTTCATTCATCAGCCACCAGAAGTATTTCACCCAACCATCGCATCTTGGCCATTGGACGCTTGGGGACTGGATATTGTAGGACCATTACCAAATTCATCTGGTGGACACTTGTACATCTTGGCTGCAATTGATTACTTTTCAAAATGGGCTAAAGTTGTCGCTCTTAATAAAGAGGTGAAGAAAGAGAATGTTGCAAATTTTATCCGAGTAAATATTATCTATATCTTTGGCATCCCTCTCTATATAATAACAGACAATGGCAAACCATTTGATAACAAGTTAATGAACAAGATTTGTGATCTTTTTTACTTTAAGCAGCGTAAATCTTCTATGTACCATGCTGCCACTACTGGTCTTGATGAAGCATTCAATAAGACTCTATGAAACCTGCTCAAGAAAGTTTTCCCAAATCCAAACGGGATTGGCATGAAAGAATGGAAGAAGCTTTGGGGGTATATAGGACAACATATCGCACACAACCTCAAGCAACACCATATTCACTTGCTTTTGGAGTTGAAGTATTCCTGCCACTCGAGCGTCAAATACCCTCCTTAAGACTTGCTATACAAGAAGGGGTCACTAAGGAAGAAAATGCTCAATTGCGTCTAGCTGAGTTAGAAGCATTTGATGAAAAGAGGTTAGAATCCCAACAAAACCTTGAATGTTATCAAGCTCATCTATCTCGTGATTTTAATAAGAAGGTTCGCTTGAGGTGCTTTCAAGTTGGAGATCAACTTCTTGAGGTAAGAAAACCAATCATTATTTCGCAAAAGTGTGGGGGCAAATTTACCTCAAAGTGGGATGGACCATATGTCGTACAAGAAGCATATTCAAATGGTGCTTAAAAGCTTGTTAATGTTTATGGCTTAAGGATCGGTCCTATTAATGCCAAATTCCTAAAGAAATACTATCCTTGAAGTAAGATGATGCTTTTTAAGGTACAATCCTAAACTGCATGTCACTCCTAGCCCCCAAGAGTATAAACTTTGTAAGGCACAACCACAAAAAAAAAAGAATAATCACTCAAATCCCTAGAACTACGTTGTGATTCGATCCGCTTTATTGAGGTACGTAGGCGCTTAGAACTATATTCTATATTCAGTTGCATGAGTGTCAAAAATAAAAATGTTCCCACTTAAATTCAAAGAAAAGTCAAAGTGATATATATGTATTTTATCTTGTCTCATCAACCTTTAGACTTGTACAAAGTATTGATGGGTCTATGGAAAGGGAACCGCTAATAAAATATTAATCTGTTATTAGTACAATGGAAGTCCTTAAATTAGATCAAGTATGCAAATTGAAGTCTTTATATTCTTCGAGTTTATTATTGAAGTATCCAAATTCTCTAAGTATACAGGTTGAAGTATTAAAATCCTCTGAGTATGAAGGTAAGACTTCAAGTATGTATGTAGAAGTCTCCAAATGAGTATGTAATTGAATTCCATGCCTAAAGGTGCGCGAGGTTTGTCCCTAAGCACTTTAAGTAAGACCTTTTTCACGGGTGTCTACTTAAAAAAATATTTTTAAATTTTCATGTCTTAAGGTGGACAATATTTGTCCCTTTGCGCCTTAAGTTGATCTTTTCATGGGTGTATATTTAAAAAGATCTTTAAAATTTTTCATGCCTTAAGGTGGACGATATTTGTCCCTTTTCACCTTAATCTAGCTTTGTTGCAAATTTATCCTTCAACGAATCTTTAAATTTCTATGCGTTAAGGTTGACAAACTTGTCCCTTTGCACCTTAAGCTAGAGTTCCTACTGATTTATCTTTAAAAGGTTCTTTAAATTTCCATTCCTTAAGGTGGACAATATTTGTCCCTTTGCACCTTCAACTGTTCTTTTCACGGGTTTATCCTATCTCAAGTTGGTTAAGCATTCCGGAACTTGTAACACCTTGAGTTTATTTTCAAGGAGGGAGCGTTACACGGTATCCTATTAAAGTTTAAAGTTGGTCAAGCATTCAGGAACTTGCAACACCTTGAGTTTATTTTCAAGGCGTGGGAGCGTTACACGGAATTCTAGTAAAGTTTCAAATTGGTTAAACATTCGCGGCCTTGTAATCCTTGAGTTTATTTTCAAGGAGGGAGTGTTACACGATATCCTATTAAAGCTTCAAGTTGGTTAAGCAATCAGGACCTTGTAACACCTTAAGTTTATTTTCAAGGCAGGAGCGTCACACGGTATCCCATTAAAGCTTCAAGTTGCTTAAGCATTCAGGACCTTGTAAAACCTTGAATTTTATTTCAAAGCGGGAGAGTTACACGGTATCCTATTAAAGCATCAAGTTGGTTAAACATTCAGAAATTTGTAACCCTTGAGTTTATTTTTAAGGCGGGAGCATTACATGGTATCCTATTAAAGCTTCAAGTTGGTTAAGAAATAGGACCTTGTAACACCTTGAGTTAATTTTCATGACGGGGCGTTACACGGTATCCTATTAAAGCTTCAAGTTGGTTAATATTCGGAACCTTGTAACACCTTGAGTTTATTTTCAAGGGGGGAGTGTTACACGGTATTCTAGAAAATCCTCAAGTTGGATAAGCATTCAAGATCTTGTAACACCTTGAGTTTATTTTTAAGGAGGGAACATTACACAATATTCTAGTAAAGTTTCAAGTTAATTAAACATTCCGGACTTTGTAACAGCTTGAGTTTATTTTCAAGGTGGGAGTGTTACACAGTATTCTAGTAAAGCTTCTTGGTTAAAAACTCGGGACCTTGTAACACCTTGAGTTTGTTTTCAAGGCGGGAGCGTTACACGACATTCTAGTAAAGTTTCAAATTGGTTAAGTAATCGGGGTCATGGAACACGTTGAGAGTATTATTTATTTATTTTGTTAAAGGCATTGACTTAAGCACATTTTTATGTGATAAATCCTTCCATATTGTGTAGCCTACGTAAAATACTAAATTTCTTTTGCTGGTCTACAAAAAAAAAAGGAGGAAAATATAAGTGAAAGAGAGATTGTTACCCGTCAAGATGTTTGAGACTCGAAAGGTACTAAATCTTGAATCTTGGATGGGTTGTAGACCTTTATATCTATATTTGGAGTTATCAATTGTGATTTCATTGTTCCTACGTCAACACACGACATTTTTAGTGAGTCACACAAATCAGACAGTTTTTAGCATGACAGAATCTAGTTCTAACTTCAAAAACTCATATAGAAAGATTTTGATTGTATTAAATTGTGAATTTTAAATATGTTAGAGATCTAAAAGTCTAGTTTCTGAAAAATCAAACGGCTTATGATTTTTATTTTTCTACAATGCGATATGAATTTATACGACGAACATGTCAGGCTGTAAAAAAAGTGACAAATTTTTAGCATGACAGAATCTAGAGCTAACTTCAAAAAATCATATAGAAATATTCTTATGGTATTAAATTTTGAATTTTGGATATGTTAGAGCTCGAATAGTCTTGTTTCTGAAAATTCAAATGGTTCATGATTTTAATATTTCTACGTTGAGATATTAATTTTCTACGACGAACATGTCAGGCTGTAAAAAAGGTGACGAATTTTTAGCATGACAGAATCTAGAGTTAAATTTCAAAATATCATCTAGAAAGATTCTGAATGTATTAAATTTTGAATTTTTAATATGTTAGAGATTGAAAAGTCTAATTTCTCAAAAATCAAACTATTCTTTCTACAATGAGATATAAATTTATTTGCGACAGACATGTCAAGCTGTAAAAAAGTGACGAAAATAAATAAAAATGGAGGAAATTTACCTTGAGTATGCCCTTTTCGTCGTAGTGTCACAATCTTTAATTGAAGATAAAATTGTGGAGACAATGTATATAAATATAGATGTCATGTGGTGGGATAAAATCCTTCTCCTAGTTCAATTACAATTTCTTTTTGGCTTGGACAATAAAACATATATATATGAATATGAAATTGAGTAGGATTACAATTTCTAATTGAATTGTAATTTCTTTTTGGTTTGGGCAATAAACCATATATAGGAATACAAAATTGAGTAGGATTACAATTGTTAATTCAATTATAATTCATCTTTAACAAAAGTTAATTTAGTAACCGATTAATGCTTCAAGCCTAGTCTCTAAAAGATAAAATATCTCGACAAGACTTGAAGTAGGGGGAATTTGTAATCATTTAAAATTTATTAAATATAAATTTATAAACTGATTCGGATTATATTGAATTCACAAATATATTAATCCAAATAAATATTGTGGATTATAATTGACTTAAATATTTAAGTCCAATAAATACGGATTTAATTAAAGTCTAAATTAATTGATTTGGGCTACACTGGATGAACCCAATTTGTTAAAACAAATCCCATCTCATTCTAGAACCCATCTTGGCGCCACTTGTGCAGATGATGTTGCATGCCAAGTCAAATAAAAAAACCAATCGAAGCATGACATATGTCAAAGATAATAAGCCCGCTCCATAAAGCTCATATGTCATGTCACTTAAATCTGATTGGCTGAACGAAATCTTATTTCAATCGCGACTCCTCTATTTTAAAACTATAAATAGGGTTTTTCATAATTCAGAAAAGGGACAGAGAAAATTCTAAACAAGAAGCTAGAGAAAATCCGTGGTACAAACGCCATTTAATTCTCTACAAAGCTACAAGCTTAAGAACAACATTCAAGTTTAAGAACAATCAAGATCAAGACCACCGAATTCAAGAACAAGCGCGAAGCCCTTGAATTTTTATAAAAGTCAAGATTAAGATAAAATTCAAGTTCAAATTCATCATAGATTCAAGAACAAGCTTTAAAGCCCTTGAATTTCTATTTGAAAAGGCGAAGAGGAATTAAAGAGATTGTAACACTCGCATTTGAAATAATAAAATTGATTGTTACTGCATTTTTCTGTTCTTGATTAGTGTTTTCTCGACGAGAATTTTATTGTCTACAAAATGATTTTAAAACATCGTGTCCAATAAAAAATATTCATAGACCGAATTTAACTATTATGTATTATTTACCCTTTTAAATTATATGAGGGTGCTATGTCACACTAAAATTAATTATTTCATATTATTTAAACCCCTAAATTATTTTGGTCTGATTTATTTTGTTGGCTAATTGTAGTTTTTTCTCCAGTTACATAAACCAATTTCGTAAATAAAGAAAAACTTCTGTAAATTCTTAAGAATAATTTTTTAAATATTAAAATGAGTCATGTAGTTTCATAAAAACATGAGTGCACAAGTAAACTTAACAGTTCAAACATAATAACACGTAGAATTTTGAGAATTATATTAAGAGGAAAATAGAACCCCCAAACAGTTTAGGTGTATAAATAGTATAAAAAAGTTTAGATAAAAAACAATGGTACCCTCACACTTATTTTTCCGTACCTGATATTTTTATCATATTTCGAAGGAAGGGGGGGGAGGGGGTGATTCTTATGACTTGTCCCATAAACGTGTGTTGAAAATTAATAACGATATCATTTTAATAAAATATGAAAGTAAGTAATATACATACCCATTATATATACGGTTTATAGAAAGATATTTGAAGGAATCTGTTGGTTGTATAAGACTCCATTGTTTGAACAACCTATCCCAACCAATTGTAATAATATTCACACATGCAGAAGGTGGGGCTAGAGATGTATAAATACCACCACTTAGATAATTCAGTTATGAAATTATACCTGGTATGTTAAGTAATTGTCTATGACTTGTAAATTGTTGTTGATGAAGATTACCCTCAATATGCTATAAATTAGGATTTATAAACAAAAAAAAAATTTATCAGAGAAGAAGAAAAAAAATTATATGAATAAGGGATGGAAAATAACTGTTGGTGCGAAAAGTGAATATAATGTATGAATTTGTAATGAAACATAGTATATTTATGTTCTTATATACATGTAGCAGGTGCTCTATCCTTTTGTACTTTGCTTCAAGATTTGTAAAACATAAATGAAAACTAGAATATTTTCATCTTATGGATTTTAGTCTGACAAAAATACAAATTTTAATTAGTAAGAATGATTTCAAAAGTTTGTAACTATTAAAAATATGCATAGCCTGAATTTTTGTTTAACACAAAAATGATATTGAAAGTAATTTTTTTACACTAATAAGAAAATATAACAATCTTTTAACTATCATTAATGTTTTTTCCTGAAGGGATTAGTCTTTCTAATCAGATAATCTCAAACTAAGAATTTATTTATCATGTTTTTTTATTAGGAATCGCTTGTTCTGTATGGATCTTGTGTAGTATAGATACAAATTACTCGTATTAGTATTTTAGCTAGCTAGTTGAGATAATAATTATATATATTACGTCATGTTGATGAACGATATGTGTACGAAATGGGTCAGCAACCACTTGGTCATACCATTCCATGCTTTTTGGATAGGGCGTACCCTATAATTGTGTGTACTACTTAGAACGTACAAAATAAAGTAGGATTAATGAATAAGAATCTCCCTTGCAGTTCCGCAAATTTATTCAACGTACATTTAAATTATAGAAATATTTTATTATCCCTCTCAATTTAGCTTTTATTTAATTTATAGATTTCTAAACTATAGGAGGTTTCTATTACCCAATAAATTATGTTTTTCATATTATATTAACCTCTCAATTATATTCGTCAATTTGCTTTATTATCTAACTGTAGTTTTTACTCCAGTTTTATATACCAAATAAATTAAAAAAACTTGGGCAAAGTATCAACTTAACAAATATACGACAATTTTTTAAAATAAAGAAAACATGTGCTAATTATCAAGAGTAAGTTTTAAATGTCAAAATGAGTGATGTAGTTTCATAAATACAAAAAAAAATAAAAAATGCAAGTGTACTTAGCAGTCTAAACTTAATGCAACTGCAAGTTTGACACTTACGTTAAAAGGATAATAAACCCTTGAATAGTTTTAGGGTATAATTATATAAAAAAGTTAAGTTCCACTATAATAAGACCCTCTGTATCTGACAATTTTGTGATAATTTAGAGGGGTGGGGTGGTCTGGGAAGGATTTTTTTGTCTTGTCCTATAAAATAACGTTGAAAATAAAAAATAATATCATAATATGAAATGATGAATGTAAACGATATACATTCTAATCAAATATAGAGTTGTTGTTCATCTTGTATTCCTAAGATAATTAGAACAAAACATTAAAGAACTTGGTAATAAACAACAAATTTTAAAGAGTATTTTTTAACAAAAAATATAGAGCTAGTAGAGAATATAGAATCAGAAACAGAAATAGAAACACCACAAAAATATTTTTATCAAAGAAAGATTTTGAGCCCACTAAATGCAGCGTGTCTCCTTGAAGGAAATTATTCATCTCAATTACCCGAGGTCAATGGAATATATCCTCAAGGGATAGAATGATCTTACTCAATAGTGCATTGGTACCTAAAACCACGGTGTCATAGAGCCATTAGAATACTAGATTTAGTAGTAAACCCCTCCATTTATAGAAAACAAAGAGTAGTAGGAAAAGTTTCTCATTATGCCTTGCCGGAAAGGTCACAAACCTTTACAAAATCAAATCTTTCGTAAAGATCATAACTCTTCATAAAAGTCAAAACTTTTCTTAAAAGTCGCAAGTTTTTATAAAAATCGCAACTTTTTTTATAAAAGTCACAAATCTTCATAAAAGTAAAAAATCTTTATTTCCATTAAAACCTTTAAAACCCAACAATCCCTCGCATAAATGGAACCTAGACAAATAAATAGAAATTATGTATACTTTACAATAAAGAATAATTACATATGGATAAGTAGGGTTTCCCTTGGTTTTTTCGTGGTGAACATATGCCGGATATACTCGGTCAATTGGTAGATGCGATATCTATGAACCAACGAGCTTTAGTGTACGCCTAAAATACTATATGTCACACAATTAACCCTTTGCCATTTATGGTTTTCACCATTGTGTTTGTGTAGCCATGAACACCTCTTGGTTTCATGCGTGCATAGATAATACACTTTCGACCATAACACTCTTTGAAGAAGCTAACACTTCACACACACATAGGTGATTTCTAACTGTATTATCGCGTAGATACACTATTTGGTAAAGTCTGCCAAACATAGCAAATCATTAAAAACTATAAGCTTTAACTTTTTAACAAGAATTAGTGTTTTAAACTAACTCATCACATTGTCTTAATCATGAGAATTTATTGAGTTTATTGACAATGTCGTACCATCTGTCACAATTTTATTTTTGTCTTTGAATCTAGATCTAGGGATGTCCAGTCTGCTAGATAGAGTGACCGTCATAATGAATTATGCTAAGCCGTAAACTCATTCCCTTAGATAATCTTTCAACTTTCTCTCTAGTTAGACCTTTTTTAAGTTGATCCGACGATAGTTCTTACACTTTACATAGTAAATTGTGATAATTACGTAGAGAATAATTTTCTAACAGTATTATGTCTATGTCTTAAATGACGACACTTTCCATAATACATCATGCTCCATGACCTACATATTCTATCTTGACTATCAAAGTATATGCATATTGATGTCAATGGTCTGGGGCAAAAGTGCAAATCTATCAAGAAATTTAAGAGTCCTTCAACCTACTCACCAGCCTTATCTATAACACTTAGCTCAAAGATCATTGTAGCGCTAGCGGTGCATATATTTTTGGATGTTTTCTAAGAGATTTCTCCTCTATAAAGAGTAAATACATATCGACTCGTAGATTTTACTTCAGTTGATTTCGATGATCCAATTTTCATCACTATATCCTTTCAATACTACTGGATATTTGTTATAATGCAAGACATAGTTTTTAGTATGATTTAAATACCTCAAAAAATTTCATTGTCATCCAATGAAGTCCATTCGGATCACACATGAATATACTCTGTTTATTAATAACACATGCTATATCTGATTGCGTGAACTTCGTAAATACATAATACTTCCCAAAACTCTAGAATAATCCAATTGTGAGTCACTTTCACCGTCACTCTTCATAAATACAAAGCTCACACGTATTGGAGTCTTAGCCATATTGACATCCAAATATTATAACTAGTCGAACATCTTTTCAATACAATGAGACAGTGAGAATGTTAAACATTATAGAGTTCTAATGACTCTTGGAACTAATATTGCATCAACAATTCGAAGATTTCTTATATCAAACTTGCTTTCTAGAAAACATTTAGTAGAAGTTATGTTATTAGTGTCTCTATTGCTGATCAACATGTCATCATTATACAAACAAACAATGATCTTGTGCTTTTAATGTAAAAACATTTATCACTTTTATGGCTCTTAAATCCATTTCCCAACAAGGCTTGGTCAAATTTCTTCTGTCATTGTTTTCGTGCTTGTTTTAGTCTATAAAATGATTTAAAAAGTTCTAATACTTCTTTTCTAGAGTAGAAAACAAAAAACCCTCAGGTTGTTCCATATAAATTTCTTCCTTCATTTCTCCACTTAAGAAAATTGTTTTCACAATGAATTTGGAGGTCTAATAATGCACCTAATAATATTAATATCCTGATTAATGTAATTCTTGTTACTGACGAGTATCTGTCAACAAGATCAATACCTTGTTTTGCCTAAATCCTTTAACAAAACTTTTTTCTTTATATTTGTCAACAGTTCCATTAATTTTTATTTTCCTTTTGAAGATTCAGTTTAAATCCAGAGGTTTATTTCCTACTGGAAGATCAACAAACTTCCAAGAGGATTGCAAAATATTGAACAAATCTCATTATTGACACCATCTTTTTAAAAGGATGAGTCTATTAACAAGACATATAAAATGCTATGAAATCATATTCAAAGAAAGTAAATGTCTATTGATATTACTTTGCCTCTAAATCTCTTTATTAACTAATTCCTCATTTTTTTTATTTCCAAGGTATTTTAAATCCTTCACTAGACTACTCAAGTCTATATTTATAGTCAACTGTCTAAGGTCGTATTTTAATCATTTTAGGAATAGAAACTTGGTTTTTAGCTAGATACCCCCACATTTTGTAGTAATTGAAGTTATACTTGTTTCTTCTCATTTCTCATAGGGAATAGATTGTGTCTTGAAAAACTAAAATTTTAGATTGCCTCTTTCACGCCACGAGCCTAAATCTTGGACGTTGCCGATGCACAATGATCATTCATGGCCTTAATCTAACCCTTGGTCTGGCTTACATAACTTAGCAGAACACAAGAGATAACTCACAAAACAACTATAAAGATTAATACTTAGCCAAAATGAAAACCCAAGTTTCATCGTTTACAATTGAAATGAAAAGACCAAGAAGCTAAGATTATCTTTCTATGAAGCTTCTAAATACTAAGATGAATGTTTGCATAAACCCCACAACATTTTAATAATTTAAACACATAAAACAATTAGGAGATCTCCAGTGCAAGGAGGCTCACCACTGACTCTGGATGCTCAAACTTGATCAACAATGTGTTGGATGCTGATCTAGGTTACCTATGTCTGATCATAAGACAATACAGACCAACTAGCATCAGTACATTATACGTATGAGTATGTGAGTTGAAAAACTAACAACAACATTAAGCTTGAAGGAGTAAGAAGAAACTTACCTTGACTCTACTCTACTCATGAACTAAAAACACATGCGATATACGTAAAGCTTTTTAAAAGTAAAACAACTAAGTTTATTACAGAAGATACAATAACAAACTTTAATTTAGTAATATATGAAAGTAATTTAGTTTCATTGGAAGATTCTCTAACCAACAATCATCTTTATGAGCCTAAGAGATTGTACATTGTCTTACCTCACGTTGCAGGAGATTTTCCTATACCTTACCGTTAGTATAGAATCTGAACTAGTATGTGGATCCGCTAGTCTATGCTAAAAAACACTAAGGATTAATCTAAAAAGTATGACCCTTCTTCTGTCCATGTTGGATACATGGTTTATAGGGTCTTGAGTTAATATGAACTCGCGTCCCATATTGGTTCTCAATACTACTCCTAAAGTACTTAAGTCATATGTTTTATTAACAACTTCTCTAGATTGAGGTAATTGCTCAAAGTTAACTTTAAAAGATCTTCTTGGAAATCATAGTTTCTTTTTTTTTAAAACTAACCAAAGGCTTTGTCAGAAGTCTAGCTTTCTTACTTGGAAAAAATGTGAATTCATTTGTAACTCTTAGGGAATACTTAGTTCCCTTATAAATTTTGAAAAATGAACTGAACTCTTTACTCTTTTCTTAACTTGTAACATAACTCTTTAGGATCAATTAGTTACGTTATAACTTTTGAGAATTTAACTCAAGTCATTACTCTTTTCATAATTTTTAGCTTTAGATTTAAAACAAAGTTAAAATGTTTGTTTAAGACACTTGAAAATTGTAAGAACTTACTTTAACTTGTTTCTTAACTTTTAGACTTGACTCTTAATTTCATTAATTGTGATCTTAACTTTTGTTGAATTAGATTATAAATTAAAGGTTCATGATCTCATGTTTGTTGATGATTTCATAATGTTTATATATACCTTAGAGTGTTGGAATCAACTAAGAAACGTGAGTTCATTACTTAGGAACTAGTACGAAAATATGGGGAGTGAATGGGGTCATCAGGCGTCCTTCGCACTTTGAGAGGCGTGGGGTTATGAGCCTGAAGAAATAGTCTATTATGAGGGGATCTAGATGGCGCGGCGCTCCTGGGACGGAGGATAGAGTTTGTCTTGTGGGGCTCTGGCTTGTGTGGTGACCTAAGGCCTGACGAACGAGAGTTCTGACTTCTCTTTTACTGTTTTCCATCTTTAAACCTTCTAAACTTCCATGGTTCTTTCTGAAACATTTAGTATAACTAAAACCTTCAATACCCAATAGATTTGACTAAAAAATCCTAGAAACACGAATTAAATAAACTAAAGGCGTGTTACAAATCAGCCTACAAGAATTCAACAATGTTCTATAAGAACTTCACTTATCACAAGTTGGTGTGTGTGTGAACTAACACAATATGGAAAAAACATACCTCAATAGGTAACACCCCAGATAATTCCACTAGAATTTCCTTGGCGTTCTTGTCGAAATATTGTTCTTTCTCCGTTCTCCTTCTTCTCTTCTCTTCTATTTTCTCCCATGCCCTATATACTTTTGTAATATGAATTCAAGCCTAGTTTCACCCCAATTATACAATTAAAATGAATTAGGAAATAGAAGGGTTAAAAGATAAGTTTCCCCTTAGTTAAATCAGAATTAGGCTTCTCTCTCTCCAACAACCCAGCTTCCAGAAGGCATATCTCCCTCATACGATATGCGTAACATTCAAAAAGTTTAGGATATAATAAGAACATAACATGGGTTTCTAAGGGTATGTACACCAGTTCAATTTTAGAATAATGTACAAAAGTCATTTTATGTAGCTTAAGAGTTAAAACATGAAGGAACGTCCACGACATCCGGTGAACTTTGTAACATGGACTTGTGTGGTGCCAGAATGGTTTTAAGGAAGTAACTCAGGGTTAATATTGGTGAAGTGATAATTGTGAAAGTAGGTTCCAATATGGGGATTATGGAAGCAAGGCCAAGTGAGGAGTGCCAACCTTCAAGGGCAAGCAAAAGATAAGAGGTTACACAAGAAAGGCTACTGCCTCACTCTTAAAGAGCACGACCATGTCTCGTGGTCATGACCACGGCCATAGTAGGGAGATCGTGAAGGTTACATGGACATAGGGGAATGAAGATATTATTACCTTGCCACTGTCCAAGGTGCAAGGAGTCATTTCACAACTCATGGTGCACTTAACGGAAGGAGGGTTGGGTCGTGAATGTGCCTTAGCTAAATGTGGAGAATTTTTCAAGGCATAGTGGAACATCTTCAAGGGCGGGAACAAAGTGCTCCATGGACCTGCCTTGGTGGGAAAAATTGAGAGGGGATCCTTGGGGGATGTATTGCCTCACCACTCAGCGATAATCACTATGGTCTATTGAGAACTTGACGTACTGTGAAGTACGGCCTGGTGACTGATGAGAGATTCACAATTAAGTGAAGTTGGACTTCACTTTTGGAAGATCAACTTAACAAAGAGTAGTTTCAGTATTTGGGGGTAGACTATATATTGACGTTAGGTCAATTTTATTCATTTGCCACTCCAAAAACACAAACCCAAATTGAAACCCAAATTACTCGCACTTCTCACTACTTTCTCTTTTTTCATTCATCCTCCATTAAAAAACAAAAAGCTTGAGTAAAAATAGAAAGTCTCTAAGATTTCACTCAATTTTTGGGAATAATGCTTCATTAAAGCATGTGTTCTTCACTATTGGGATTCCTTTTTCAAGAGTTCCTCTCAAATTTGAATTTCAATTACCAAAATTTTTAGGGTTTTTCTTTATAAATATGTTTTCTTATAAAGTCAAAATTGTTTATAATTATGATTTCCTATGACTAATTAGTGTAGATTATGGTGCAATTTATTTTATTTGTGGGAATTTGGTATAGATCATGTCCTTTCCCCAATTTTCTAAAGTGTTGTTTCTTATTATGAATTGAAGGGGAATTATGAATGTGTTGATTGTTGTAACTATCATATTCAACCTATGAACTACCTAGGGACATGTAATGTTAGGATTAGACCTAGTTCATGAAGTATTCATGATGAAACCTACTCCCTCAAACACTAGGTTATGAATTGAACTTGATTGAGATGGTGATGATACAATTAACTTACTATTGAATATATTACTATTGTATGATGTTGTTACGCCTATTGTTTGGTGGAATTTATTGGTTGATGGTAAAACCATGGATGGTGGCTTATTATGGATATTGGTTAAATCTTGTGATCTCAAACCTTTACTTAAATTATGATTATTTGTGTTTAGTGATGAAGTTATATTGAAGTACATGTGTTGTGATTGAATTTATTAGGATGGTATGATGTTGGTATTAAAATGTCTTATCTTATGAATTCTGAGATCATGTTAAGGTTGTAATGATATGAAGATGATGTTGATTCATCTGTGTGCATTACTATTTATGATACATAGTGTTGATCTAACTATAAGTAATGTATTGAAAGGTGATTCTCATACATTTCTTAATGATCTAATTATGATGATATACAAGGAGTAGAATCCTATGACCTAAGCAATGTTATTACTATTAATGAAAGACTTTTTAAAAAAGAGTCTAGCTTAGCACCGAGTGAAGTAGATGTGAGATTGACACTTTCCTAATGAGGGAAGGTAGGTTTCACCATTGTATTCAAAGATATTGGAGACTATAATGTGATGTACTTAAACAGGATCCCAAGTATATCTCCTAGTTCTTGAACTATGTTGCCTCCATAGGAATACTAGCTTGTGGATCCACCTGATGCTATGTTCATGTTTGGTTATACTTTGGCCGGTATACCACCTTCCATCGGTGTAAGGTTTTACAACACCGGATTCCACATGTAGCTCTTATGGACTATGTGGGTTAACGAAAGTATTCCCAAATGTAAAATAAAGTTATAAAGTAGACAATAACTAGGGTGACTTAAGAGGTTGGACTTAACCTTGGTAGGGGTATGTAATCTACTTATGTCTTGCACTAGTTTTCCTTGACGGAAGCCTTAGGAGGTGGTTCTTGTGTTTCTATAATGGATATGTTATGTATATATTAAGTTGACATGTTATTGACCCTATATGATGTTACTTTCACTTATTAGCATGGTTTTGGTTGATGTTGCTAAAGTATGATGATGCTTCCCCTTTGTGTTATGTTATGTATGGATTAGGCATTGCTTATGGTCCTCGTTGATGCTTTCTCTTGAGGTTATGTTATGTGAGGATTAGGCATTGCTTATGGTTCTCGTTGTTTTACTTGTCTAAGTTAGGTTATGGGGCTTTGCTTGGGTATTGGAAATTTATACCTTATAAGGGTTCATGGTTAAGGGTCTTGTATATGTTCATATATTATGAAGTTCTAATACATGAATTGTGCTTATAATATTATGTAGATGTTGTTTGGTTATACCGTTGTTGAGTTGACTTAGTATGTTGGTCTTATGTTGAATATGATATTGTATTGAAGGTCATGTGGTTATTGGTTCATATGATTCTTAATTGTGCATAAAAGTGGGGTGTTACAGTAAGTTGGCATATCTTTACACATTGTCCATTTTCACGCATGAACTCTATGTTATGTGTGCATTGTTCCTATACATAGTAAAAATGATGTGCTTACCCCATTCTCTCCCTTTTCCCTAACATTTAAGGTTCTGATCGTTGATGAGGTTGAGGCCATTTGAACAAAGACTTGGATCCTTATTCTTCAAGTTGGGTAGGTCCCTACCTCTTCGAGGGCTATGTCAATTTCTAGCATTGGATGTTGATTAGTCTTAAAGATACTATTTTCATTTCCTTTAATTTGAGTAATAAGAATGTATAGCCTATATGTGACTCTTATTGTATTGATTTATGGGCTATGCCCAATTGTTATACTCTTTTTAGATTGTTATGATATGAGACATAAGTTCTTAAGACTATATTGTATCTTATATATATATATATATATGTATATATATACATATATATATATATCTGTGTGTGTGTGTGTGTGTGTGTATGTGTGTGCGGGCGTGTGTGCGTGCGTGTTCCACAAACGTAGAAGACTATGTAATCCTCTTATACGAAGGTTTTAAGTATACTCGATGTGAATATATATCATGTGGATGAGAGTGGTTTATGTAAACCTCATGATAGAACTAGAAGAAAAGTTTTAAGTTTTTTGCATTTTTAACCTATGAATCTAATGTTAAGAGGCTACTCTTAGTCCTCCTCGAGTACGACGATGGCGGTATGTCCAGCGGGTGCTCCCCATATATGATAAACTTTGTATCAGAGCATGAGGTTGAATATCTCTAGAGTCGATGTCTTATTTAGCCGCGTCTATGTACATTGTTACGCATAATTGTGAAGCACGCCAAACATATGAATAGGAAACAATATGACTCTTAGGAAATTTTCATTTTCTTAGAAATCCAATATCGTACCTCTAGATTCTTGAATCTATTTGCTCTTAGCATCTAATTATTTTTTCTGATTATTAGGCAATGAATATTGGATAAATAGAAACTCGAAGACTTGATGAAGAGATTTCATATGCAGAAGTTTCTTCCCGAAGAAATCAAGTCCCTCTTCTTGAAAAAGTTGCTATTGATGATCAAGCTCCAGCCAATCCTCCGCCATTAAAGGATGGGGACATAAGGGCATTCTTTCTCCAAATGGCCCAAGACATTACTACTCAATACCAAGCCATGGCGGCTCAATCTAATCGGGAGGTGGTAGCCCGAGCAAGCCAACATGTTTGCACCATGGCCTCCCATTTGAAGGATTTAACTAGGATAAATCCCCCATACTTTCTATGGATCCAAAGTGGAGGAACACCCACAAGAATTCATTGATGAAACCTAAAAAATTCTCCATGCTATAGGTTGACTGCTAGTAAGAAGGCCGAGTTAGCAACCTACCTACTCAAAGATGTGTCCCAAACATGGTACATTCAATGGAGAGACAATAAGTGTTTGAGGGGTGGACCGGTGATATGGGAGATTTTCAAGAAGGCCTTTCTTGGTAGGTTGTTTCCTCGGAAGAAGAGGAAATCCAATGTGGAAGAATCAATCAACCTTCATCAAGTAGGTATGAGTGTACTTTACTACTCTTTGAAATTTACTATATTTCCAAAGTATGATCCTTCTTTGGTTTCCGACCTTAGGGATGAGATTAGCCGCTTGGTGACGGGAGAGGATGATTTGAAAGAAGAATATTGTTCGGCTATGCTAGATGATAATATGAAAATTTATTTCCTCATGTAGATAGGAGTGTTGGTGAAGAAGCTACTGGAGGAAACCAAGTTCCTCAACATTTGCCCCAACTATTAAAGTTGAAGTACCTGTCAACCTAGCTGTGTTGACAAATGGTGAAGGGAAGCATAGCTGCAGCTTTCGCAGGCTATCACTACTCAGAGGTAAGACATCACGTCTCAAGCCACACAAGATGGTGCTCCCACGTAGAACTCGCATGTTAAGACAATGGCTAGCCGACTGAGGGACTTCACCACAATGAATTCTCTAGACTACTACGGGTCCAATAATAATGAGGATCCCCAGGAGTTCGTGGATTAGGTCCACAAGATTCTATGTGCCATGTAATTTGATGAAGAGGCAAAGAACGAGCTGACATCATATCAGCTCAAAGATGTGGCACAAGTGTGGTATACAATATCGACAAATGGTCGAGCATTAGGAGATGTACCTATCACTTGGGACCCTTTTGAAGACTACTTTTCTGGACAGATTCTTTCTCAGAGAGCAATGAAAAGCCAAGGTTGAAGAGTTTATTAACCTAAGACAGGGAGGTATGTCGGTCAAGGAGTATTCCTTGAAATTTGTTAATCTCTTAAAGTATGCTTCTTCTCCTGGGGAAAATAGCAGGGACAAAATGAGCATGTTTGTGATAGGCGTGTCGGAGGATCTTGTAGAAGATGGTCGGGAATCCATGTTGCATGACAATATGGATCTAGGAAGATTGATGGTGTATGCTCAGCATGTAGAGGAGAGTCGCCAAAAAAGGCGAATCCATGAAGGCAAGAAGTCTAAGGCCACAAACCAGACTAGTTCTAGCTCTGGTAGGGGCTCATTTGCAGTCCAGAACAGGCCAAAGTTCATGAGGCATTCAGGTAATTCTGCTCCTTCAGGAAATTTTAATGCAAAATTTAACAACTTTGACCCCAAAAAGGGATATGATAGAGGTTCTTAGCGAAACAACAAGTCTTGTGGTAAGTGTGGGCGTTCGCATGGAGGTGAATTTTTATGTAACATTCCAGAAAATAATATCTCTTATTAAGAGCCCAGTAAGCTCTTAGGATAGCGTTTTAGGGTACATAGGCACCCCAATGTCCAATATTGAGAAATATTGGGCATAGTATAGATAAATTGGCTAAGAGATATTAGCCAAATATTCTATATACTAATATGACATTTACTTTTGGGTGGTCATGCCCCAATCCAAGATTGATGTTTACAAAATCTACCTCCAAGGAAGACCCTAAGATAATAAAATATATTTCGTCCAACTAACAAAAGGTATGAGACATCCAAGTGTCAAGCCTAGATATCATGGCACTTGATCTATTAAAATGATCATGTAGATTAAGCAGTGCTAAGGACATAGTGGGGATCCTTGGGATCATAAGTAAACATTCCCAAATGATCCATTAATATAGATTAGTTAGGAAAGTGAAACACATCCATGTGGAAGCACTTGGGCATCACACGTGAAGGAACCGGCCAAGGGAACCACGAAACTACCCTAACCGAATTTGGTTAGGTCGGTTAGTCATGACACACACGGTCGGGTCCCTCCATGTAGGATCAGCCAACATAACTAACTCTAATTCCTAACCAACTATTCTTACTACACAGCTAACCTAGGTCTAACTGAATTCGACCCCCTAATGCAGCCGAAAACCTAGGACATGGTCGGGTGGCACCTAACTAACTTAGGGACAACCTAGTACCTGACCTAGGATGGTCCAGAGTTATTAGTTGTGGTCATAATGAATTAGCGGTATTTTAGTAACACCTTAAGTCCCTTAATAAATTAACTAAGATACCAAACTAATCAATTTAAAACCTTGGTCCAGCCGAGACAGCTAGCCAACTTTGGATTTATCAAAGTCAATCGTCCTCCTATATCTAGTCAACTTATGAGGGGTATCTAAGTAATTAACTAATAAATTTATTAATTAAGTAAATTAACCTAAAGTTGAATAATTCAAAATTAGTTTCAAAAACCTATAAACCACGTTCATTCAAAAGAGAGTCATGACTAAGCCGCAAGAACATACTAGGCGATTTAAAAGTACTTTTCAAGGATTTCATGTAAAGTAATCGTTGTAGATTCAAATCAACATAAGCTATGGGTTTCTATAATGGACTTATTTTTTCTTTCCAATGATTCAAAGATCTTGAAAACTAGGGTTGTTCCCATTTTCTCATCGAACTCCTTGTCCCTAGTATCCTTCTCGATTTTATGTTGAGTAGGTTAGAGATCATATTGTTTGTATGTGGTGCTGACTGATCTTATGGGTAATGTTCTTTAATTATTAATGTCGATTAACGTATGATGTTGTGAACGTATAAAGTTTAGTGTTTAAAATGTGAATCATGAATTGACGATGTGTTAGTAACACCCGTAATTATTTAAGTGTTGATGTATTGTCCAAATGTTGTATTGTTGTGATTTTTACTTTATGAAGATGTTATACTCATCAATTGTTAATATGATGATGTCCAATATGTCTTAAAAAGGTTTCCTTAAAGTCATGAACTAAGATTGGCATAAAAGACAACTATGAAATTACATCTTGAATGAATTGACTATCTGGTGTCAAAACGAATGCATGCTAATGGCTAGGAGCTTATGTAAATGATTGAAATATTGGCTAAAGGTTTATACACATTCAATTTAAATATAAATTTACGTAAAATTTTTATATGCCAACAAAAATTGTCATGAAGTTTAATATCCAAATGTTTAGCCAATACTAATCATATGTCAATCTTGTGTACTTAGAGTATCAAATGATATTATAAAGTAACTCACTAAATCCATAACCAAGGGAATGACATTTATTTGGAAAAATCTAAACATGATCTACAAGAATGAACCATGAACATACGTAACTCATTGAAAGAAGTGTTCATCGTCCATAAACGATGAAATAAAGCTACTACACTAAAGTAAATAAGTAACGTGAGTTGTAACATAACTAAATGGGACTAAATTAAGTAAGTGACCAGAATGGGGTGTTAAAAAGGTGATACAAGTCTTACGTAAACAAAAGCTACTATGTTAAAAGAATACTCACGAATAAAGGTGTTAGAATGTGTGGGACTAGTTTGATTAACACCTAAGGATGATATGTAAGGACAATTCACATTTCATCAATGTAAAGTATGGATGATATATAAGGAAAATTCACATTTCATCAACGTAAAGTAAGGATGACAAGTCATCAAAAGAGTAAGTAAATCTTAATCGAGAAGTAAGCTTCCATAATGCTTCAGTCAACTCTAAAAGATAAAGAAGATAATGAAATTGAGCATAGCACCGGTAGACTAGTTATTAGCATGTGCTTACACATATAAGTATCATGAAACTAGGCTACCATCGAGGTGGATAAGTAGCCTCATTATGTCCCTAGTCTTCGAACTATGTCTAGCCAATATAGGAACTAGCAGTGGGTTCCACCTAAGGGACCTAGACATGTTAAGTTTAATCTTTACCGGTTATTCCACTCCTTTTTGGTGTGGGTTAGACAATGGATTTCATGTTTAGATAATATGATCTATGTCGGTTAATGCTCATGATATGTTCATGGTTCACTATACCCGCGAGCAACTCATTGTCACTGTGGAGTGAACACTTGACATTAATTCGCCTTAGACAGGATCACCGATTTTTGGTGTGGTACAGACACAAGATTCCATGAGTATCTCAAACGGTCTAGATTCATTTCAGTCAATGAATTACCTGTTTTCAGTTTGGTGGAGTCACTGGATTTAATGTTAAGGTTGCATGATCTTATTCCTAATGATGTCACTATGAAAGTGATAATGATGATGATGATGGAACGTATGTTCAAAGTGAGCAATGAGGAAGAGCTTAGGAAGGTCGAGTTCGAATATCTTACTCATGAAGTTTAAGGAAATAATGGGCAAAGCCAATAAGATTGGCATATAATGACTTCTTATATGATGCAATAAAGGGAAGTAAAAACGTAAGGTTAAATAAATACCTTATAACTTCCCTAACATGAACGGAATGAAATAAATGGCATGATAAATAGAGAATGGCATATGAAATTTGATGAATATATAGTTTAAAGAATGATTTACCATAATTTAGGGAAATCATTCCTCAGTCCTCGGATTACTTACATCGATTCATTGTGGGTATGGGAATATAATAAATCATTGAACTTGTATGTAAATAATAGGAACAAAGGAATAATTTAACTAAACAACAATAATAAGAAAAAGACTGAAAAATATCTAACTGTCAAAAAACTAGCTCTCACGTTACGAAGACTAAATTCAAATCTTAGTTGTAGTTGTTCTAAAATTATATTGATGATACTATTGTCTTGTAATCATATAGAAAATGAGTTGTGTGCTTTGAATGCATTAAAATACATTATATTCATACCACAATTCACAACTAACGAATTAGGAGAGTCTAATGCCTACACTTTCAAGAAATGACATATTGCTTAGGAAGAGCTTTCATTTATCCTGCATAGCTTATGTGTATGTGTGCATACAACCATACTTAGTAAGATTGGTGTACTAACCCCCTACTATTTAATATTTTATTATGTGCAGGTTAGGGAGAAGATTGACGACCCTTGCAACGGTTTTGGACTTCAGCATTTCTCCAAACCATTTGGTAGGTCCTCTTGATTTCGAGGATGATACAATTTTAGTCTAGTCTTAGTTTTAGACATAGCTAGTGGATTTAGTCCCTAGAATTTATTTCGTAATTTCATTTCAAAGCTTTGTGATAAGGGTGTGTTTGGCAAACTACTTACGATATATTCATTTATAGTTTCAAATTGATTCTTTATGGTAGATGGTTGTTCTCTTATGTTGAGCTTATTATATGATATAAATTTGTAATTACTATATCAAGTCTACGTAATCTTCATACATATAACATGTTTTAAATTTTCCACAAATTTAACTAGATGAAAGTGATGAATGCAAGATGAGGCTTGTCTACAACCTCTGACAGGTCAACGATGTCAATGGTGATTCGGATTCCAGAATTTGTGTACTTACAAACATGGTATTAGAGAATTAGATTAAACTACCTAGGATCTAAATCTCAATACAACCACGTTACGTAGTTTCTAGCCACAATTATGACTTAGAGACTACGCGATCATAGGAAATTCTCCCTTCTTTTACTCTTTATCGTGCCATGGAGCCTATTGAAATTTATTATGTAATTTTGAGGATCTAACTCTCTTCTTTTGTATACGTGTAGAAAATGAACACAAGGAGAAATGACACGAGAAGAGTTGAGAAAGAAGCTATGGAAGGGAATCAAGCTCCTCATCAAGCCCCAACTTGCTGAACAAGTGCCGGTAAACCCAGATTGGTTGACCGATGGTGAAGTCGGGAATGCTTTCATGCAGAGGGCACATGCCATCACAACTCGGGTTAAAGATATCACGACTCAAGTTGCGAGAAAGGGTTCTTGACGTATCATGGTTTCACGGTATTTTCAATGCCGTTGCCTTAAGTTTAGTGAGTGTCATAGCCTTTTTGTATTGATTTTTGATGTAGTTGTCTATTTATTTCAAGGAAATCTATCAAAATAAGAACACGAAGATTTTTAGCTGAAATTGTAGAAGTGACCACCTATGAACCCCACATGGTCAATCATGACTGTGACAGTCCGTAATTGTCAACCTTTGTGAGAAAATAATGGTTGCTGAAGGAAGTTGGGGAATTTCTTCCAAGTGTGGGACTACGGAGGCTCATGATGGTCCGTCCTGCATAATCGTTAATGCTAAAAGAGAGTAGTCCCAGTACCCAACTTTAGAAGATTCTACGTCTCGTGGAACAAAACTCCTCGACAGAGCGTCGTGCTCAAAATGGTCCGTCATACCTGTTTGTCGAGGGTAACAGAGACTTGATAAAGAAAGCTCAATAGATGTATGCTAAGTATGGAGCAACGGAAGCCACGATAGTTCGTCACAAGGGTAGTCGACTCTGACGCATTTTTGGCAGATTTTTCCTTAAATAGATTTCCTTCTTTTATAATGTTTTGTTTACAATAAATAGTTTTGAAAAACCTTGTTTTTAAGGTTAGACTCTTGGAAAATTTTATGTTTTATTTTCCAGTATTGAACATTTGATTTTGGGATTTGAAATTACTTTTTCGGAATTGATTATTCGTGTTTTGTGATTTATTCAAGTAAATTTCTAGATTTTGTTCATTCTCATCAATGTAAGTGCATGAATTCTTACATTATTATTATGAATTGTGTGATTCTTAACATGTGTAAATAAACTCCATAACTAGGGTTGTGGGAACCATGGGTAAATAACAAGGTAAAAACTAGCTAAAATAACAATTCTAGAATTGTGTCTTGCATGTATTGATTATTTTTTTGTTAGAAGTCTTCTTATTGGTTGGTACAAAGTAACAACCTATTCAAATATTTAATATGATTTTTAATATGAGGTAAACATAATGTTTAGTAAAGCAACACACGTAACCGGACCAAGGTGCGGAGTGAAATTCTCTAGATACTGGACCATGGATTTAAAGATACCTAACTTATAACTTTACATGCAAGATACTAGTAAAGGATTGTTATAGATAGAATTAGTAGGTTAGGAGCCCGTGGGGAACACTTACGCCCTAGTTACTCTCATTACTTGATTAAACTTCAATACTTGAACCAATCACTTGTTTACTTTAATTTGGATAATTGCTTTAATTAATCATAACTCCCCTTTAGTATTTATTTTCGGGAGATAATTGACTAAATAGAAGAAATAATAGAATTAAGTTCAGTCTGAACCATTTTTTTGTGGGAATGATCCCAACCTCACTAGTTTGGTTCTTTACTTGATGCGACCACTTTTACTACGTTTTGAGAAGAAAATTTGAGCGTATCAAATTTTAGCGTCCCTGTAGGGGAAAGTGAGTTTTAGATTTAACTTTAAGCTTATTACCGAAGTTTAGTTAACATTTTCCTAACTTTACTTTTTATTTTTATTTTTGTGTCCTTTAGGTCTAACTTCCTTATATGCCAAATACACGGAGTAGAGTAATACCTGTAATTGAACATAACCCCGAACTAGTTCATACATTAAGAAGCTTGAATCAGAAATTTTGGGCATCCAAGGTGATGAGGTCAACCCACATATTCCACCATTGGTCGATGCTCATAACCTTTTATTACCTGATATTCCTATGGAATGTGAAATACGGAGACAACCTCTTGTTCCACGCCTTCAAGAGTACTATAGGGGCTATGAAAATATCGCTGACTCTGATGGGCCACTCGTCTTTCCCCCTCTAGCACACGGCCACACTTTGTTGGTAACTAGTAGTCTGATGCAAATGCTCACTGCCCACATCACTAAGGTAAGGGCAGTGTTTAAAAGTTGTGTAGGGAGGCCCGATTTAAATATGAATTTAATCGGGCTAAGATTTTTTTCTCTCTCAATGAGGGGAGAGGCTGCTATTTGGTTTACTGACCCTCTCTATAACTCAATCTTCAGTTGTAATCAACAAAGGGATGATTTCTTAGAACGCAACTACTAGGTGCCTAAGAAACTAAACGACAAAGACAAAGTGAACAACTTTGTGGCACTATCGGGAGAGTCAGTTAGCAGTTCTTGGGATAGGTTCACTTCATTCTTGTGAAGTGTCCCAAATCACCGCATAGATGATGAGTCTCTGGAAGAGTATTTCTATTAGGGACAAGATGATAGTAACAAAGCGGTGTTGGATACGATAGCATGTGGTTCTTATGGGAAGTGTCTTTATGCTAAAATTGCTAAAAAGTTAGAGAAAATCTACAAAAATAATAAAGCATGGAGTATGAGAAATTCAGATACTAGGAGAAACACTTAAGTAGTCCAATCCACACACAACTCAGTCCTAGATGATCTTCATAAGGAGATGTCTCAAATGAGAACTGATCTTGGTTTGGTGTTGAAACATGTTGTTGGGGGTGCAGAAAAGGTAAATGCGGTGAACTACTTGTCTAAACCACCACCGCCAAATTATAAATATTACTATGAGGCGGACTCTTATATGATGAATGATCAAATGGTGGGTTTTCGACCGAATTCCCAAGGCTCCAATCAGGAGAATTGGCGCCAATGTCAAGGTAACCAAGGTTGGAACTATGGTAATTATAACCACGAGCGTCATTTTGTCCAAGATGGAATTACAACCGTGACAACAACTTTAACCGGGGTAACTATGGTAACATAAATTATAGGACTATGTTCCACCTAAAAATCATGAAGTTGGTTCTAGAGATGGTGGGGGTAGTATGACGCGAGTTGAGGATATGAAGCATAAAATGGTGAGGAGGTTTAATTCTTGTGATGAGCACACTAAAGAGTTAATGAATGACTTAGTGGGTATAGGGCAAACAGTTGATACACATGCAATCTCCATCAAGCATCTTGAGTTACAAATGGCCCAATTGGCTTTAATTGTGAACACACGACAACCGGGCACTCTTCATAGCAACACTATTAAAAATCCGAAAAAATGATGGGCATTGTATGGAAATCACTACTCGAGGTTGTAAGCAAACCATTGGCCCACCTATGTTCTGTAGTGTAGAAAATGTGATAAGAGATAATGATATGGTGGTGGCGGTTAGTGGTGAGTTAGAAGATAAAATGGTAAAAGATGTTAGGGTGCCCCAAAAGGTGACTCCTATGTCGAGACCATTACCTCCTTTCCCACAAATGTTATTAAAAAAGATCGAGGATTGTAAATACAGGCATTTTATAACGATGTTGAAACAACTTTCTATCAATGTCCCTTTGGTAGAAGCTCTTGAACAACTGATCGGCTTTGCCAAATTCATGAAAGATTTGGTTATGAAGAAAAGATCAGACACTTTTGAGGAGGATGATAGAATGCACCACTATTGTGCCATTGCTACAGGATATGTAGTGCAAAATAAACAAAATCTAGGTGCTTTCACTATTCCTTGTACAATCGGGTTATTACATTTTGTGAAAGCACCATGTGATCTTAGGGAAAGAATAAATCTCATGCCCCTCTCAGTTTACAAGAAGTTGGGTTTCGGTCAACTAAAGCCTACTACGATGCGGCTACTGATGGGCAATCGAATGGTAAAAAGGTTCATTGGTATACCCCATAATGTGCTAGTAAAAGTGGACTCATTCACATATCCCGCCGTTTTTGTGATTCTTGATTGTAAGGTAAATTTTGAAGTGCCTATTATTCTTGGGGGGTCATTCCTTGCAACAGGTAGAGCCTTGGTTTATATGGAAAAGGGGCAAATGAAATTCCGGTAGAATAATGAAGAAGTGACCTTCAACATTTATAGGTCAATGAGGTAGAATAATGAGCTCCAATCGGTATCTACTATACCCTACAGAGTTGAAGAGTCATCGAGGTACAAATTGCGGGGCGTCTGGGTGTAGAAGCGTTGGCGGCAGTAATCATGAATTTTGATAGAAATGGAATTAAAGCGTATGGGTCATTGGTCATGACACATGATCGAGGTAATGTTTGTTTTAAATAATAGAAATTTTAGTTAGATATGCAATATCGCGAATCTCCACCCGTAAAACCGTCTATTGAGGATGCTCCAAAATTAGAACTTAAGCCTCTACAACCTCATCTGAGGTATGTATTCTTGGGAAAAGATGACACTTTTCCGATTATTATTGCATTAGATTTCAATATGCATCAAGTTGAGAGTTTGGTGAAAGTGTTAAAAAGCTTCAAAAGAGCTATTGGGTGGACTATTGCGAATATTATTGGGATTTCTCCTAGTTTTTGTTCTCATAAAATCAAACTCATGCTTGATCATAAGACAAGTATTGAGACTCAGAGACGTCTAAATCCACCTATGCAAGAGGTAGTGAATAAGGATTTTTTTTAGTGGTTGTATGCCGGAGTGATATATCCAATCGCTAATAGTAGTTGGGTATGCCCTTTTTAGTGTGCACCTAAGAAAGGTGGAATGAATGTGATCCCCAATGAGAAAAATGAGCTTGTTCCAATGAGACTTGTAACTGGTTGGAGGGTGTGTATGGATTACCGGAAATTAAATGCATGGACGGAAAATGACCATTTTCCTATGCCCTTCATGGATCAGATGTTGGATAGACTTTCCGGAAAAAGGGGTGATACTGTTTTCTTGATGGTTATTTGAGGTATAATCATATTTCTATTGCACCGGAAGATCAAGAGAAAACCACCTTTATGTTCAAGAGAATGTCATTTGGGTTATGCAATGCACCTGCCACATTTCAGAGATTTTTGATGTCGATAATCTCCTATTTGGTGGAGGACACTATTGAGGTATTTATGGATGATTTTTCTGGGGTTGGTAACTCCTTTAGAGCTGTTTGAGTCATTTTTCTAAGGTTCTTAAGAGGTGTGAAGACTGCAATCTAATACTAAATTGGGGAAAATGTCACTTCATGGTGAAAGAGGGTATATTATTGGACCATCGCATTTTAGAGAAGGGTATAGATGTTGATAAAACTAAAGTCGAGGTAATAGAGAGACTTCCCCCACCTATCTGTGTAAAATGTGTGAGAAGCCTTCTTGGGCATGCAGGTTTTTACCGGAGGTTCATCAACGATTTTTCAAAAATTGTGCATCCTCCATGCAAGTTGCTTGAGAAAAATTGGTGTCTGCACCTATCATTAATTCGCCAGATCGGAGCAAGCCATTTGAGGTAATGTGTGATACTAGTGGGGTTGCTCTTTGTGTAGTATTGGGGCAAAGAATGGACAAAATCCTTCACCCCATTTACTATGCTAGTAAAGCCCTAAATGAAGCACAAAAGAACTACAGCGTGACTGAGCAAGAGCTCCTTGCAGTAGTCTTTGCTTTTGAGAAATTTCACTCATATTTTCTTGGCAATAGGATTATAGTGCCTACTGATCATTCTGTTTTGAGATATTTGATGGCAAAGAAGGATTCCAAACCGAGGTTGATTCGTTGGGTATTGCTATTGCAAGAATTCGACTTTGAGGTGATTGATAGAAAAGGGACCGAAAATAAAGTCGGTGATCACTTGTCCCATTTAGAAGACGAATAAATGAGAGAGTTGGGGGATAAGACTTAAATTGATGATACTTTTCCCGATGAGCATGTATTGGCTACCTCTCAAGACTTGATTCCATGGTTATTAGATTTTGCAAAATATCTGGCTAACGATATCGTCCCACCGGACTTCTCTTTTCATCAAAGGAAAAAGTTCATGTATGATGTGAAAATATTCTTTTGGGATGAGCCATACTTGTAACGGAGTTGTGACGATGGGCTTATTAAGCTATGTGTACAAGAAGTTAAGATGTTAAGTGTTTTGGACACATGTCATTCTTCGCCCGTAGGTGGACATCATAGTGGTATCCAGACCGCTCACAAGATCTTGTAATGTGGATACTATTGGACAACTATACACCAATATGCTCATGAGTTCACTAAGGCATATGATAGATGCCAAAGAGATGGTGGCATATCGAGAAAGCAAGAGATCCATTTAAATGCCATTCTTATTATTGAGCTATTTGATGTGTGGGGTATTGACTTTATGGGTCCTTTTGTGAGCTCTCATGGGATGAGTACATTCTATTAGCAGTTGATTATGCGTCTAAATGGGTGGAAGGTATCACACTCGCAAATAATGAAGGGAAGAGTGTCTCCACATTCATTAAAAAAGAATATACTTTCCCGATTTGGCACCCCAAGGACTATTATTAGAAATGGTGTATCCCACTTTTGCAACAAATTGTTTAAGGGATTATTGGAGAAATATGCGGTTTGCCATTATATGTCTAATCCTTACAATCCTCAAACTAGTGGGCAAGTTGAGGTGTCAAATAAGGAGATTATGTAGGTTTTGTCAAAAACGGTGAATGCTAGTAGAATGGATTGGTCAGGGAGACATGATGATACTTTTTGGGCCTGCCAGACAGCATACTTCCATAGGTATGTCCCCATACCAACTTGTATATGGGAAAGCTTGTCACTTATCGGTTGAATTAGATCATAAAGCCTTGTGGGCAATGATAAAGTTTAAAATGGATTGGCATGAAATTGCTGAACAGGGGTTAAATGGGTTTAATTAGCTTGATGATCTTAGCCTAAAATCTTATTTAAGTTCATCCCTCTACGAAGAAAAGATGTAGAAGAACCACGACCAAAAGATTGAGAAACAGGATATTATGGTGGGGATTTTGTGCTTTTATTCAATTCTAGGTTGCGTTTGTTTACGAGAAAACCCAATTTCAAATGGATTGGTCCTTACTTGATCACCCAACTATTCCCTCATGGAGCGGTTGAGTTGGAGAAAAAGGAGGGAGTGCGGCTTTAGGTGAACGGACACTGAATCAAAATCTATCTAGGCATGCTGAAAGGACAACTGAAGTGATAGAGGCATACCGTCTTGATAAAGTCCGAGTAATCAAGTGTCCTTCATCATGCCAAGACGTTAAAACAAGCACTAGATAAGAGGCTACCCAATATGTATCCTCTAGCCAACTATTTTTTTCGTGATTTTCTAGTTATAGTTGCATGTTTCGTTGCTTTTATTTCGTTAAACGTCCCATCTAAATATTTGTTTTCTTTTGTTAGAAGTGTTTCCTAGAGATTAGTTTAGGGCCCATGTAAAAAAATGTCCAAAAAATACAAAAAGAATAACTTAATGGGTGTTAAATTTGTAGGTATCACATCACCAAAAAATCTACAAGAAACTTCTCTAAAACACCCTTTGACGGATCCTTTGATGGACTGTCACGCTTGTGATGGACCATCGTAACGCATGACTGACCCCAACAATGGACCATCGAGCTTGCGATGGACCTTCTATGGGGACTCATCGCATGAAAACACGTAAACCCGACCCCACCTGACCGATGAATATTAAAAGTTTTAAAACATTTCAACTTCCAACCACTTCATTCTAACCATTTATTTCCCCAATTTCCTCCATTTTATCCTTCTTCATATCCCCAGACACTCTTCTTTTCTCTAATCTTCTGATTTCCTTCCTTTACCCACATTCCCAAAACCCTTCTTCTCCTAACTCCCGAAGTAATTTTTCGTTATTTACCAGTCGGAGTATGGGTTTTTTGCGCTACACATCGCTTTGTGGTGTTGCATTTCTCCTTCATTTACTTCATTATTAGGTATGTGCTTCTTATCTATCACTCATTTACATATTGTTCCTGTTTTTCCATGCTCATATACATGTTTCTAAATGTGTGGGTGTTTGAAATGTGACCCCTAGTGCTTGCTAAGACATAACCCCGACAATACTAAGTGCCTTAAAACCATTATTATTGTATAGAGAATGGGGTTGTTCTGTTAACTAAATCAAATGGGGGGTGTCTGTTTCTGATTTTTTTCTGACCTAGGTTGATAGTTCTCCAAAATTGTATGCTAAAACTCGAGAAATTATTGCCATAATAATACTAGAATGATGGGTATATTTGTTAGGAATTGTGGGTTGATAATTTTAGTTCATATTAGAAAATTTAGGGGACAAATTATGCATTCTCAATATTGTCACTTTAAGACAAAACAAAACCCCGACAATGGACCGTCTTGCCCACGATGCACCGTCATGGTGTCCATCACACCAAGCTCCATTTTAAATTTCCCCCAATTTTACGGACACAAATGACGGACATCATACCCTCGACGGTCTGTCCTGCACAACAGCCACGGTTGTGAAAGACCCTATTTTGAGGTCCTAAATATAAATTCTTAGTGTCCCCCTACGGACACTTATGACGGGCGGTCATACCCTCGACCGTCCATCCTACACAAACATCGTGGTTGTCACAGACCTTGTTTTTTAGAGTCTCAAAATATTTTCTAAGTGCCCCCTATAGATACTTATGACGGGACATCATACCCGCGACGCTCCGTTCTATACAACCGTCACAATTGTCAGAGACTTTCTTTCTAAGATTCTCAACATTGTTCTGAATTGTCCATCGACGGACCTCTATGACGGACCATCATGCCTATGATGATTCGTCTTGCACAACAAGCATGGTTGTTAGCGACTTTCTCCTTAAAAGTCTCAAATTTTTTCATAAGTGTTTCATGACGGACCCCATGACGGTTCGTCATTCTTCCGACAAAATATCAATGGTTCCGTCGTATAGTACTGCAACTGCACCACTTCCATTTGAGTTTTTGTTTAACATTGTTATTTTCTTCAATGCATGTCTTGTTTTGTTCTAATGCTACCAATTGTTGTTATATGCAGGTACTTACACTCATGGCACCAAAGCAATATTGAGTATACTCACGTGGGCGTTCAAAGTCTGTCGCCCCATCTTCCTCATTGGTCATTGGCCCTGACAATGAGCGTGACCCTGAATACGTGCCCCCAACCACTGTCACTCCTGCACTGGCTGCATGCACCGCTATATCCACCACCACGAAGGTGGCGCCTGATATAGTCATTGCCTCCGAGTCTGAAGTGGAGCTCATACAGACTGGCACACCTTCTGGGTCTGCTACACAATCCAGGGATTCTTCCAGCTCTGAGGAAGTATCGAGTTCTGAAGATGTCTCTAGATCGGAGGAGTCTTCTACTTCAGCCACTGCATTCCAGTTTGCCTCATCTGATGAGGCCGATATAGTGCAGATTCCACTCGAGCACCACTGATTGGAGTCCCCACCTCGATTGCCGACCTGCCTAACTGAGTGTGTGTTGAGGGGCAGTTTCAGTTGTACTCAGATGCCAAGCTTTCGAATGATAATGAGGCTATGACCCAGACCCTTACACTGGAGAGGCAGGTCCTTACAGGGAGTCTCCCCACTATGCCGGCAATCCATGCCCTTTTCACTAGGCACCGGATAGAATGGACGACTCGTGATGTGGGACGATACAGTGAGGTGTTGGTCAAAGATTTCTAGGCCACGTATGTGGTGACTCTCCGATCTAATAAAGACATCTGGGATGCCCCCGCCAAACATGCCCCTTTAGATCACATCGTAGTCTGTAGAAAGCAGGTAGACATCTCCTTGCCATCCATCTTCCAGTATCTATACAACAAGAATGTTGAGTCCATCTCGGCTTCTCTCACCACCGAGTTTGACTACCGGTGGTAACTAATTAAAGATAGACAGTTCCTGCGTGAGACATAGTTGAGAGAGAGCACCAAGAGGTGGATTGCCCAGTACTTGTCCGTTAGTGGAGAGGCTTTTGATTGGGTACTTGAGCCAAAGAGAGCCATCAAGAAGTCTAACCTGACCTTCACATCCAAGATTTTGTGGTTGATAGTCCGCCACTGCCTTTCCCCCACTGCTGCAGATAATATTGTCACATTGGATCGCGCAGTTCGTATTGTAGAGATGATAGCGGGGTTCGAGGTGGACTTCTCTTGGCTTCTTCAGGCGGTCATGCCTGATAGTGCCTTAAGAGTCACTACTACTTACCCATTTCCGTGCATGGTGTTTGATTTTTCCACGTATGCATGTGTATCCGATTGGCACATATATCATATCAAGACCCCGCCGGGCACTATATATATATGCCTCATAAGGGATGAGGCCAATGAGTTGGCGCAACATAGAAGGCCCGCTCGAAGTTACCTCCGCTTGGTGAAACTTGGTGGATACTGTAACGCAAGCCCAAACGGCTATCCATGCTACAACAAAGCCTACTGACACCATCCAATTCAAGTGTATCCCAGGTTGTAGCACCCCTCCGAGCTCTTTTCGCTCAACTCCCTCTGCCACTCTTGTCGCACATGCTAAGGTCCAGAAACATAAGGCCCCCATGGCCACACATCTACATCACATCATGCCTTGGATGCAGAGGTCTATTGCTGAGGCAGAGAAGAGCATGGAGAAAAAGATGGCCCAGCACATGGAGATGAAGATCATGGAGGTTTATTAGCGCCAGGACGCTTTTTAGTTGCACGTGCTAACCCTGCCAGCCCCTCTGATAGAAATGTCAACCCTTCAGGATGATGAATAGAGTCTGAGAACGGACCAGGACACGATTTTAGAGTCTAGGGTGCCCGAGTTTGAGGCCCCTTCTATAGATCCTACCGAGGATACTGTTTTAGCGGCCTCTTTCTCCACTGCTGCAGTGCCACCACCTTTACGATGAGAGCAGTCCAAGAGGAATAGAAGTCAAGATGAGGTTGAGGATAGGGTGCAGAAGAGGGAGTGCCGAGAGTTGGAGGCTGCGAGGAGAGCCTCAATTGCTGATGAGGAGGCCCGTTAGTTGAGGGCTATTAAGTTAGCTGTTGGAGAATCTAGATCCAGAGATTTTGAGGTGGAGAAGAGCACTACTAATGCTGTTATGATTGTTGAGAGAAGCACTACTGAGGGTGTTGTTGATGTAGAGGACACTACTGAGGGTCTCTAGGCTACAGAGGGAGTTGGTTCTGGGACACCGGACCCACCTGCTTGTTTATCGCCAACGCTTTGCGCCTTAAATTTTCTTCACCTACCATTCTATTATTTTAGATTCTTTTATGCTTTGGGGGCAATTGCATATCTTTTTGTTGGGGTGGGGTAAATGGGAAGAGAGTGCTAGGGTGAAATCTGAGTAGCCCAACTCACGATCCTCTTTTGGGATTTTCTTGCCTGTGTTATTTTTCCCCAAGATACTGATTATTTTTATTATTGAACCGACATGTCTATATCTTGTGTACATAGTATAATTCTGAAACATGATAGGTAAGATAGAAATGATATCCTAATGTAATGAAAAATATGCATGACTAGGCATAGTAACTGATAAATGTGTGGCTCTAAGCATGACATAGAAATACACTAAGTCATGATCCTAAATCTAAGATTCCAAGTAGGTGTTTGATAATCTTGTAGAGTAATGACATGTCAATTTTGAGAGTGAGGAAAATTTTAATATTCCACCATTGGTACTGAGCTTGAACTTGTCTGGTTAGTCCTGCAAAAAGTAAGTTGTAATAGACAATTACGAAAGTATCATAGGCCTTGTTCAATATAGTCAATTTTTAGCCTAAATAAAAGAAAACCGAATGAAATTAATACCTTCTTGATCCAAATGATTTGAGCTTAAAATAGTCCTTCCTTTTTTACTCCAACAGATATTTTATGCGAACAATGTGTTGGACCTTGTCCCTCCTTGGACATGTGCACCTGGCCTTATGCCAAAAGCATAAGTTGAGGTGGCTAATGCATAAAACAACCTTGTAGTGGCCATGACCCAACTTTGGGTATTGTGTACTTTGACTCATGGCAAAGCCATGAGTTGAGGGTGGCTATTATGAGGAATTCTCCAGAAAGTGGGGTTTAAAGAACAAAGAGAGAGAAAGAACAAAAGAGAAGTGACTTAAGAAAAGTTGAAAGAACAGTGAAATACTAAAAAATATTTCAAAATGTTAAAATACAAGCAAGAAAAGAAAAGAGTTACTTACACAAAAGAAGAAAGAAAGGAAAATAGCAAAGTGAAGAGTTTATCAACCTAAGATAAGGAGGTATGTCTATCAAGGATTATTACTTGAAATTTATGAAATTTTCAACGTATGCTTCTTCTGTAGTCTCAAATAGCAGGGATGAGATGAGCAGATTTGTTACTGGTGTATTTGAGGATGTTGTAGAAGATCGTCAGGCTAACAGGTTGAATGACAATGTGAATCTTGGCAGATTGATGCTACATGCTCAGCTAGAGGAGAGCTGCCTCAAGAGGCGATTTCACGAAGGCAAGAAGCCTAAGGCGGCGAACTAGTCTTGTTCTAGGTCGGGTAGGGGCTAATTTGAAGTCCAAAACAAGCCTAAGTTCAAGAGGCACTCAGGTAACTCCACTCCTTCAGGTAATTCAAGAGTTAAGGTGAATAATTCTGGCCCTTGAAAGGGCAATTACAGTAATGTCCAGCGAACCAACAAGCCTTATGGTAAGTGTGGGCGTTCACATGGAGGTGAATGTTTGGTAGGTACTAACACTTGCTTTGTGTGAGGTAAAAGTGGACACTTGGTCCGATACAGTCCTTAAGTGAATAATCATGACTAGGTAAACGATCAGCCTCGACCGAATGCTAATGTTGCAGCCAAACCTCCCAAGAGGAAGAGGTTCTATGTGCTGAAAGGTAGAGAAGAGCATGAGAAGTGGGTTGATGTAGTCACGGGTACGTTGCATGACTTTACTTTCTATGTGTATGCATTTTAGTTCGAGGATCCACTCTATCATTTGTCACTCCATTGATAGCTATCAGATTTTATGTGCTTCCTGAAATACTGCATGATCCAATTTTAGTAAATACTCCCATAGGGGACGGAATTAGAGTTGAGAAAGTGTACAAAAAATTGCACAATCCACGTCCTTGATAGAGTCACTAATACTGATCTAGTGGAGTTAGCCATGCGCGATATTGACATAATCTTGGGTATGGATTGGCTTAATAAGTGTTATTCCACAATAGACTATCCAAACAGGGCAGTGAGGTTTGAGTTTCCAAATGAGTTAAAGATTGAATGGGAAGGGCGTAGTTAAAATCCAGTAGGCCAAATCATTTCACATTTAAAATCCAATAAGTTGATAGCTAAGAAATATTTATACCACATAGTCATAATCAATGACTTAGAGAAAGAAGTCTGTTCCATAGACTCTCTGTCAATAGTGAATGATTTTCAAGAGGTCTTTCAGGAGGGTTTACGAATAATTCCTCCTGAATGTGAGATGGAATGGGTGTTGATTTAGACCCCAACACCAAACAAATTTTTATTCCTCCATATAGGATGGCACCAGCCAAACACAAAGAGTTGAAGTTGCAGTGAAAAATATTTAAATTATAAGGGATTCATCCAGTCGAGCAAATATCGATGGGGTGCTCTTGTGTTATTCGTACAGAAAAAAGATGGAACCCTTAGAATATGCATCGATTATCGGAAACTCATCAATGTCACTGTATAGAATAAGTACCCGCTTCCCAAAATCGTTGATCTATTTGACCAACTCCAAGGTTCAAGTTTATATTACAAGATAGACCTTCAGTCAGGCTACCATCAACTTAGAGTGAGGAGAGAAAACGTACCTAAGGTGGATTTTCGTACTAGGTATGGGTAGTATGAATTTCTGGTCTAGTCATTCGGTCTCACTAACGCACCAGCCATGTTTATTGACCCTATTCATGTTTCTGGACCTTATGAAATGTGTGTTATTTAAGTACCTTGCTTCATTTTTCATAGTATTCATATATGACATTCTTATATACTCTAAGTCTAAAGAAGAGCATGAGGTACACTTAGGAAAGACATTGCAAGTACTCAGAGAACATCAACTATATGCAAAGTTCAGCAAATGTGATTTCTGGTTGAGATCAGTGACCTTTCTTTATCATGTTGTGACCGACCAAGGCTTGAAGTTTATCGTAAGAAGGTTGAGGCGATGAAGAATTTGCCGATACCCCTTACTCCTATAGATATTCAGAGTTTTCTTGGTTTAGCCAATTATTATCGCAGGTTTGTGGAAGGGTTTTCCACTATTATTGCACCATTGATTGCATTGACAATGAAGAAGGTGAAGTTTGAGTGGTCCAAGAAATGTGAAAAAAGTTTTCAAGAACTCAATGAACGACTCACTTCGGCCCCACTATTAATGTTCCCGAGAAGTGGTAGAAGTACGTGGTATATTGTGATGCTTATCGAGTAGGTTAGGGATGTGTTCTCATGAAGAATGGTAAGATGATTGCATACGCTTCATGACAATTGAAAATCCACAAAAAGAACTACCCTACTCCCAATCTTGAATTAGTTGTGGTTGTCTTTGTGCTGAAGATGTGGAGACATTATTTTCTATGGTGTACATGTTAATGTGTATACTTACCATAAGAGTCTTTACTATGTATTCATGTAGAGGGAGTTGAATCTTCGTTAGAGGAGATGGGTAGAACTTCTCAAGGATTGTGACATAAGTGTGTACTATCACCCAGGGAAGGCCAATGTGATGGCTGATACATTGACCAGACTGAGCGTGAGCAGTGTTTCACATATTGATGATGAGACTAAGGAGTTTGTTGAAGAGGTTCAGCAATTGGAAAGATTGGGTGTACGGCTAACAGATGCAACAAGTAGGGGTATTTTGATTCACTCAAGTTCCTAATACTAATTTGTTATAGATGTTAAATCCAATCAACACCTTGACCCAGTACTCATGGATTTAAAAGACTCGTTATTGAGTAAGATGAATGAGTCATTCTCGTTAGGTGGAGATGGCTAACTCAGATATAAGAACAAATTATGTGTTCCCTATATGAATGATTTGAGGTCAAGTATATTGGCAGAAGCTCATGGTTCCCGATATTCCATCCATCCAGGTACCACAAAAATGTACCAAGACCTTAAGGAGGTCTATTTGTTAGAAGGCATGAAGAGAGATATCTCTAAGTTTGTGGAGGAGTGTCAAAAATGTCAACAGGTTAAGGCCGAACACCTTAAGACTAGAGGCCTCACTCAGACGATTAAGATCCCAACGTCGAAATTGGAGGCCATTAATATGGATTTTGTGGTTGGTCTTTCAAAGACTACGAAACTACAGGATTACATTTTGGTTATTGTTGAATGAATTATCAAGTCCACTCAGTTCATACCTGTGAAATCTACCTTTAAGTACGAAAACTATGCCAAGCTTTATATAGATTAGACAGTGAGATGGCATGGGATTCCTCTATCTATTATTTCAGATAGAGGGCCTCAATTCACTTCTAATTTTTGAAAATCTTTCCAAAATGGTTTGGGTACACAGGTGGAGCTGAGTATTGCTTTCCATCCGCAGAAACATGGACAAGCAGAGCGTACCATCCAATCTTTTAAAGAGATGTTGAGAGCATGTGTTATTGACTTCTAGGGGAGTTGGAAAGATCACTTGCCGCTGATAGAGTTTTCTTACAATAATAGCTACTATTCCAGTATTGGAATGGCACCTTTCGAAGCAATATATGGCCAAAGATGTAGATCTCTGATTGGATGGTTTGATGTAGGAGAATCGGCCATCCTTGGTCCCTAGATTGCACATGAGTCTGTGAAGAAGGTGGAGATTATTAAGTATGGATTGTCCACTTCTTACAGTTGTCAAAAATCCTATGCAGATAACCGAAAGAGAGATCTGGAGTTTGAGGTGGGTGATAAAGTCTACCTGAAGATATCACCCATGAAAGGGATAATGAGGTTTGGTAAGAAAGTTAAGTTGAGTCCGAGGAATATAGGTACTTATGAGATCTTGTAGCGAGTGGAACACGTTGCATATGAGCTGAAATTACCTCAAGACTTGTCTTTTTTTCATCAAGTGTTTCACACTTCTATGCTTAAGAAATGTCTAGGTGATCCAGCATCGATCCTTCCTATTGAGGGTAAGGATTTGATGAGAACCTTTCTTGTAAAGATGTTCTATTTGAAATTTTAAATCGCCAAGTGAAGCGGCTGAGGAACAAGGAGGTTGCCACCATGAAGTTCCTATGGCGGAACCATCTTGTTAAGGGAGCAAAGCGGGAGGCCGATATGAGATCCCACTACCCTCATTTGTGTAGTTCTTAAGGCTATATATTCTCTTCCTAAGTGTGATTTATGTTTAAGGAAACTCTAAGTTAAAGTACTTTAGTTGATTTGGTGTGATAGATCACTAATAGTATGTCTTATAATAGCACTATGTGAGTTAAAATTAAATCATGTTTGCATTTCATGTTGTTGTTATTGTGTAGCATAGACATGATTTTTGTATTGCATGAGTTGTAATGTTCATTAAGTTACGTGTGATTGAGAAGGAAATTCCTCAATATCAAATATGAAGCTTCAGATAAGCTTGAATTTTATGCATCATCCAAATAAGTCTGAATCAGATTTTCACAAAAGAGAAAAGTTTAAGCGTGATAAAGTAAGTTCCGAAAATTACCATCTTTGTTTAAATGATCTGTAAGAGTCATTAGAGGATAAATGTTCCGAAGGGGGATAATGTCCAGAAAATTATATGCCTAACGAAGAGCCCAGTATGCCCTAAGGTAGACTATTAGGGTACATAGGCACCCTAATGCCCAATATTGGAAAATATTGGGCATAGGATAGAAAAATTGGCTAATAGATAGTAGCCAAATTTTCTATATACAAATAAGAAATATACTTTTAGGTGGTCATACCCCAATCCAAGATTGAAGTTTAAGCAATGTACCTGCATTGAATTCCCTAAGCTAATAAAATATATTTTGTCCAAGTCAGAAAAGGTACGAGGCATCCATGTGTCAAGCCTAGAAACCATGGCACATGATCAATTAAAATAATCATGTAGAATAAGTAGTGCCTAAAGACATGGTTAGGGTACTAGGGATAGTAAATAAACATTTCCAAATGATCCATCAAGATAAATTAGTTAGGAAAGTGCAACAAACCCATGTGCAAGAATATGGGCATCAAACGTGAAGGAACTGACCAAGGGGACTATGGAACCACCCTAATTAAATTCGGTTAGGGCAGTAAGGCATGAAACGCACGGATGGTTCCGTCCGTGTGGGACCAGACAACCTAAATTACTCTAGGTCCTAACCAATTATCGTAATTACAAAAATAACCTAGGACTAACCGAAATTGACCCCCTAATGCACCCGACAACTTAGGACTTGGTCGGGTGGCACCTAACTAACATAGGGAAAACCTAGTACCTAACCAATGATGGTCCAAAGTTTTTAGTTGTGGTCATAGTGACTTGGGGTTATTTTAGTAATTCCCTCAAGTACGTTAATTAATTAACTAATCAGCCAAATTAGTTAATTTAAAACATTGGTCCAGCCGAGACACTTAGCCAACTTCGAATTTGGCTAAGTCAATGGTCCTCCTTTGTCTAGTAAACTTAGGAGGGGTATTTTCATAATTAACTAAGTAATTTATTAATTAAGTTAACTTACCTAACGTTGAACAATTCAACATCAGTTCCAAAAACTTAGAAACCACGTTCCTTCACAAGATACTCACGACTAAGGCAGTAAACAGCAAACCACAAGAACGTAGAATGCTCAAGTCTTTAGTTGGCGATTTCAAAGTACCTTTAGAGGATTTCGTGTAGAGTAATTGTCGTAGACTCTAATCTACGTAACGTATGGGTTTCTCTCTTGGACTTCATTCTCCAAGAGAAATTTCTTTCCAACAATTCAAAGATCATGAAAACTAGGGTTATTCTAGTGTTCTCGTCGAACTCCTTGTCTCTAATATCCTTCTCAATGTAATGTTGAATTGGTTAGAGATCATGTTGTTGGTATGTGGTTCTGGCTGATATTATGTGTAATGTTCTTGAATTATGAATGTTGATTAACCTATAAAGTGGTGATCGTATAATATTAGGTTTTTAAAATGTTATTAATGAATTGACGATGTGTTAGTCACACCCGTAATTGTTTAAGTGTCAATATGTTGTCCGAATGTTGTATTGATGTAATTTTGATGTTATGAAGATGTTATAGTAATCAAATTTTAGTATGATAATGTCCAATATATCTTTAAAACGTTTCTATAAAGTCATGAACTAAGATTGCTTAATATGAAATCACATTCTGAATGAATTGATTATCTGGTGCCAAAAAATTGGCTAACATTTTTTTGTCAAAATGAATGCATACTAATGGCTAGGAGCTTATATAAATGATGGAAAGATTGGCTAAAAGTTCAAATATATTAAATTTAAATATGTACATACGTAAAATTTTTCTAAACAAACAAAAATGGTTATGTAGTTTAATATCTAAATATTAAGCCAATACTAATCGTATGCAAATCTTGTGTAGTCAGAGTATCAAATGATATTATAAGCACTTCTAAAGTAACTCAGTAAATTCGTAACCAAGGGAATGATTGGAAAATCTCCAATTATGCTCTACAATAATGAACCATGAACATACATAACTCATTGAAAGAAGTAATCATCATCCATAAACGATGAAATGGAGCTACTACACTAAAGAAAAGAAGTAACGTAGTTGTAACATAAATAAAGTGGTCTAAATTAAGTAAGTGACCAGAATGGGGTGTTAAAGAAAGTGAGACATGTCTTACTTACACCTAAGATACTATGTTGAAAGAATACTCACGAATGAAGGTGTTGGAATGTGTGAGACTAGTCTCATTAACACCTAAGGATGATTTGTAAGGAAACATTTCACCAATGAAAATTAAGGATGATATGTAAGGACAACTCACATTTCATCAATTTAAAGTAAGGATTACAAGTCATCATAAGAGTAAGTAAATGTCAATATAGAAGCAAGCTTACACAATGATTGAGTCAACTCTAAGAGATTAAAAAAATAATGAATGTGAGCATAGCACCAATAGACTAGTTATAAGCATGTGCTTGCACTTGTAATTTTCATGAGATGAGGCTACCACCGAGGTGTAAAAGTAGTGTCATTACGTCCCTAGACTTTGAACTATGTCTAGCCAACAAAGGGACTAGCCAATGGTTTCAACCTAAGCGAGCTAGGAATGTTCGGTTTCACCTTGGCCGGTGAATCCACCCTTTTTCGATGTGGGAAAGACACTGGATTTAATTTTTAGCTCATATGATCTATGTCGGTTAATGCTTATGACGTATGTTCTTCGTTCACTATTGTTGTAAGCCACTCATTTTTTGTGTGGAGTCAACACATGAGATGGATTCGCCTTAGCCAGGAATCACCCCTTTTCGGTGTGGGAAAGACACTAGATTATATGAGTATCTTACATGGTGTAGATTCATTTTAATCGATGAATAACCTCTTTTTAGTTTGGGGAAGACACTGGATTTCATGTTAAGCTCGCATGATGTTATTCCTAATGATAACACTATAATGATGATGGAACGTACGTTCAAAGTGAGTAATGAAAAAGAGCTTAAGAATGTGAAGTGCCAATATCACACTTATGAAGTTTCAGGAAATAATGTGCAAACCCAAATAAGATTGGCATATAATGACTTCTTATATGATTCCAGTAACGGAAAGTAGAAACGTAAGTTTAAATAAATACCTCATAACTTCCCTAACATGAAAGTAATGAAATAAATGGCATGATTAATAGAGAATGGCTTATGAAATGTAATGAATATATAGTGTAAAGAATGACTCACTATGAGATAAGGAAATCATTCCTTAGTCGTTATATTACTTACATCGATTCATTGTGGGTATGTGACTACAAGGAATCATTAACCTTGTAAGTAAAACATAAGACCAAAGGAATTATTGAACTACACAACAACAAGAAGAAAAAGACTGAAAAATAATCTAAGTGTCAAAAAGGGAGCTCTTAATGTGTAGGGTTCATGATTTGTAAATGGCGAATGAACCTATATATTGTACATGTATGATTTTATGTGCTCCTTACGTGATATAAAGAACGATGTTGCATTAATATATGTCCGAAAAATGCTAGTCTTAAGATGTTACTATCGTGATGTGTATACCTACTATTAAATGTGACTTCGTTAAAATGATATGTTCATTAAAGTGTTCATATGAGGCTGTTCAGAATGTCTACTAATGTGATGTTTAAACTATGTTATAAGGTTGGATAAAAAGATATCCATGAAATCATATTTGAGTGAATGTTTGGCTTAATGCCAATAAAATGGCAAACAATACTATGTCCAATGAGTTGAATGGAATGGCTATAATGTATTTTTAAATATTTAAAAGATTGGATAATGGCTAAAAAATACTAAACTAAACATGAATAAATGTTAATTTGCCTTATGCAAATAAAAATGATTATGAAATCTTTTCCAATTTGTTTAGGGCAAATACTAATCTTATTTCAATCATATATAGCCAATGTATTGAAATGATAAAATAAGCATATGTAAGATAATTCAATGAATCCATATCAAAGGGCATGTCAATCATTGGGACAAGTCTCAATGTGCGCTAAACAAGTGAACTATGAACATATGTAACTCATTGAATGAAGTTCTCAACATCCATAAATGATAAAACGAAGCTATCAAATGAACATAAGCAAGTTAAGTGAGGATTAACATAATTAAATGTGTCTAGGTTAAGAAAGTGACCAGAATGAGGTGTTAAAGGTAGTGAGACAACTCTCACTTACACCTAAGACTTCTATGTTAAGATACTCATGGAAAAGGGTGTTAGAACGTGTAAGACAAGTCTCATTAACACCAAAGATGTTATGTACGGATAAATTCACATATCATCAATGTAAAGAAAGGTATTACAAGTCATCAATAGAGTAAGTAAACCTCAATCAATAAGTAAGCTTCCATAAATGATTGAGTCAACTCTAAAAGATAAGAAGATAAATGAATGTGATAAAAGCACCGATACACTACATATGATCTTGTCCGATCACATATAAATCTCAAAAGATAAGGCTCCAATACGGTGGAAAAGACTCTCCGACTATATCCTAGTCTTCGAACTATGTCCAGCCAACGTGGGAACTAGCCTCTGGATTCCACCTAAGAGAGCTAGGTATGTTTTGGTTTCACCTTGGCCGGTGATTCCACCTCTTTTTGGTGTGGGGAAGAAACCAAATTTCATGTTTAGATCACATTATCTATGTCGGTTAATGTTAAAAAGAATGTTCTTGGTTCAGTTTAGCTGTGGACCACCCCTTTTTGGTGTGGGGTAAACACTTGATATGGATTCATTTTAGCCCGTGAATTACCTCTTTTTAGTGTGGCGTAGACACTGGATTTCATGTTATCTCACATGATCTAGATTCATTTTGATCGGTGTATCACCTCTTTTTGGTGCGGGGCGGACACTTGATTTCATGTAAGCTCGCATGATCTTAATTTTAAAGATGTCTATATAAAAACAAGAAAGAAACAAGATGGAACATATGTTCAAAGTGAGCTATGAAAGTAAAATCTTATAAATATCAATCATCAGTGTTGATACTAATGATGTTTAGAACAAATAATAGGCAAAGCCAAATAAGATTGGCTTATAACGACTTCTTATATTATGCCGATAAAGGAAAGTAAAATGTAATATATAATCAATTCTTCATAACTTCGATAATAGGAAAAATGATGAAATAAGTGGCACAACCAATAGAGACTGCCCTATGAAGTATTCCTTCTCCATGAATAAAGAATGTAATGAATGACTTGTTACAAGGACAGTGAAATGATTCCCTTAGTCCTTGGATTACTTGCTTGATTCATTGTGGGTATGGGATTACAATGAATCATTGCACTTGTAAGTAAAACATAGGATCAAAGGAATCATTGAACTAAACAACAACAAGAAAAAAAAAGAATGCAAAATAAACTAAGTATAAAAGAAAAAGCTTTTGGGTTCAAGAGGATCAAAATTTCAAATCTTCGCTCGAGTTGTTCAAAAATTATGTTGATGATTCTAATGTCTTGTAATCACATAGAAAATGATTGTGTGCTTTGAATGCATTAAAATACATCATATTCATACGAAAATTCACAACTAACGAATTAGGAAAGTCTAGTGACTTAACTTTCAAGAAATGGCATGTCGATTAGGAAGACCCTTCCTTGATCATGAATATATTTATGTGTATGTGGGAATACACACATACTTTTACAAGTGTATACTAACCCTATACATTTACTATTTTTATTGGTGCAGATCAGAGAGTAGATAGAAGACTCATTGTAGCGTTTTGACTTAGCGATTTCCAAAGAATATGGTATGTCCTCTCGAGTTCGAGGATGCTACGTCTATCTTTATAGCCAAGAATTTAGACATAGATAGAGGATGTTGTCCCTAGTGTTTTTTTAAGATGTATTCATATCAAAGGTTTTGTATTAAGGCCGTTTGGAAAATTTATTATGATATATTAATCTTTTGTTTTGAATTTATTCTTGAACTATAGATGGTTGTCTTTAATTTGAGCTTAGTATGTTAGTAACTTATATGAAAAGTATATTAAGTATATGTATACTTCAATATGCTTAAAAGTTTTAATTTTTCTAGAAATTTAACGATATGAATGTGACGAATGCTAAGAAGAGTCTTGTCTGCAACCTCTGAGAGGTCAACGTTGCTGGTTGTGATTCAGATTGCTGAATCCGCGCCATGAAATTAAAGAACACCTATTATTATCCAAGTAAAGCTAATGTGAGTTTTGTTTAAAGTCGGTAGTGTTTCTTAGTCGCATCATTTCTAGTGAAGGTGTACAAGCTTATCCAAGGAAGACAGAAGCTACTAAAAATTGACCTGAACCTTTGGCTCCTATGGATATTAGGAGTTTCTTATGTCTAGCCGGTTATTATAGAAATTTCTTGATGGTTTTGCGTCTCTTTCTTCTCCCTTTACAACCTTGACCCAAAAGAATATGAAATTTGAGGGGTCAGAATGTGAAAAGAGCTTCCGAATGTTGAAGGAAAGGCTTACTTACGCTCCAATATTGACCATACCTGAGGGTACAAAGGGTGTTTTGGTATATTGTTTTGCATCCCAATTCATGTGTGGGTGTGTTCTCATTCAACAGGTAAAATTATATCCAATGCTTCAAAGAAACTCAAATTTCATGAGAAGAATTATCTTACTCATGACCTTGACTTAGTGGACCTTGTATTTGCCTTGAAAATATAGAGGAATTATATCTATGTGGTTCATATTGATGTGTATATGGACCATAAAGGCCTTCAATATGCATTCACTAAAAAGGAGTTGAATCTCCAGGAAAAGATATGGTTAGAGTTGTTAAAATACAATGACATGAGTGTTCTCTATCACCTGGGCGACGCAAATGTGGTAGAGGATACTCTAAGTAGGTTGTCCATAGGAAGTGTGTCCATGTGGATTAAGCCAAAAGGAACCTAGTGAAGGATTTTCATATGTTGGATCACTTAGGGGTTCGATTTGAAGGATCTCCGAATGATGGTGTTGTGGTACATCATAACCCCAACTTGTCTTTGGTGGTTGAAGTATAGTCTAAGCAACATCTTGATCCATTATTGATGTACTTGAAATAATCAGTTTTTCGAAAGATGAATGAGTCATTATCCCAAGGAGGGGTGTTCTTAGGTACCAAGGGAGATAGTGTGTGCCCAATGTGGATTATTTGAGGAATGGGATCCTTGAGGAAAATCATGGAGACCATGACTATATTCATCAGTGTTCTACAAAGATGTACCATGACCTGAGATAGGTGTTTTAGTTTTATGGCCTAACAATGGACATTGTGGAGTGTGTTGCAAAGTGTCCCAATTTCAAACAACTGAAAGTCAAGCACCAAAAGCCCACTGGTTTACTCTACGAAATCAAAATTCCTACTTGGAAAGGGGAAGATGTTAATATGGATTTCGTATTTGCGTTGACTTGAACTGGACAACAATATGACTCTATATGGGTGGTAGTGGATAGATTGATTAAATCCACTCACTTTACTCCCGTTAAATCTACTTATTCGGTAGAAGACTATGCAAGAATCAATATTAAAAAGATAGTGAGACTTCATGGGGTTCCTTTGTCCATCATATTGGATAGGGGTGCTCAATTTACATATAGGTTTTGGAGGTATTTTCAAAAAGGATTGGGTGCACTTTTCATCCTCAAACGGATGGTCAAGCGGAGTGTACTATTCAAACTACTCAAGATATGCTTAAACCTTGTATCATTTACTTTAAGTGAAATTGGGATATGTTGTGAAGGATACTTTATCCTTAATTCCAACACTTTCAGTTATCCTTAATTCCAACATTTTTGGTTGGTACAATCAATGAAGGATAACCCATGCATTTATTCAACATAGAAATATGGATTACCAGATAAACCATTGCTGACTCTTATGGTAGCTCCAACTCATAGGCTACATTGTCCATTCTCTTGGAGATTCTATATGATTAATATACATGCGACTAAGTTTCCCCTTTTTACCAAACCTCATAAAACCCTAATTGGGTGATACTTTTAGATATAACCAATAATCCACATCAAACTCCAATAGCATCCTCGTAACATCTGTGTAGGATTTTTGACGACTCTATGCCGTTTTCAATCTCTCTTGAATCACCATCACCTTCTACATAGCTTGCTGAACTAGATATTGTCCTATCAAACCTGCTTCACAAACTTTTAACCACCCAATAGGAGATCTGCATCTTCTCCCAGAAAGAGTTTCATATGGAGTCATTTGGATGCTCGTAAATGGTAGTTGCTGGTATAAGAAAACATAATGAGAGGTAGGTGATCATCTCGACTACCCTTGAAATAGATCACACAAGCCCTTAACATATTTTCTAGGGTTTAGATAGTATGCTCTGCTTGTCCATCCGTCTGAGGTCAAAAGCGGTGCTTAAGTTCCAAAACTATGCTGTAAAACATTGTTCACCTCAATCTGAAATGATTGAAGATTTGAATCCATGAAGTCTCATGAATTATTGATTGTACAACTTAGCATAATTATCGGTGGGATGGGTAGTCTTTACCGGCAAAAGTAGGTTGATTTTGTAATTCTATCGATAATTACCCAAATAGAATCATGTTACCTGTGAGACCTTGATAATCATATGATGAAGTACATTTTAATAATCTCCCACTTACTTTCTGTAAGTTTTATACTCACAGCCAAACTTCCAGTCCTTTCGTGTTTAACTTTCACTTGTAGGACATTTATACATTTGGCAACAAACTCAACAATGCCCTTCTTCTTGCATTCACACCAATATAACTCTCGCAAATCACGATACATCTTTGTGAAAACCGAATTAATGGAAAATGTGGAGCTATTAGCTTCCTCCATGATCCTCTCTTGGAGTCCATTCACCCCAGGTACACAAAACTTACCTTGATACTTTAGTATACCATCTCCCTCTTGTTCAAAAGTTAGTACTCTTTGCTTATGAATATTAAACTTTGAATCAAGAAAAATGGGGTCTTGGTCTTTATTCTCTTTAAATTTTGAAACTAATTCCTCCTTCTGTGAAATCCATAAGTCATACTCCTAGGCGTGCAAGTCTGTGCACATCTTTGACTAGCTCCCTCTTTTCTTCCTCAACATGGGGGTGCTACCCATGGATAATGTAAAACCCCGTATCTAAAACAGAACAAAAACAAGTTTTTCAAATAACCTACTGTTGCAACCAAAGATGTATCGATGGAGCATAGACTGACCCACGGTCAGTCCTTCACATACGTCGATGGGATCAGAAATTTCCAAAATTCATCCTACAAAAAATTGGTTAAATCTTGATTGACATACGAACCGACGGTTCGTAGTCCGTGACCGTGGATCGACACCCCCTTTTAGACACTCTCTCACAAGAACCACGGTTGACCAGCACTGTATGTACGTTAACCCACGGTCCGTATGTTTGACCACAGGTGGGAATTAGCAGACAATTAAGGGGAAATGCAGTTGAGTCAACTTTAAATAATTAGAACTATTACCATAAAATGAATTAGGTTCCCAGGACATACCAAAATATAGATAATTAAATTATCTTTCCATATCCACCAATCATGCTAAAACCAAAGCTTTGAGTAAAAGTTGATGCCTATTCTAGTAAAGGCCAATTGAACAGACCCAACTTACAAACCAAAGGACGGACAGTCGATTGAACGACAGACCGTCTATTCAGGTCATTTTTTGGTCGATTGAAACTTACCCAACAATCTTTTGGTATTTTCCCATTTTTTTAAACTCTATGATACGTCATTTTGACCCTAAATCATCAAATTTTAGTCAGTTTAAGCCTATAAACACAACAAGAACTTACCTAAGTAAAAATCATAAATAAAAACGTAGAATATTAGAAGGAAGAAAGGAGAAAAAGGTCCAAAACCATAATTCAAGAACGCAACAAGGTTCCAGCAAATCCATCCCCTAAACCTAAGTTATTTTCCGTGAAGTTCATCGCCATATATGTGATATTTCACTAGTGGGTTCCTTTCACCCATTGGCTCCCTAGTTTTCAGTCAGTTCTTGATTCTTCTATCATAATTTAACCTAAAGTTTCTAGAATCACACTAGAACATCATGATTCAGTTAAATATATGTTCCAAATCACACTTCCATGTTATTACTCAGATTGTTGCATGAATTTCAGAACCCTAGCTATGTATCTCTTTAGTTCTTTAATTCATTATGCTAGGTCGATATTTGAATTACTTCATATACACATGCCTTTGTTTTTTATGCATCAGTTATCAAATTAAATGTTGCATGTTTAGTTTTGATCTATCAAGTATTATAAAAAATTCAGACATAATTAGTTAACTACATAAATCAATGGGAGTAGCAAAATACCGAGTCGGACTAGGGTTTAGCATAGCCAATAGTCCAAGAACTACTAGCCATGTAGGTTGTAATTCCCTTATGTGGGCATCAATTTAGTGATTACACCAGCGTGCCCTTATACATTTGGTAGGGTATATTAGGTCCTTTCAATGGGGCGTATACATTGGACTCCACATTTAGCTCATGTGGTTTTATTATCAGTTATTAGTAGCTCCAATAGATTGGTCAGACTCTACTGCTTCGACCATTTATCAGTATAATCAGTATTCAGTTTGAGCATGTTATTAATAGGTCATTACATTCAATATACTTTCTTTTGTGGTTGTTTAGTTATGTATAATTTCAGCTTTACTCTGTCCTACATGCTCAGTACTTTCAATTACTGATTCATATGTGCTATACATATTCTCGGTATATAGGTTCAGGTTCTCAGCATTTAGATCGCTCTTAGATCGATTTCCGATCTCCAGTTCAGTAGATTCAGTAGTGAGTCATCATTATCCGGGGAAAACGGTTATGAGTTTCATTTTAGTGATTTAGTTTCAGATTTTTCTAGATTTAGCTAGGACTTGTTCTAATACTTCTAGTCCAGTTTAGAGGCTATTTTTTGACATTGTTAGTTTTTGCTTAGCGTTGAGTTAATATTATCTCAGTAATAAACTCATCAATTTTCATATATCTTACTTTTATCATATCGATATTCCCCATCCTTTCTTTTCAAGTATGATTTAACTTCCACAAAAGTTATATATTCTTTAGTATGCTCATGCTCACACTACAAGGAGTAGCTTGGGATCACTTATGGTCCTAGGTTCCTTGTCTGTGTCTCGTGGGTAGCAAGAGCGTAACAAAACATGGTATTAGAGCCCTAGGTTTAATGTCCTAAGATGTCTGAAAAGCCACACTTTGAAGAGTGATTTTCATGGGTGTGAATTTCACCACATCTAATAACAGGGAGTCTATGAAGTGTTTTAGGAATACTTCACTTTGTTGTTACTCTTATCGTGCGTAAGATATGATCTTATTCTATTATAACTTGACGTTCTACCTTTCAGATCATGCCTCCTCATATAGCTAACGCTAGGAATGCAAAAGCATTTCCTCCAGTCCCAGATCAAGAAGTCTCCAATTCTGAGTTCAGGAATCCCACACAAATGTTGGCTAAGAGTGTGACCAACCATAACAATCGAGTTCTTGCTCCTATGATGAAATTTGTGGATCAGCAGCATGAGGGTCCGTGACTTTGTTACGACTGATCCTCCTGAGTTCTTATGAGCACAGACTAATGATGATCCTTAGAATTTCTTGGATGAGATCAAGATGATTTTTGAGGTAATGCAAGTCACTGGAATAATCGGGTTGACATGGCATCATACCACTTGAAGGATATTGCTTATATTTGGTACACTCAGTGGAAGGAAAATACGGGTATAGATGCAGCTCCCATTACTTGAGATTGTTTTCATGAGACTATCCTTGACAGGTTTTTCCCTATAGAGTTGAGAGAAGGAAAGGCTCATGAATTCATGAACTTGAGGCAGTACGGTCCAAGATTATAGGCAGAAGTTTAACCAAATCTCTAGGTGTAATTCTCACATGGTTTCTCACTTTAGGGCTCAGATGAATAAGTTCTTGCATGGAGTGTCAGAATTGGTTAAAACTGACTATAGAAATGCTATGTTATTGGGAGATATGAAAATCTCTAGGATTATGACTCATGCTCAGTAGGTTAAGGGTTATATGCTTAGGGAACATGCTAAGGACAATAAGAAAGCAATGACTTAGAACTATGACTACTCTTAGTAGAAATTGGGTAGTGGAAATCACTAGAAGGGTCAGTAAGTGTTTTCATCTCCAGAACCTTCATAATCTAGTGTTCCATCCTCCAAGAATAGGTATGACCAAAAGGTTAGAGCACCAGACTCTAAGTATCAGGGAAGTGTTTCAGGAACCAAGACTTACCCTACTTGACAAAAGTGTGGTAAGAACCACAGAACGAGTGTGTCACCGGAAAAGAAGGATGTTTTGGGTGCGTCTAGTTTGGTCATAGTTTCAGGGATTATCCTTCTACACAGGGTCAAAGACGTGGTAATGGTAGAGCTTAGTCTACAGTTTAAGCAGCACTGGCAAGATTCACGACTAAGTAGGGTAACACCTCTAGTATAGGTGGCGTTCAGCGCCAAAATGGGTTGTAGGCTCTTCAGGACAGCCAGGATCAGGAAGGTTCTCCTGATGTAGTCATTGTTATGTTACGAGTCTTGGACCTTGATTTTTATGCATTGTTTGATCCAGGGGCTACTCAAACTTTTTTTATTCCTTACATAGCAGTCTAATATAGCGTAATCCCAGAAAATCTCTCAGTACCTTTCTCAGTCTCTACTCCAGGTGTGACCTTGTTATGGCTAGATAGGTATATAGAATTGCACTGTCACCATATCTCAGAAAGTCACCTCAACCAATCTTTTAGAATTAGAAAAGGTAGACTTCGATGTCATTCTATGCATGGATAACTACATTCATGTTATGCCTCAGTCGATTTTAGAACTATGATTATTCGCTATTAGTTTTCAGACGAACCACTCTTAGAATGGAAGGGTAGTAGCTTAGCGCTTATGGGACGATTCATTTCTTACCTTAAGGCGAGAAAGATGATCTCTAAGGGTTATCTCTATCATCTAGTTTGAGTTAAGGATTCTAGCTCTGAAACCCCAACTCTTGAGTCAGTTCTAGTAGTCGGTGAATTTCTAGAGGTGTTTCCAAAAGATCTTCCCGAAGTTCCTCCCAAAAGGTATATCGGCTTTTGGAATTAATCTCTTTACAAAAACTCAAACTTTTTCTATTCCTCCTTACATTATGGCTCGAACATGGCTTGAGGAATTGAAGGAGCAGTCAAAATGCCTTCTCGATAAGGGTTTCATTAGACCTCGTATTTCACCATGGGTGCACCAGTGTTGTTTGTATAGAATAAATATGGTTCTCTCAGAATGTGATTTACTATAGACAGTTGAACAAGGTTAACTCAAGAATAACTATCCCAACCCCATGATTAATGACTTGTTTGACAAACTTCAGGGTGCTAGCTATTCTGAAAAACAAACCTCAGATCGGGTTATCATAAGCTCTGAGTAAGAGATAGTGACATTCCAAAAACCACCTTCAGAACATTGTATGTTCATTATGATGTTGTAGTTATATGGTTCCAACTAACCAATGATCCTGCAGATTTCACAGATTTGACGAATAGAGTGTTTAAAAAGTACTTGAACTTGTTTGTTATTGTCTTTATTTATGATATCCTCATTTATTCTAGGAATGAGTAAGAAAATGCTAGTCATGTAAGTATTTTTCTACAGACTCTCAAGGATGTCCAGTTATTCGCTAAGTTTAGCAAATGTGAATTTTGGTTGCAATCTATTGCTTTTTGAGGTCACATTGTATCTAGTGAAGGGGTCAGAGTGAATTCACATAAGATACAAGCAGTGAAACAATGGCCAAGACCTACCTCTGCTACAGATATCAGAAGTTTCCTACGTCTAGAGGGTTAATACAGAAGGGTCGTAGAAGAATTTTCATCTATAGCCTCATTATTGAGTAGGTTGACTTAAATGATGGTAAAGTTACAATGGTCAGATGATTGTGAGAAAAACGTTTCAAAATAGAAAACTAGATTGACTAGAACTCGTATCTTGACTCTACCAGAGTGTTCAGATGGTTATGTGATCTATTGCGATGCATCCAGAGTTGGCCTTGGTTGTGTGTTGATGCAACGAGAGAATGTTATAGCTTATGCTTCTAGACACCTTAAGGTGCATGAGAAGAACTATCCAACTCATGACCTCGAGTATGCAGCAGTAGTATTTGCACTCAAAATCTAGAGGCACTACTTGTATGGTTTTCATGTAGAAGTGTTTACTAACCATAAGAGCCTTCAGTATGTGTTCACCCAGAAAGAGTTAAATCTTCGCTAGAGAAGATGGCTTGAGTTCCTTACGGATTATAATAGGAGTGTGCATTATCATGCTGGTAAGGCAAATGTAGTAGTAGATGCTCTTAGTAGATTATCTATGGGTAATGTAGCCCATGTTGAGGAAGAAAGAAAAAAGCTAGTGAAGGATGTTTATAGGCTTGCTCGCATGGGAATTTGCCATATGAGCATATTAGATAATGGTGTAACAGTTCAGAATGGGGAATAATCTTCTTTTCTAGTGGAGGTTAAGGAAAAGCAAGATAGTTATCCACTCTTGATTGAACTTAAAGTTGCTACCCACAATCAGAGAGTGGAGGTTTTCTCCAAAGGGGGAGATGATGTACTTGGCTACCAGGGTAGATTGTGTGTTCCTGATGTGGGCGATTTGAGATAGAATATTCATGAATAAGCCCATAACACTAGATATTATATTCCTCACGTGTCACTACGATGTACAACGAACTGTGACAAGTCTTTAGGTGGAATAGCATGAAGAGGGATACAGAAGATTTTGTGAGAAAGTGCCCCAATTACCAGAAATTCAAGGTAGAATATTAGAAACCAGGGTGTATGACTCAAGAGATCGACATTCCTACTTGGAAGTGGGAAGTGATAAATATGGATTTCATCACAGGTTACCGCGTACTCAAAGATAGCATGACTCAATTTGAATTATAGAATATAGGATGACTACGTTTTTTTGCTTTTTGGTGATCAAGACTACAGATTCAGCAGATGACTATATCAAGCTTTACAGTAATGAAATTGTGAGGTTGCATGGGGTTCCTTTGTCAGTCATTTAAGATACAGGTCCTCAGTTTACCTCTTATTTGTAGAGGTCATTTTAGAAGGGTCTCGGTACTCAAGTTAAACTTAGCACAAGACTTCACCCGCAGACGGATAGACAGGCAGAACGCACCATTCAGACCATAGAGGATATGTTGAGAGCTTGTGTGATTGATTTCAAAGGTAGTGGTTCACCTTCCTCTAATTTAGTTTGCTTACAACAATAACTACCATTACATCATTCAGATGGCCCCTTATGAGGCTTTGTATGGGTGTAAATGTACATCTCCTGTTTGTTGGTTTGAAGTAGGTGAAACAGCTTTAGTAGGGCCAGATTCTATCATTTATGTTATGGAGAAAGTGCAACTAATTAGACATAGACTTAAGACAGCCAAAGTCTTCAGAAATATTATGCAGATATAAGGAAAAGGGAGTTATAGCTCCAAGTTGATGATTGGGTTTTTTTTAAAGTGTCACCTATGAATGGGGTGATAATATTTGATAGGAATGGGAAGTTCAGTCTAGATATGTAGGATCTTACAAGATCTTAAGAAGGACTGGCAAGGTGGCATATGAGTTAGAGTTACCATCAGACATAGCAGAAGTGCATCAAGTCTTCCACATCTTGCTCCTGATGAAGTGTGTTGGTCATCCAACCTCTGTAGTACTATTAGAGAGTGTGGCGGTGAAATATAGCCTTTCTTATGAGGATGTACCAATTGAGATTCTTGACCGTCAGGTTAGAAGGTTGAGAAATAAAGAAGTTACTTCAGTCAAGGTTTTGTGAAGGACTTAGTCCGTTAAGTGAACTACTTGGGAAGCAGAAACAGTCATGAAAGCAAAGTGTCTTCACCTCTTTCCTTCAGATTCCACTCCAGCTTGAGTTAATAGTTCCTCTTCAAAATATCTAGTCATTCATGCATGAATTAAGTCATAGAATCATGTTCCCTCAGTTTATACTTGTATGTTCAGCGTCTTTGCATGTTCTCGAAACTCAATTCAGTCAAAAACTTAGTTCTCAGTGTTTAATAGTAGGGTTTGCAGCTCTCTTCCTCTGTTTAAGCTACTTTAGTATTCATCCGAGGACGAATGTTTCCAAGGGGGAGATAATGTAACACTATATGTCCAAAATAGACCAAAATCTAGTTTTTTAGAAAACCTGACGGTTGCATCCACGGACCGTAGGCTGACCAACGATCCATCCTGCACATCCGTTGATGGGATCAGAAACTCCATTAAGCCCAGAAAAAAATTGCTTAAGTCTTAACCGACAGATGGACCTACCATCCATAGTCTGTGACCGTAAATTAACACTCCCTTTCAGCCACTCTCTGACAAGAACCATGGTGGATCAGCACGGTCCTTAGGTGGACCCACAGTCTATATGTCTGACTGTAGGTGGGAATTAGCAGACAGTTTTAGGGGAAATGAGTTGGGTCAACTTCAAATGATCATAACTATTGTTGCAAAATTAATAAGGTGCCCCATGATATATCAAAAGATAGATAATTGAATAGTCTTTTAATAGCCACCAACTTTGCTAAAATCAGAGCTCCAAGGAAAAAGTTATGCCGTTTTTAGTAAAGGCATGTCGAATAGATCCAACCTACGGACCATACGATGGACCGTTAATTGAAAGAAGGACCGTATGTACATGTCGTCGTTTGGTCTGACAGCAACTTATCAAGGGGTCTTTTGGTCATTTATCACTTCATTTAAACTCTAAGATACATCGCTTTGACGATAAATCTTCATAGTTTATTCAGTTTAAGCCTAGAAACTTAACAAAAAGTTAGCCAAGTCAAAATCATATAAATCAAAACATAGAAAATTAAAAGAAAGCAAGGAGAAAAAGGTGAACAACCCTAGTTCAAGAACGCAACAATTTTCCAATAGTTTCAGCCTCGTAACCTAAGTACCATAAATTTTATCACTAGGTATGTGGGATTTCATTAGTGGGTTCCTTTCACTCATTGGGCCCCTAGTCTTCAATCAGTTCTTGATTCTTTTATTAGTATTTGACCTAGGGTTTCTAGAATTACATCATAACTTAATGACTATGTTAAAATATATGTTCCAAATTAGATTTGCATGGTATTACTCAGGTTATTTCATGAATTTTTGAACCCTAGCTATGTATCTCTTCAGTTCTTTAATTACACATATTAGGTCAGATAATTAAGTTACTTCAGATATACATGCCTCAGTTTTTAATGCATCATTATCAAATTAAATGTTGCATTATTTATTTGCATGTTTAATTTTGATATTCAGTATTTATAGAAAATTCAGACATAATTAGTTAGCTACACAAATCATTGGGAGTAGCATAGTACGAAGTTGGACTAGGGTTCGACGTACCCAATAGTCCGAAACTACTAGCCAAGTAGGTTGTAAGTCCCCTCTGCGGGCATCTGTTTAGTGATCATGTCAGCATGCCTTTATATCTTTGGCAGGGTATATTGGGTCCTCTCGATGGGGAGTATACATTGAACTCAACATTTATCTTAGATTATTTTATTATTGGTTATTAGTAGCTCCCACAGTTCAGTCAGACTATGCTCGTTTACAATTTATCAGTATATTCAGTTTCAGCATGTTATAAATTGGTTACTGCATTCAGTTATTTCAACATTCAGTACATCATGTTCAGATTCCTATACTTGCTTTTATTCTTGTTCAGTTATGTATTGTTTCAGCTTTACCCTATCATACATGCTTAGTACCTTCAAATGCTGACGCATACGTCCGTTACATTTTCTCGTGATGTAGGTTAAGGTTCTCAGCATCCAAATCGCGCTCAGATAGATTTTCGATCACTAGTTCAGCAGATTTGGTGGTGAGTCCTCATTCTTTGAGGAGAAGAGTCATGAGTTTCATTTCAGTCTTTTAGTCATTTAGTTTTAGGTTTTGCTAGATTTAGCTTGGCCTTGTCCCAGTACTTCTACTCTAGTTTAGAGGCTTTTTTCATACATAGTCAGTTTCAGCTTAGCATGGAGTAAATATTATCTTTTGTATTAAACTCATCAGTTTTCATATATCTTAATTTTGGCATATAGGTATTCCCTATCCTTTCATTTCATGTGTGATTTAACCTCCGCAACAGTTTATATTCTATAATATTCTCATGATTAAGCAAGCAGGGTTAGGTTGAGATCAATTCTGGTCGTAGGTTCTGTTTAAATGCCTCGGGGGTAGATCGGGGTGTGACAGATAACCTGCTTAAGGCATCAACAACCATATAATATTTGCCTCGGTGTTAAAGAATACTCATGTCATAATCCTTGAGTGATTCCAACCACCTATTATGTCAGAGATTTAGCTCTTTCTAAATGAACACGTATTGTAACATCCTCTAATCAATGAGTATGTCCACATGAACACCATACAAGTAGTGACATTATATCTTCAAGGCAAATACAACAACAGAAAACTCTAAGTCATGGGCTAGGTAATTCTTGTCACGCCCTAAGCTCCTCCGAGATACGTACACAGAACCTAGGACCACAAGTGATCCCAAGCTAACCCTACTGTCATGATCATGAGGATACTAACAATAATAAACTGATGCAAAAGCTAAGACATAATTAAATCTGACAAGAAAAGGAATACCCATATTTTATAACTTAGATATTTTAAAACAATGAGTTTAATACAAAGGAAATATTAACTAAATACTATGATGAATCTACCCATGTATGAAATAAGCCTCTAAACAAGACTAGAAATAGTGGGACAAGGCCCAGCTAAATCTACCAAAACTGAAACTAAGTGGCTAAAGACTGAAATGAAACCCTTAATTGTTGTCCTCGAAGAATGAGGACTCACGACTGAATTTGCTGAACTGGAGATCATAAATCAATCTATGCATGATCTTGATGCTGAGAACCTGAACCTACATTAAGAGTAGATGTAGTGCACGTATGCATCAGTAATTGAAAGGCAATGAGCATGTATGATAGAGTAAAGCTGAAATAAAACATAATTGAAAAAACATAAAAGGAAGTATAATAATTTAACATGATAAACTTAATTCTGAGCTAACTGTATGCAATGACCAATTTATAACATAATGAAACTGAATACTAAATATACTGATAAATGGTCAATGGAGAGAGTCTGACTGATCAGTGGGAGCTATTAATAACCGATAATAAAACAACATGATCTAAATGTGGATTTGATGTGTACGCCCCATCGCGAGGATCCAATATACCCTGCAAAAGGTAAAAAGGAATGCTGACGTGATCATTAAATTTATTGCTTAAAGAGTGGACTTACAACCTACTTGGCTAGTAGTTCTAGGACTATTGGGTACGCTAAACCCTAGTCCAACTCGATATTATGCTACTCGCATGAACTTTGTAAATTTACTGATTATGTCTGAGTTTTTGTAAATACTGGATAGCTCAAAACTCAACATGCAAACTGAAAATGCAACAATTAATTTGATAACTATGCAATTATAACTGAGGCATGTATATTTTAACTTACTGAAATATTTGACCTGGCATGTGTAATTAAAGAACTAAAGAAATACAAAGCTAGGTTCTAAAATTCATGCAATATTCTGAGTAATAACATGATAATCTTATTCGGAACATGTATTTAATAGGTTCATGATGTTATAATAAAGTTTTAGAAACCCTAGGCTTTATCGTGATAGTAGAATCAAGAATATGACTGAAAACTAGGGACCCAATGGGTGAAAGGAACCCACAAGTTAAATCTCACATACGTGGTGATAAAATCCATTGAAAAATACTTAGGATTTAGGGATGGAACTGTTGGAGCTTGTAGCGTTCTTCAACTAGGGTTCTTGAGTTGTTTCTCCTTTCTTATTTCTAATTTTTCTAACTTTTGATTTAATGATTTGACTTATATATGTTTTAATTATGTTTATAAGCTTAAAATGACTAAATTATTATTATTTAGTGTCAAAATTACGTATCTTAAGGTTTAAACGAGGTAGGAAAGGTCAAAAAGACCCAATGAAAGTTGTTGTCAGACCAAATGACAGTCGGGACTGACGGTCCGTCGTCTGACCGATGCCCCGTCATTGGGTCTGTCGACTGGGCCTTTAGTAAAATGGGAATAACATTTTACTCAAAGGTTTGATTTTAGCAAGGTAGCTTTCTATGGAGAGATAATTCAATTATCTGTCTTTGGGTATGTCATGGGACACTTAATTAATTTTTTTCTAACAAATATGACCATTTGAATTTTACCCAGCCGCATTTCCCCTTAATTGTCTGCAAATTTTCAACATACATTCAGACATACGGACTGTGCGGGTCATCCGTAGGTCTTTCAGAGATTAGTTGAAGGGAGTATTGGTCGCCGGTCACGAACTACGGACCGTCATCTAACCTACGGACTGTATGTCCATCCGTCGTCCAAGACTTAACCAATTTTTCTGGGCTAAAAATTTTGGGAGTTTCTTATCCCATCGACGGTTATGCAGGACGGACCGTGTATCAGACTACCATGCGTGGATGGCACCGTTGGTTGCACCATCATATTTTTTTTCTGTAAACATTTTCTTTTGTCTTTTTTGGTTTCAACTGTCTGGAGGCATAAGCTATAACCTTGTCATTTTGCCTTTACATACGCCTAAATCAACTCCTAATACATCACAGTACACCACAAAACCTTGGGTACCTTTAGTAGGTCAAAATTTGAGTAATAGTTAACCTCTTTTTCAACTCTTGAAAGCTTTTCTCACAATCTTCAGACCATTGAAACTTGACTATCTTCTGAGTTATCTTGGTCAAAGGTGATGAGATAAATAAAAACCCCTCAACAAAACTTCTATAATAGGCAGCCAAACCTAAGAAATTTCTTATATCTGTTGGAGATTTTGGTCTAGGCCAACTCTGAACTTCTTCAATATTTTGGATATCAACGCTAATCCCATCAACGGAAACTATGTGGCCTAAGAATACCACAGACATAAGAAAAAACTCACACTTAAGAACTTGGCATATAACTCTTTATCATTCAAAGTCTAAAGAATTATCATGAGGGGACTAGGATCCATGCATGTTGAAGGCTCATTCGTCAAACCAAAGGACATGACAAAAATATCATAATGCCCATATCTAGTTCTAAAAACTCTCTTTGGAATATCAGAATTACCAATTTTCGAGAAGCAAGAAGCACCATAAAGCTAGTCGAATAGATCATCTATCCTTGGGAGAGGATATTTATTCTTGATGGTAACCTTATTAAATTGGAGGTAGTCTATAAACATCCTAAGGGAACCATTCTTCTTTCTCACAAACAAGACAGGAGTGACAAAAAGTGAGACACTTGGTCCAATAAAACCCTTATCCAATAGATATTTTAATTGTTCTTTTAAAATCTTTTAACTCTGTTGGTGCCATTCTATTTTGCAGAATAGAGATAGGACGAGTATTTAGGATGATATCTATATTGAAATCTATTTCTCTCTTAGGAGGGACTGGGTAGATCATCAGGAAAGACTTCTGTAAACTCTTTTACTATAGGAACTTACTGAAGGTAAGGTACATCATTACTTTATTCATAAACTCGGACAAAGTGATAGACACAACCCTTTGAAACTAAATTTCTCACGGCAACCAATCCCACTTAGTTTCAACAAATGGGCAATCTTATCCTAATTTTTCACACACGACAATCCCAATCACAAGTATATCATCTAGATCATACATTCACATCATGGTTTAATGGCCACATTATTCACCTATCTCATTTACAACAAGTGTGATCAATATTCAATATTCATACACGTATAAGTGTCACAATGGAGCAAGAACATGCATACATCACACAGTCATGAAATCACAACTATCACCTACGAATTACTCCTCAATACCTAACATGAATTAGACCGAGCTCAGCCATATCTCTTCATTAGTGTGTGTTATTAGGGTTTTATAAAAATTCACTAACTCATCAATGTCATGACATCACTAGATCAACTATAGTGTATATCCCTAGTCTTTTTTCACCTTAACAAATACCTTTATTTTTTAAGAAATTTTTGCAAGAACTATTCAAGAAACCCAAAAAGGTCATCAAAATCTCTACTTAAGGACTAACCCAATTAAACTTATTAATAAATATTTTCCATCATAATCGAAGTGCATGAAGGTCTACATATAATTTATACTATTGATTTCATACATTACATGGTAAACATGAATATACAAGGACTCAATTCTCAAAACCTAACCTACCCGGGGGCCAAAAAGTTGAACAGAGATTTTGATTTCATTGCCATCTTTTCTAAACACTCTATGGTGATATTGACAGTGAATTTGCAAGATTCCGCCATCCCCTTTGTTAGATATCTCTTTCTTTATCTTTACCTAACATAGAATGATTTTTCTGAGATTTCTAGGGCAATCTATAAGTTTTCTAGGTATTTAAGGAACATGGGAAAAATAGGATTTCTTGTAATTAATATTCCTGTCTCGTTGATCCCTCTGCAGCAGCAATTTATCCCGTTGCAATGTCGTCGCGCCAGCAACATCTAGCCCGTTGTCGCTGGACATGGTCCAAATTTTTGCTGATTTTTATCTTTCTTAAATAACGATGGTTCAGGTCCTTACAATAACTCAACCAATTTTTAACACATTTGAGACCAAAGTAAACATGGGGGTCATGACCTAACCCAATTTCTATTTCAACTCATTAAGCGAACTATAAATAAATAGTGCCTAAAGTTTTCATTTTTACTATCTCCATTGTAAACTAAACTTGATCATTTCACATCCATATTTAATCGTATCTAAAAATGAAGATACAAACTTAAAATTTAAATTTGAGAGTCTATCACGGCATATTTAAGTTTTTGGATTTATAATCCATTATTAACACTATTATTTTAGTGAAAAAATCAAATGAAATTATTTTATTGAGAAAAATATATAAATTAAGCGTGAGAAACGGTTTGTATATTTTATATTTACACAATAAAATTATAATAGGTGATAATAGGCATGTTACAAATAAGGGATAAGGAACAAGTAAACCTACCCCCACACACTATGAAATAATTTTTATAGTAACACCTGAAGTAAACAAAGATCCTATTACACCTTGAGCCAATTTTTTTAAAATTTTGTACAGCCTTTTTTATTATGTGGAATCCAAACATCTCCTATAGGCCTTAATTATGTGGAATTATAGAGTGTGTCACACAAGTCAAAAGGTGTATATAAATAAAAAATAAATGAGTTCTGAGGGGGAGGGGGAAGGAGGTAATAACGTGTGTCTCTTGTATTTCGGTCAAAGTCTAGGGGAGATACTTGTGTCTAATCCCTATAAATTAAGGTGATAACGTGAATTGATTAACTATAATTGATGATAAAAATGTAAAGGAGGAAATGTGGCACGTGTTCATTATGCCTAAGCATTAAATGACAATATAATTTTATCTTAATGATATATTAGATTTGTCCCTGATATTAGAGACTGCCAATGGGCAAAGCAGGATTGGTGAGAGGCATCATGAAGTAGTCTTTTAAAGAGTTGATGTAGTGTGGGGGATTCAATTCAATTTAAGTAATCTTATTTGAATCATAAATTTTAATAGTTTAAAATGAAATTGTGTATAATTTAACATTAATTTGTTATAAAATCAAGCTATAAGAATATAATCATAAAGAGAAGAAGACAAGATAAGTAGATAGAAGAAGATAAATTTTCTTCTTATTTAAGTGCATGTAAGTCTCATCTGTATATCATACAATAGTGAATGAACAACTCTATTTATAGGTTGAGAAATCATTCCAAAAGTCTATATATTAAGTATCATAATAAATAGATGCATTCTCATCCAAAAAGGTTCATGAAACCTAATGAATATGGATGGTTGTTCATGTACCTTATGGACTATCTACTCATTCAATGGATTTATAACACTCCCCCTTCGATGTCCATAGATATTGTGCCTCAATAAAACCTTACTAGAAAAAACCCTATGGGAAAAAAATTCTAGCGAAGTAAAAAGAGTACACATATCTTTTGATACGCACTATTTGTTGCCTCATTAAAAATCTTGCTAGGAAAACCCAGTGGGAAAAACCTCGGTCAAGGGAAAAAGAGTGCAACGCGTATTTTACTCCCCCTGATTAAAACATCACTTAACATCTTGTGATAATATCTCCAATCTTCGTACATTGTGGTTGATATATGTTACATATCTCATACCAAATCTCATTTGGAAGTTTTATTCTTATAACCATGGTTTAACTATAATTGGAGGTCTATAATTTCTGCTAAACCAACCAGTATTATCAGTATAATTTCATAGTTGGAACTGTGCTCTTAATTTAATAATTAAGTAAACAACCTTACAAAACCAATTTGTAAGTTGACAACAAAACACATGTGACCATCGCATAGATGCCTCGTTTATATAGTTTCAAATGATCCACATGAAAGGTGAACGGGTCCATATTCACCTTTCTATATGTTCCAAAAATTTTAGGGAATTACAATCCAAACCTTAACTGGTAGAATGATCATTTTATGAAGAGAACACATAACAATTCTTGAAGAATCTTTTATTTCTTCATATAATCCACGTGAATTCTCTATTACATTTACATCATATTTAAACCAGAATGGTCAACCGGTCATGCCAACTAATCTTTATTTCAGAACACTTATAATTTACTTTCGCATGTGATTTCATCAGAATGCCCACGTTTGTCTGTAACAATCAAGAGGAAAAGGTGGGTAATCTTTAACATAAATATTTATATCCCTCTTAGATTGTAGTGGTTTATAGTCTCAATATTTATTTTCAATTCATTTCAAACTTAAAAAGTTTCTTTTGACACTTACTACAACCCCAATATTATTTCTCTTATAATAGCACAACTCGTTAGAGCTTGCAATTAGTTTTGTGTACTATCACATACTGCATGACACAATCCCTATTGTGAGCATCTCTTTCAAGGAGAAATTCTATCATTATTGTCATGGTGAAAACATTACAAGCAAGACATGTTTCTTGCTTTACTTTTGTTGTACTATAGGTACACAACCAATGACAAATTTGTACTGTCAAACAATAATGACCACAACCCTAATATGCAAGAACTATTTCTTTCTTTTGACCTTTTGATAGTTCATAACAAACATACCATAATATTTATGACGTATAAACGCACACGACCATTGATCGTTCATGTCAAATAAAATTTATATATTACTCTCAAACCTTCCGTAGAGATGAGATGTGGCATATATCATTTGTTTTTTCTCAAAACTTCCATAAAGGTAAGTTTTGCATATATTTAACTCATAATGATTTTATCACATCTTGACCCGTACTCTTATAGAATGGCCGAGCATTCAAGATACTCATCACAAGTCACATTATTTTCAAAGAATGGACCAATTTATATGTACTTCATTAATTTGCATTATAAGTACACTGTCATGTTTTAGAATTCATCATATTTCCATGACACAACTCAACATGACTTTGAAAGATCAAGTGTACCATCACTTCATCTTCTTTTTTCATGATAGAGGATTTATAAACTTGTCAAATTATTGGGTTGACAACATTTACAAGTCTAATGACCTTTCATACAATTTTGATAATAAAAAGTGTCTTTACATTTTGAAGGACTATTAGAAGAACTCATAGTGTTCTTCCTTTTACCATTACCACATTGATGACTATTATAATTTTGTCCCCCACGCCCTTATTCATATCATTAATTATGTGTCATCTTTCAGACTAAATATTCACTGCTACCACATTCATATGATTGAATGGAGCAAGTCAACAAGCGAATTTCAGAGTTATCACATGTTGCTTCCACATTCTTTTCAAGGAATGGATCAAATTCAATATGATGAATTTCAAGATATTTTATCAAAAATATATCATTTTTGCCTTAATCATCATTTTATCACTATTATGGTGCATTGAGACTCAAACTCAATGTCTTATCCATTTATTATTATCACGGTGCATAAAAATTGATGTCTTACCCTCTTGGTGCGATAGAGTTTGAATCTATCGTCTTATACTCAAATAATTTTCATTATGTGCATCTGAAATTAACTTGATGTCTTACCCTTTTTGGTGCGATGAAACTTTAACCCATCGTCTTACCCTTAACCAACGGTATAATAGACCGAAGTACAACATGACTCACCCTTTGAGTCTTTCAAAACAATCAAAATAATATTCAAAGTCATGCTATTAAAATTTTATACCTTATTCTATTTAATTTTTTTTTGTATAGCCTGTCATATTCAACCAATATTAGTATATGTCTTCGATTCTTGATAATTTTTAGAGAGTGAATACTATTTTATTCTAAATCATAAAAATATTTTAGAAAACACATACCTGATTTTATGAAAATACCTTGATTCATAACAAGATCAACCAAAACATGAGTTAAAGAAAAACTAAAACTCACTGTCAATTGGCTAGAGACTCGTGCTGATAACGTGTTATAAAATCAAGCTATAAGGATGTAATCATAAAGAAACGAATACAAGAGAATCATACAATAGTGAATGAACAACTCTATTTATACGTTGAGAAATCATTTCAAAAATCACCATAATAAGTATCATAATAAATAGATACATTCTTATCAAAAAAGGTTCATCAAGCTTAGTGAATATGGATGGTTGTTCATTTACTAACTTTATAAACTATCCACTCATTCAATGGATTTATAACATAATTATCATTAAAAAGTATTCATTTGAATATAAAAATTTTTGGAACACATTAAAAGAGTATTAGCTTATAATCAAACTAAAATAAAAAATTAAGAGAAAATGGTATGATATACCCTTTATCTTTGCGATTTAGAATTGATGTACCTCTTGTAACAAAAGTAGCTCCCTTATACGGTTAATATAGCATAAATGACCCAAATATACTCTTTTGATCTATAAAATTAAAAAAATAAATGAATAGGTTATATTCTCTAGAAAATATACGTTTACAGTAACACAAACGACCCCAAACCACTTTACAAAACTAACTAATTCTTTTATTTATTTGTTTTATAGAATTCATTTATCCAGAATTTCATCTTCTGTGAAGATAAAATATTTGGCCCCGACTATATACTATTAACTTATTATGTTTAAATCGACTTGCTTAATTATATTACCTTTATAACTTGTAATGTACAAAAAATTATTTTTAGCGGCAATAATTTAATTAAAGTTAACTATATATTTTTAGAGATAATTTAGTGTTCTTTAAAAATATCCCTGAAGAACAATAGTGATATTTAATCCAACATTAATTAATTAAAGTCGGTAAAGACATTAACACTCTTTATAATGTGCATATTATTACGCACTACTATTCGCAGGTTTTTAGAATCATATGATAATTTTAAATGCATCTGTCAAAAACATGAAAAAACCAATGACGAAAATCAATGTTCAGACTTACCAAAAGACCATATGAGGAATAATAAGTAGAAGTAATTGACAAAAGAAATCTTTGAGAAATGAATACAAAAATTATAATAATAATTCTACTCTTATATATAAATATTCTATTTCCCAAAATTTCCACTTACAATATTTTTCCTCTATATACATATTTATCCATAGACAAATCATGGACCATTTGTCTGTTTCTTTATGCTACCGTCAATTCCCTACAATGACTTCTTTAACATATGATTACTCCTACTTGAATTTGATAAACCAATTTTCATCTTCTTTTGAACTATTTATTTATGGATATTTTGATGTCGTGTATCTAGTAGATGTTTGGATACAGCACCCTCTTCATTTCTTATTGGATATGCTGTTGTTAAAAGAGTGAAGTTCTGCTAAAGCTAATATTTTTCTGTAAACATTTTAAATTAAAATATTTTTCTAAATTGACTGTTTATCAAAACACGCTTTGTAACTCAAAGGTAGGAGAATTCATATTATTCATATCCTGAGTGATTTTGTCAAAATAACTTTTACAAAAAAAAATTATTATGTAGAAAAATAATTTATGGTCTGTACCTTTTTTTAGTCTAGCTTTTAGCCTCCAAGAATCCATATCAATTGACATATGCTTTCTATTTCATTTTAAGTTGACTGCATATTGCTTTTCTTTTTTTCTGGTTGACAAACCATAAAAGCTTCCATTTTCGTTCTCATTTAAGTAATTCTTAGGGATCTTCCATGTTTTGTTGATCTTGCGACACTAAAGTTTTTCTTTTATTTATAGAATTTGTTTTATTAAAGATGGTCCATGTAACTGTACTATCCAAGGTCGAAAAACTAAGAAAAACAGAAATGTTATGACAGTTGATTGGAATGTGAGTTTTTTACCGACTATCTTGGGGTGACTCACGTTGATCTCTACTTTTGTGAGGTGAGGTATGGCTATGGATATAACAATTTGAATTTATTTAGGTGTTATATTTCTCTTGTTTTGTCATAATTTCATAAGTTTATATATATTCTCACCATTGTTATACAACCCTAATCAATTTCATTATTGATTGGTAACACATAATTCTTTCTCCACCAGGTCCTCTGATGGCATAATATACATTTCCACTTAGCTCTGTGATGTTTTGAAAATTAACGAGATGATGTTCTAAATAATTCAATTTTTACGTAAAGTTCAAATTGAATTACTAGTTGAACACTGAAGTTGTGCTTTAGTGGACCAATGAAGAGTTTTTGACTTTGCCATTGCAAAATGAATCAATGCTATCGAGTGGATCCCCAAAGGTTCACTAAGACACCACAGTTAAGGTAATTTCTATCCTAACCTTCTAAATCAGAAGCTAAAGAGTACATTTGCCTCCACATGTTTTAGAAAATCACTTTTTATGGTCTTCTAAGTATCCTTGAATATTATTTACGTTCTTCATTTATGTAATAGTTGTGTTAATGCATCTAAGATTCACCTTTTCCTGCGCTAAGACTTTAAATATCTATTGTGTTGTTTAAAATAAATTGGTAAATAAATAATTGTTTTTGCACAGATATGGATCATGAAACTAGATGCCTACTTGCGTGATTTCAGAGATTGTTGCAAAGTATATATTATTGTTCTTCCTTTTTCTTTGTTGAAATACATAATCAAATCAGACATTCTGCTGCTGACTATTATATTTTTCAAAGATATCTACCATCAAATTGAGTTCATATTTAAGTAATAAACTTTCTATATTTTGTCAAAGATTCCCTTCGTTCTTCATCGTCCTCTCCATGGTTTCATGATACTCCCTCCATGGCCCCACAACTTACTCCCATTTATATGTAACTTACCAGTTGTTCGCTCCCCCATCTCGTATTTTGCATTGCATTTCTTCCTCACCCTATTGAATCACCTTACATTGGGTCGAACCTTTACCCAACCTATCAAGACTTAGGAAGATCGGAAGAAATTACCAAAAGCCTTTGTCCTCTTAAGGATATAAACTGTAGTCTAATGATCTTCACTCAATATATTTTTTTACTAGTTAACAGACATGGGATCAATGGGGATGCCTTGCCTTTGAAGTTTTTTCTGGTACTGTGTTCTCAAAACCATTCTTAAAGACCCAAGATTTGCGTTCCAAATACTTTTCAAGTTAATTGATAAATTCTAGATGTTTAAAATAAAAGAGTGTGAACGTCAGCAAACACTTCATGCTTATTTAGACCATGTGCCTGCTCTATTTTGAACTAGGTGAAATAAAGTATTCGAAAACTCTTTAATAAAAATTTAAACATAGGAAGAAAGGGGGGGACCCTTTCATGAGACTGGGAAGACCTTATTGTTAGGATGGATTTCCACATTCGAGGCGGAAAAAACTAAGAGTTAGTAGAATCTTTGGTATTTAAGAAGGTTTAAATATGTATTTGTTGCAAGTAGTGCATTTTTTTTGTTTACGGATATAACTACTAAGTGTTTCTTCTTTTTCTTAAATTACATTGAGTTATTGAATGAAATTTATACTACCTCTTGTGATCACTTGTTTAAGGTTGAGAGTATTTCTTATGTTGTTGAGTCCTCCAAGAATGATAATATCTCAAGAAAAACAAATGTATTGAACCATTTGACTGAATAAATTACTTATGGAAACCCTTGAACAAATTGGTAACAATAGTTGACACCTTAGACAATTCCAAAGATCAATTTCCAAAGTTCATCAGGAGTACTCCACTAATCAGTCTCGATGATTATGAAAATAAGGACGGTGATGATAATAAAAAAATAGACCATGATAATGTGACTTCTCCAGAAGTTAAGGAACAAATATTAGCAAACAAAATGATCTACAAAAAAAAGTAGATGTTGTTCAAACTATAGAAGCATCATCAAGTATAAAAATACAAAATGAAAATGGAAGTAGGGATGACATAGAAGAAAGAAAAAGGAAACAAGTAATCCTCCTCCTTCTCTTGTTGGCCATGGTAGTAATGGAATAAATATTAATGTGGCACAAGATCAAGTTACTATTGAGACAACATGAGCTACAAGCACTGGCGTACAAGTGTAGTGGATGAACTCTTTCATTTATTACTCTTGTACTACACCTGATTGTGCCTTCTGATGCCTCAGTAGTAATTTGAACTTGTTCTGCAATCGTGGCGAATGGTTGGTGGAGGAGGACTATTTGTTTCGTTTTTCTTTCTCACTCATTCTCCCTTTTTCCCTTTTGCAGTATCAATATTCTTATTATATCTACTTGATGTTGCGTCTATAGCTCAAACAACGTCTAATTTTTGAAGAACATTTTGTTTGCTTACTTTGTGTTCCTTAACATTAGGTGAAGGAACATACACATTGTATTCTACTTCATCACCATTGTTGCCTCATTTTCATAATAATTAAGATTTTTTTTGTGGAGTACTCCATAAGAAATTTATATCTGGATCATTGGAATTGTCTAATGTGTCACCTTTTGCTACCAATTAGTTTGATGGTTCCCATAAGTCATTCATCCTATCCAATGGTTCAATCCTTTTTTTTGCGATACTATCATTCATTGAGGACTGAACAGCATAAAAAATACTCTCAACCTTACAAAAGTTATCGTAAGAGTCACTACATTTTTTATTCACGAACTTTGTGTAGTTTTAGACGCAAAGCTTCATGTTAATTCTCTTTGTTGTGTTTGCATCTATAGCTAGTATTCTTCAATGCTTCAATTTTTGACTTTCTAATGTATATGGAATGTTTTCAATCTCACCCATAATCCCCATGTGATTAAATAATCTAGAGAGAGATCATTTAAGTTTATCCATCTAGCAAATATATTTTTTTGTGTGTGCTGATTTAATGAATTACATCTAACCTTTTATTCCTTTTGGATTATTGATTTTATTTTATCGTCTATAAGTGTAGTATTCGTTTAAATTTACAATGAAGCTATGGGATGTTAAACAAAGGAGTCTTTCTCACAATCTTAATGGACAAATGTAATGGATGTGAACTAATAATGTCTACTTGGACACAAAAGATTCAAATAGGGACTCTTAATAAAATAATACATTTTAGCTGTAAAATACAGTGTCAGGTATTTTGTTCTCTGTTTAGTCGTACTCAATTGAACTGTCAATAATCTATATACCGATTCGTTTGATATAGTGAGGATGTAAGAGGAGGGGTGTGAGAATAAGTTTACTATATCATTTTTTGTCAAATTTTCTCCTTTTTTAATAAGTTGTTTCTCTTGAATTTTTGATCCCCTGATTAAGTTTACTCTGTTGCATTTAGTCAAAATTGTGATATCACACCACGAGCCTACACCTTGGGCGAGACTGATACTTGATAATCATTGTTGGCCCCAAGAAAACCCTTGGCCTTATTTCCTACTCAGGGGAAGACTATTCTAAATCAAGATAAGATTATGAAATACTTAGAATGTAGTAAATGAAATATTCAATAGCTAATAAGGAAACAAGAGTCTATAACAAAACAAAAATTGTTAAATTAATAATACTAATGAACTAAAAATGTCCAACTGTCTGTGAAGCCTCTAATATTATGATGAATGTCGAGAAAAGACACTCGGTCATACTAACAATTGAAATAAAAGGATACTTCAAAAAGCAAGGAGGCTCAACAAATGACTATGAGTGCTTGATAGGATCAAGGAAGTAGTGGATGATGATCTTGGGTACCTGTAATTCCATCATAAAATAATGCATGCCAAATGGTGTCAGTACATTTAATGTACGATCATGCGAGGAGAAAATTAAACATGACATAAGCTTGAACTAAATTCTTAAAGAATATACTTACCTCAACATTAATCCACTCAATGTAGAAATAAACAACAATAATGACACATTTTATAAAGATCATTAAATAGTAGGTAGTAACTAAATGTATTGAAAAATGCAATAACAACTCAATTTATATATAATAAAGCATAATACAACTTTGTGGTAGTTTTTCTAATTGACAAACATCACTATAAGCTATATTATGATACATCGTCTCACCCACACAGCTAGAACTGTCCTATAACTTGACGTTATACAGAATGCCCCAATTAAGTTGCTCCACTAGTATATGCTAAAAATATTAAGAAATAATCTATAAAGTATGACCATTTCAATCCACGATGGATACATGGTTTATGCAGACATAAGTTATTATGAACTCATCCCCATATCGGTGCTCAATACTACTCCCAAAATACATTCACCTCATATGTTTAAAAACACAACTCTTTCTCTATGATTTGAAGTGATTACCTGAATAGCTTATCTCGTAAAACAGATGGGACTAAATCTTATAATGAAAACTTAGTTTTAAATCGATATCTCCTCTTATTTTAAATGTGAAAACATATACTCTTCGGGAACACATAGCCCTCATAATTCATTTTGTAGAAATAATGTTGGATCTACCCTTTCGGAAACTCAATGCTTATGTCTTTATAACAAGTTTTAAATGATTGTAAAAGACTTACAAAAGACTGAAAGAACTTTTTTGACTTGACTGTTAGCTCCTCCTTGAATTTTAATGACAAATTCAAGGTTTATAATCTCATGTTAAAAATTATATCTCGATGTTTAAACATACCTTAGAGTGTAGAAAACATAGGCACGATTCCAAGAAAGTCAAACAAAAAGAAGTGGGAAAGGGTAAAGGACATGGAGACCATGGCATACTGAGAAGTGCAGGTGCCAGAGCCCTAACTATGGAAGTTGGATTGGGGTACACTGAGTGGCCGGCGCCTTAAAGTCTAAACTGTAGATATCTCATGTTGAGGCACAGAGTGGCGCAGTACGCCAAACTTCTTCCTAGATATTTAACAAATTTTGTTGCTTATTTTTCAACCCTAAATCATCTAGATTCTATTGATTTCTTTCGTTAAACACAGAATCGAATACCAAACCAAGGTACAAAAGAATCTACTAAAAACAATCTTAAATATCATCAAATCATGTCAAGAACTCCTCCAAAACACAACAATCAAGATTCAACCGAAACATCAACAAAATTTATCAAGAACTCATATTTTCTAACTTCAAGAATGGTAGTTCATTGAACTGAATAATGATTTGTGTATGTGTTAATTAATAGAATGCTATGTTATCTGATCTGCCTATTTATAGATGAATAGTTGCCGAAACAACTTCACTTACGCAAGAAATCTCCAAGATCGCCTTGACTTTTCTCCTCTTTTCTCTTTTATAAAAGGCATATCGTAATTTGTAATTATCTAAACTGAATAAAATCAGTTTATACCCCAATTAAATTTCTAGAAATGAATTAAAATAATTAGGTATATAAAGACCAAAATATCCATCTAGAATTCGGATGACTTTCCTTATCCAAGCAGCCTGATTTCGAACGGGTATATATATTTCATAATTGCTCAAAAATTAGCAAACTTGGTAGTATGGCAAAGACAAAGCAAAGAAATTTAATTTGATATATTGTATCCCACCCAAGTCATTTTGTACTAAGAGTAATGGTCGTTTGAGGTTGACCCGAAAATCATACTTAGCATAACTTACAAAAATTTACAAATTTAATCTTTCAAAAATAATTTTGTCTATAATTCTAGTTCTTCAAACTAGAGGGATCTTACAATATCTCCCCGCTGAGAGCATTCGTCTTCGTATGAGACTACTTTTAGTAGGCTAAGGGTGTAACATCTAACATCCAACTAGAAAAATATAAATACAACATTCCAACTTATAAAAAATTCCACAAAAAAAATTAGTATTTTATTTTGGAATTTCCACGGACTCAAAGAGATGTGGGTATCTCTTCCTCATGTCCTTATCAACTTTTCCAGTAGCGTCATCAATAAAGTTATTTCTCTACAGAAGATTGTCTGATGCAATTTCCTTGGCTCTAAACTTGAGAACTTGGCTATCTAGAAATTGAACATGAATCTCCTCATAAAATGAACTGTCTTTAATACCAATATTTTCAGAAATTATGATAATCAAAGGATCGCCCATACAGTTTCTTCAACATAGAAATGTGAAATCTTGATGAACCGCTACGAACAATGGGGTAGCTCCAACTTATAAAATATATTGTCAATCTTCTTGAATATCATATAAGGCCCAATATAACAGGGACTCAACTTTCCCTTCTTACCGAATATAATAACACCCTTAATGGGTGAAACCTTCAAATAAACCCAATCATCTACTTCAAACACTAAGTCTCATCTCCTAACATTTGTATAGGATATTTGACAACACTCAAGTATTTTAAACCTGTCTTGATAACGTTTATGTTTTCCATATTTTGATGAACTTAGTCTTGTCCTATCAGCCCAGCTTCCCCAACCTCAAATCATCCAATAGGAAATATGTATGTTCTCCTATATAAAGCCTCATACGGATCCATTTGGACTTTAAGGTGGTAACTTTTTTTATAAGCAAACTCAATTAGAGGTAGGTAATCATCCTAATTACCCTTGAAATCAATCCCACAAACCTCGACATATCTTATAAAGTATTAAGGGTGTGAAAGTTTTTACTATGTGTTTGAGGAGAAAAACAGTACTCAAATTCACTGTGAAATAGAAGCCTTTTTAGAGTGACATCCAAATTTATTTTGTAAAATTGTGCAACTCCATTTGAAATAATGGACACTAGAACTCCATGAAGTGTGAATACCTCTTGAATATATAAATTTCCATGATCTTCTTCTTAATGTGTAGTCTTTACCGACAAAACATGTCTTCCGATCGGTGCACCCTAAGTCTACATTTCTTCCATAGATCGAAAAAAGATTCTAGTAACACCCTTCGCTAGAACGCAAATTATTCAATTCTAGCAACAGTAGTGACGTGCACATGATACATAACCTAAATCAGATTAGGAAGCATCACAATATACAATAGAATATTTACCGTGAATCGGTAATACTAGAATGGCCTGGGTTGTCAAGAGACTCTTAAGATTTTGAATGATCTCGTTACACTTTTCCTTCCTTTCAAATGATATCTTCTTCCAAGTAAAATTAGTCAAATGAGTGCGATGGAGGAAGAATTCTTTACAAATCTATGATCACAACTAGAGAGTACCACAAAACTCCTATCTTCCATCACAGAACTAGGCTGGACCCAATTTTTAACCGACTCAATCTTTTAAGGATCCACCATTACCCTTTTTTCTGAAACTACATACTCAAAAAATGCAAACAATTTCATCAAAAATTCACATTACAAAAATTTAGGATATAACCTTTGCTTCCAAAGAACACCCAAAATAGTACAAAGATTGTTAGCATGCTCTTCTTCACTTTTGGAATAAACAAAAATATCATCAATAAAGACTACAACAATAGAATCATGAAATGGTTTGAACACCCCATTCATCAAACTCATGGAAGTTGTAGGCGCATTTGTCAACCCAAATGACATTACCAAAAACTCATAGTGCCCATAACAAGTTTCAAACGTCGTCTTAGGTAAATCTTAAGGCCTAATTTTCAATTGATGGTAACCCAATCTCAAATAAATCATAGAGAAAACCATTGTCCCTTGCAATTGGTCAAAGATATCATCTATCTGAGGCAAAGGAAACTAATTTTTAATAGTGACTCTATTTAATTGCCAGTAATCAATATACATTTTTATACTACCAGCGTTCTTCTTAACAAACAACACTGGAGAACCCAAAGGGGAAGAACTAGGATGAATAAATCCCTTAGCAAGAAGCTCTTGGATATGACCCTTCAACTCTCATACCTCTTCAGGGCGATGCGATATGGAGGGATAGAAATGGGGCACGTACTAGTCTCAAAATTAATACAATATATATATATATATATATATATATATATATATATATATATATATATGTATCCATAGGCATGTCATGCAAGTCAGTATGAAACACTTCCCTAAATTCATACACAACATGAATAGATTCAGTGGATGGAATCTAAACATCCACATTCCTAACACGAGACAAATAATCCAAACAACCCTGTTCTCTAATTTTTTAGCCCGAACGAATGATATAATCTTAGTTTGCTTAGACTCATAACCATTTCCCACTTTAATTTTTCCTTTCCCGAAATTTCTAGAGTAACGAAATTGGTATTACAATTAAGCACATCATAACAGGGGGATAAAAAAGTCATGTCTAAGATTATGTCAAAGTCATTCATATCAAAAATCACTAAAATAGCCCTTGCCTGAAATCCCATAAACAGTATAGGGCAAACACGATAAACATGGGTAATTATGACTCAATCTCCATCTAGAGAAGAAACACTAATAGGGGCATCAATAATATCACAATTAATATCATTATCAGTGGTGAATCTCATAGATAAATATGAATAAGTAGAACCCAGATCAAATAACATATTAGTCATCCAGTAACAAACAAGGATAGTACCTGTGATCACTGCGTTACACACCTTCGCCACATTCTTTCCTGGAAATGCATAACATTGAGCTCTTTCATATTGGCGAGCTACTTCAATGTCTGGTTGTGCCTTACCTATACCTCATCTTCAATTTTATATACCTCTACGCTTCATTGATTACCTTTTTACCCACCTTGTGCACGTCCTCTACATTTATTACCATTCCTCGCGGGTACCACTACTCTAGAAGGTTGTTGCATGGACTCAATCACGGGTAGATGGGGACAATATCTCCTTAGAAGCCCAGGTTCTCAATAATTCTAGCAAGTAGGATAAAAGAATGGTCTAGTGTCATCTAATAAGTGATTCCATGGTTATGCTGAAAATTATATAATGGAGTTCCCAAGTAGTAACCTATAGAACCGGCATTGCGGACTAAATTGGCTTGGCTTCAAGCAATGGTCGACTGGATCCTCTAGCATAAGAGCCCTTAAAATTACAGGATTTCTTGGCTCTCTTAGAAAAAGTCGTATCCTGACCGTCTCACCTTACCTCCTCCACCTTCTTAAGATAATCAATCACTTCATTAAAGTTCCTTCCTTCATATGCCATATGGGTAGATAATACTAGCAACTCAAATTTAATGTCATAATAAATAACCTGGTCCTATACTTCTTCATAGTCACAACTCCGTCAGATATCTAAATAAAGCATGGAACATGGTCTCAGAAGCCGCAACAAACACACCTTGCTCTAAGGCCATAATTCATCCTTCATATGATCCCTCAAAGTTCTATGTACATACTTTTATAGAAACGAAGCATGAAATTGAGTCCAAGTAAGTGGAAATAAAGTATAAGACCTCTAATTCATATAAGCTCTTCAGCATTGCTTAGCCTCACCTTAAAATTGAAAATAGATGAACTTAAACCCATGTTGGTGAACAATACCTATTTTATGCAGCCTCTCATAACAATCTAAGATAAATTCATGAGCATATTCAATTTCAGAACCCAAAATACCAAAGTCTTAAGCTTCAAGAACTTGGTCAACATATCATGCTCATTACCGATCATAATGTAACCCAACAAAGGAATGTAGAATGCATCAGTACCTAAATTTCCACCCTTGTTAGGATAAGTGCTAGTTGAATGAGGATTAGAATGAACTTCATCCAATGGAAGCACAATATGACCTGCTAACATTTTCAAGAACGACAAAATCTGTTGTGCTCACACAGGATCAAAGAGAGGACCAACTGTAGTCTCTACTGTCGCATTTTTGTCGTGTCACTTTTCTCAAACCTCAATATCCTCTTACATTTTCTCATTATGAACTTGTAGTGCCTAATTTAGGGGGGACAATTCCAATGTATACCACACTCCAAATAGGCACCACTCTTTCACGACCTCTTCATCTAGATCTTCCTCTACCCCTGCCTTGGTCTCAACTACGGCCTCGTGCTGCAGGTTCCTTAACTAAAGCACTGAGAGGACCCGCAATACAAATATACTCCAATCTTGTGTTAACCATCTGCGAACACAAGAGTGAAAGAGATTAGATACCAATTCGGATCGACCAGATACCAATTGGAGCACACTTGTCCTATACCTTCTCAATGAAAAATAAAGGCGTCCTGTATCATTCTGCCACTCTATTAGAATCATTTTTGTGCATTGACCCAGACCTTCGTGATTGGCACCAAGTAAAAACCATGTGGAGAACCACTATTACAACCCAAACTAAAGCAATTAATCTAAAAAATAACGCTATTAAGTTACGGAAGAAAGTCAAATGAACTAAGTAAGAAGATTTCATAAACTTCAACAAGCATTCTAAAGAACTAGCTAAAGAAATGTGGAACTAAACAACCTAGAAACTGAATTTCAATGTACCAAAATTACTGAACGATAACAAAGTCAAAAACAAGAAGTGATGCAAACCCCCAATCAAATGAACTATTAACTACCTAAAATAAATATCGAAGGCCACAAATGGTGGACATAGACGAAAGAGAATTCCATTGAAGCTTGAAAGATGATAGCTCACCATTGAATTTAAGTTTGATGATCAAAAATCTTCTAAGCGAGGTATATCAATAGCTTCTACAAGATGACATTTACTTAACAGAAACAAGAGCAAATTCAGAATTAGTCAACAACCACCTTGTACTAGTAGGATCACACGGTTGTCCGACTAATTGCAACATAATAAAGTTAATAACAACAATATAATCCTGTAACATATCAAACATATACATTATTGAATATCACATGCTTCAATAATTACAAATTTATCACAAGTAGTTGATCCACTCATAGAACCCAAACCCAAACTGTTAGTGTATCAAAACATGGTACCTGATCCCATAGTTATGTCGGAATGTTGGAATGTGATCACATTTTATGTTGGAACGTGGCAATCTTATCCAATAAATTATGCCAGCATGTGGCCATCTAATTCATCACACCAAAATAAAAACACAATTTTATTTTCAAGACATACATTCAAGAGTGATTCATGAAATTTAATCATTCATATATCTCATTAAAATAAGTTTGATTCAACGATGCAACGTTCGCATACAAGCATGCATCATAACAAAGCATCAACAAAAACAAATCACATAATAGTAGAATAACTACCATCACCTTCCTCAAAAAAAGCTAGAAACCTTAAGAAACTTTATCCTTCCCTTTCAATATTCGTTCACTTGTTCTTAGTCTTAAAACAATCAATATAGTAGGAATCAATAAATAATCACTAATTACCCGAATTATTAATAACTCTATGAACCCTAGATCAAAACCATGATAAAAATTGTCTAATTTAGGGTTGTTTCCGCCATAAAATCTGTAACAAAACCCTTCCCCGTCATTCTTAACCCACTCCATTATGTTTTACGGATTGAAAAATGGATTTTGGCAGTGAAAAGCTCACCGTTATCCTCAATAATGGTGAAAAAACTAGAAGTAGTCTAGGGTTCGTTACTTAGCTCAAAATGTTGAAAAATGCATAATGAGGTCGTTTAGGAGTTTATTAATGACCTTGATTCGCGTCCGAAGTACCACAACGACAAGAAACCCTACCAGGGCGGGATTCTCAAACCAGTGACAAATCTCAAGAAATTCAAAATACCCATTTCACGACACACCTCTTACCCACGATGTTATTATAATACCCTTCCCCATAATATCGATTTCCCAAGATCTACCAACAAAAATTTAAATTTCGTAAACTCATAATGATTCCTTAACGAGTCATGTAATACCCCATGTAACCAAATTCATAATTATATCATTTTATTTGTACCATATTTTTCTACACTTTGATGACTGCATTTACTCTAAATCGGAACAAGGTTGGGGTAAATCTAAATATTACGAAAAAGTTTTCAGCCCAAAAGTTTTTCCTGTTGACTTCTCTATAACTACGGAACCCAATCGTTACAGTTTTCTATTAAAATATTAACTACTTTTTTATGTAGTGTTCAATAATTTTCCCTCCATCACTCCCAATACTTAAGCTAGTTCTTTCCCTATGTATAGTAACATTTCTCCCACTACTTAAATTCAATGGAACAACAATTCTGAAATACCGTTCTTCAGAGTATGAATTTATAACTAACTTAGTTGTTATTTTTCTTTCAGTCCCTATAAAACTAGTGTACTTCTATGAACAAGGATTACTTAATAGTCCTTTTTTAGGAATATGGAAGTAATCTTAACAAGTGCCTATTTTCTTTAGGACAGTTAAATAAATATTCTTTCACTTTTTGTATTTCAATTCACACACACATCTCATTCCTGATTTGAAAGAATTGAGTTCTTAGTTATTTGTAGTTTTTAGAACACATCCAAACAAAAAAATAACCAACAACGAAATAAGTCAATCATTAATCTTATCATTTTCACAAGAGTCGATTGCTTTTCTCTTTTACACCAATCTACTATAGATGGTCCGGTGTAGACAATTGAAATGCAATCATTCTATTAGACAATGCGTCACATAGGTATACATCACTATAATCATATTCGAGTGGCTTTATATATTTTGCATGATGCAATTTTCAATTGTCTTAAAATATTTTGAGGGTGGAATGACTTGGAGACCCCTGTATTTGGCTTCATTTATCAGTTGAACTCTTCTACTCATCACTTTGCCAAATGAACCCATAAAATCGATTAAACTCTAATTTCTAAGCCCCTCTGACCATTTACCGAGCTTATCTTGCATTAAAATGGTTGAGTTAGAAAAATGTGAGACCATACATGTTTTAAAGCAAGTGTATGCAATATTTTTATTTAAAAATTATTTAAATTATAAGACAAAATAATAATTTAAATAAATTTAAATAATTTCAAAACCTTTGTTCTTAATCCCCACTCCCTATTTTTATGTTCTTCTTCAGCCCACGGACCTCACTCCACCCCACCCCCACCCCCATCCCTTCTGTCTTCTTGTTCAACCGCACCCATCTTTTTTTCTCTTCTTCTTCAGCCCTATCCCCACCCTTTTTATCTTCTTCTTCCGCCCTCACACCCACCCACCCTACCCCTACCCATTTTGTATTTTTATTCTTTCAAATACACCCCATCACCATAATCATCAAATATAAAGTGAAAAAAGCTTTAGCTAGAAAACATATCATTCACCATTTTTGATAAATTTAAGATGTATTACCTAAATTACTAATTAGTATATTTTTTTCAACTTTAAGTTTTCTTGATTTTTTATGAAATCAAAATAAATAGAACATAAAGCATGTGCAAAAGCTAATTATAATTTATTATATTTTATGATTGAAAAACTATTGAGGGTAAAATGTGAAGAAAAATGAAAATGTTGGTTCTTATTTTATTTTTGATGGAGGCTAAGGGTGGATGAGCATAAAGAAGATGAGGTAAGAAAGGGAAAGAGATAGAAAATTACACTTTTTAGTTTTTAAAATTTGGTTTATGATGTGTCATTGGAAATAATAATAATAATAATAATAATAATAATAATAATAATAATAATAATAGTGGCGTATCATCAAAAATGAAATGGTGTTTGATGTGTAAAAAGAATGTATTACACGCACACACATTAGATGGGAAAGGGGTTTCAAATATTGGGTTTGAATAAGTTTAAAGGTTCATTTGGCAATGTGATGAGTAGAAGGATTCAACTGACAAACAGAGTTAAGTGCAAGGGTCTCCCAGTCCTTCCGCCTATTTTGTGATTATCAAGACATCCAGACATACAAAATACTAGAAATATATATTCTCATCATGAGTGACCTTCTGAAAATTAAAGAATATTGAAATTCAGCTCTTGCCTTAATGTTCATTTACAACGCAAATCAAAATAGATTAATTCTAACTTATCGCTACCTTTATTTCCTTTTAAGGAGGAATTTTGTATGAGTCATTATTCTCTCTAAACAAGACTCACGTGTTAATAATGACTTCACTTTCAATGAAACATTATGTCGATTCGTCAACCAACCTTGAAGTTCTATTGGAAATTCATGATTTTGACGATAGTGTTAAGATAAGTTTCATTAAATTTAAAGGATATTTTCACTTATCATATAGACTAATAATCAATTCATGAGAAAAAAAGTTCATGCATCAATATACACAGGGACATAACATATACATGAAAATCAAAAGAGTTGCAAAAAATATATATTAAGTGCCCATCTCTTATTTAGTAGGAGAATAAAAACCACCCTAGACTAGGCAAACCACATTTGTCAAGTCACACAACCTTCATTAGAATTTTACATAAGACCAACATGATTCATTAAACATTACACATACAATAAACTTACTTCACTAACATCACATAGAAAACCATTCATTCATTGACATTATAAGTACACACCACAACTCCCTTAAAATGTCTAATTGTGCAATGCATAGATGACATCTCATTCAACCAGCTACCCAAAGTAGTACACCACTAGAAATACCTAGTTCATTACATTCTTTTATGGGGTTAGCTTTAACCGATATACCATGAGAGTTTAACATAGAATCCCAATATTAACCCCTAGCGGAAGAGGGATTACCACTTCTCTAAGGTACGGTTATTCATAGTTAAGTTCATACTACTATTCAATTTATATTGGTTTCTATTTTGGGTTGGCCGATGATACCTTCTCAGTATATGTTGCCCCATCCTCAGCCCTACTTGTGTTTTTCTTTGCTTTCCTTTATGGAGTGCAGCGTATGTACCAATGACATTGAATTTCCCTCAACTCTAGATAGTCTCCAGCATATCAGGTTCAAAGGTGAGCTATTCATTCAAGCTCGTGTTGGATTTTCTCGATCATGACATGTTGTCCTATATTTTCGAACACATACCTTTTTTATTTTGTTTTGGTGTATTTGATATTTTATTAGACTTAGTATTAGGGATTAGATTTTCTTGATGTGATGACTTTTAGGTTTTGAAAATGGTATTTAGTATGATTTGGAGCTTCCGCATTATGCTTGCATGTTGTAAGTTTTGTTAAATTTATTGGTTCTTCCACCTAGGAGGTTAATTCTGGGTGCAACTCATGACTCAATTTTGGTCTTGATATTTCCTGGATCTCTTCAACTCATGAATAACTACTCATTTTAATATAAAACAATTTAACGGAAATTTGTAATATAAATTAAAACTTACTCAAAAGATGCTGAAAACTCTGAACGTACACAAGAGTATTATAATCTCTGATATGTATGCATAAATAAAAGTATCTGCTGTATATGAAAATAACAAAACTTTTGTGGGAGCTTCTCTAACAAACAACCATCACTAAAGAGCTATAATGATGAAGCATCATTACTCCGCCCATGATGCCCCTCCATCCTAACCTTGCCAAGGAATATGACGTGAGTTTCCTAATGGATCCACTAGTATAGTGTGAAAAGGGTTCACCTAAAAAGTATTACCCTCTTTTACACATGATGGGTACATGGTTCGTAATACCTCTAAAATAAATTAGTTGAAACCAGAGTCTTACACTTGTGTCATGAGGTTCTATGGTCCTAAAAAGGTTTATAATGAGGTAGATAGGCAGTTTCTAAAGTTTCATGAATTTTGGAGGTCAAACCTTCAAGAACGTCCATGTTGTTAGAAAGGTTTGCCTTGAAATGTCCTTTTGTGTCTTAGTGTGTTTCGTCACTTTTACGTGTTTGTTTTGGATGAAATTGACTTGAGAGGCACTTAACATGTGTACGACTATATTTTGGTTGGAAACGTCCGTGTTAAACTCCCCAAGGATCCACCAAGGGGTCCTTGAGAAGGACCCACCAAAGGGTCCTTGAGGAGGACTCATTATGTGAGCAAAAAGCTATCAAACAAGCCTTACATACGGATGGAAATCGATGCCTATTAGGCTGGTCGAAGCCTCATAATTTGGTTGATTAGGTTGACACTTAGGCTGGGGAGCATGTGCTCCTATTTTCCCAGCCTCTGACCCAAACCATGGACCAACAGTATGGTCCGTTGGTTGGGATATGGAGCGTCAGTGATGGTCGTCGATTAGCACCTGCAAATTCCTGTATCTCGTGAGCATAAGGACATTTTGGGTATTTCACATGGACATCCTAAGAATAGTTGGAAGGTTTATTAAGGTGATTTTAGGTATTTTACATATCTTTATAAGTCATAAACACTTGGATGAATTCACTATTAATAAATCAAAACCCAAAACCTCTAAAGAACTCTTTAGACCACCATTGAAGCTTGAAGGGGGCTTGGAGATTGTAGGGTGACTTCTACATCACATCTCAATTTTCATGGCTTGGCATCAATTATTGTATGGTTTTCATCGTTGAAACAGTTTTCTTCAAGGAGCCTACCTTAAAAGATATTTTCTAAAGCTTCCTCAAAAGATGAACTTTTAACTTGTAATCTAGCCATGGGTACTTGCATAAAACGTTTTGAATCATTGTATATTGATTAAGTTGTGTTAATTTGAACATCTTAGACTAAAAACTCTATGAACCCATTCAATTCATGAAACCCTAGTTTTGACTATTTCATGGGTGATTTGATTATTTCTCAATGCCATCGAATTCATGTGTGGTTTGATTAGGGATATTGAATTATGAAAGAATCTAGATAGAACTGTTTGTAGGCTCCTAATTTTATAAATTCATGTTATATCATCTTTGATTCTTTGTATACCGTAATTATTGGAATAAATTGGTGGCTATGTCTATTGGTAAGATCCTTTGTATATTGAGTTGGTTAAATGGCTAAGGATGGGAGTTGTGAGATTGGATTTGTCTTATAATGACCTAACTCTCTCTGTATTATGTAGTATAAGTATTAGAAAATGATGATGTTTTTATGGTTCACTTATGGTGGAGGTGCTTATGTACTATACTTGTGAATAATGTGGCCTCATCGACATTACTTTATCAATTGTGAGACACTATGTCCTCGTCGGCATTACTTTATGAACTATGTTATCATCATGTACTACTTGGATATGTGATCATTGTGAAGTTCTTGATGACTTATGTGTATACGTGAAGTCCAAGCATGAATTCTAGTATTTAATGATATATGTATCGAGTAGTATATAGTGAAGTTGTTATGTGTACTTGTTGAATAATATTAAACTTGTGATGGTTTATATTATCGATTCCATAGTAGTGAATACAGTAATCTATATTTGAATTGGTTGTCCCTATGCTTTTCTTGAAAGATATGGTATTTTGTGATAAGGTGAATTATTGGTGTGTCTTGTTAGGTGGACTTGTGTCCCGTAATTGATACATATAAAATGTGAATACGGATTCCTGACTTAGTACGCTAAAGATCCTTAGTCTTGTAAGTATGATCGACATGTAACTTTGAACATAGTTAAGAAGGTCAATTATGTTGAATCTTCAACCTAGTTGGGAGGTTGATATCCTTGAAGTTTAAAGTCGTAATAGTATCTTTGTAGTGTGAATGTTGGACTTAGGGTTGATTGGAAAAAACGACATGAATCATTCTTAGGAAAGTCATCGATCTATCCTCTAATCCATTGTAGGTAGCCTTAGCGGACCCTCTTTGGTAAGGTGTAATGTGATTTTGTTATGAGCTAAATATGGAACCTCTTCATATGGTCCTTCATTTAAAATACTCTATGAGAAAAAAGAATAGCACAGAGTGAATATGCTTGGCAAGTTTCTCTAACTAACATAAGCTTAGAGAATAAAGAAACACTCGATATTACTTAATCATGTGCCTACATGGAATGTGTCCTCGTTCTACCATTGGCATGTAGAACAACCCTCCATCGGAGTAAAGTTTCATGACTCCAGATTCCATGCATAGCTAGTATGGTCTATTTCGGTTATTGCCTAGTTTTGGATAAGTTATATGATGTTTAGGCAGTAGAATGGGACTCTATCTAGACATTGCACGGTTAGACTTTGAAGGTGTTAGTGTGTTAGTCTCTATGTCTTCTCCAAGACCATTGTCTGTATGTCCTTAATTGTTGAGGGTCTCTTAAATGCAGTAATGAAGATAATGACTTGAGTTAAAATCATGTTAATGAATAAGTGCTTATTTAGAGTAGCTTTAAGGATCACCCAGTTAAAGTGTGGAGGGGATGCATGAATGGAATCTTCATGTCTTACTTAGGGATGTCTTAAGAGTAATCTAGATAGGAAAGTTAATCGATGAAATAGACATAATCTAAACTTAGGTAGTCTTAAGGATTATTTAGGTAAGCTTGATGAGGGTATATGGGAGGTCTCTTCGTGAATTTCTTATGTAAGTCTTATGATAACCTTTGGGAGGAGCGTGTCACATTATATGCTTTTTTGTGTTACATAATGCACTTTAATGTTACTAATTTTAGTATAAATTAGGTACGACTTGTAATTTGTTCTAAGTATGATATTTGGTGTTTAAATATGATCCCTATTCTTTTAATATGAGGCTTTAATAAAAAAGAGCATGTTTCTCATAAATGTCAGTTTCTCATGATTTTATGCATTATGACATACTTATTACATGCATTGCACTAATTCCATACATTTTGTCTATATCTAATGTTTTAGGTGGAAGGTGAGAGGCATATTGAAGCAAATCTTGGACCTAGGACTCATTCAAGAAAAGTTGAGTATGTCCTCACTTGAATTGAGGACATCGCGATCTTAGATTTATTTTATTTAATGTATTGTAATAGATGTTAGATTTTTATATTTCGATTGTATGGGTCGTGTCCCATTTATTCTTGAGTCCAAGATTGGCGTATGTTGAGACTTAAGGTTTTCTACTGTTTTAATAAGAATAATATTTTAAGATGTTATTCATGTGAAAATTTTTAATCCTGCACTAATTTTCATACATGTATGCAATGAATGATGTCTAAGAGCTTGTACAAGACCTCAAAGAGGTCAAGTTTTCTCTATCCAAACCAAAGGTTGACCTAACTTCTGAGGTATACGTGTGGGGTGTGACATGTTTTTCATGGAGACTTGAGTTACTATAAACTCGCATCCCCATATCAGGGCTTAATGCTACTCTTAAAAATAAATTGGCTCTTATGTTTTTAAACGTATTGATTATGTGTTTCAGATTAGTGCTCAAGACTTAGCATTAAATATCTCTTGGAAAACATAGTTCTCGTGCTTGCTTCATTTCATAAAGCTATTAATTCTTTTTGAAAACTAGACTGCAATTCTCTTTACTTGTTTAATTGGGAAAATATTTGTAACTCATAGGGATTACTTAGTCCCCTTATAACTTTTTGATAATGAACTCAATTCTTTACTCTTGATTAACTTGTAACTTGAGCATTAAAAAAAGTTAAAATTGTTGTTAAAGACTCTTGGAAAAACTTTAGAAACTCACTTGGAGTTGCTAATCAAATATTAGACTTAACAGTTAACTTCTATGACATAGATCTTAACTTTCCTTAAATAGAAGTATGGATTCAAGGATCATGGTATCATGTTTATGGACGATTTCATGATTCTTAAATGTACTTTAGAGTGTTGGAATCAAACCAAGATATGTAGGTATATAACTTAGTAACTAGTATGAAAAAGATAGGGAAAGAATAGAGTCTCCAGGTGACCTTGGCGTTCTGAGAGGCGCGGAGCTCCAGAGCTTGATGAACAAAATTTGGTAGAGGTGCTCTAGCTAGAGAGGCGCGCCAAGGACTGTCAGATAGAGCCTACCCTAAGGGGCTCTGGCAGGCGCGGCACCCCAGGACATGTCTGATGGAATTTCCGACTTTTCTTCTTAGAATTTCAACTCTAAACCTTCCAAACATCCATGGATATTCCCCCAAACAATTAGGATCACTAAAATTAAAAATACCCAATAGTTTAGACTCGTAAAGAAGACCGAACACACGAATCAAAATAACTAAAGGCATACGAAGACTCAGCCGACAAGAATTCACCAATTGTTCATCAAGAACTTCAACATTCATCATTCAATTTATCCAAAACTCGCTGAATTAAACATGTTAGTGGGTGGGTTAACGAACCCAACAAAGAAAGATCTCACATACCTTAATAGGGATCACCCTTGACAAATTCCACTCAACGATTTGGCATTCTTGAATAAATCTTAGTCTTTTCTCCTTTCTCCTTCTTGTCTTCTTTTTTCTCCCAAGCTCTAACCGTATTCAATCTTCTAAAAACTGACTTAAGGCTTTCTTTTACCACTAATAAACCCTTAAAACAAATATGGAAATAGTATGGTAAATATATTACTTTACCCTTACTAAAATCCGGATTGGAATTTTCTCAATCTAACAATCGAACTTTTGAAAGACATATGTCCTCATACAACATTGAATATGGGCAAACTTGGCGGCGTAGGAATGATATATAAGGTCTTTCCAACCATCTAAATAACTGGAACTAACCCATCCAGAACTAGAAGTTATGGCTATTTTAAAATGACAAAAAACTCACTTTTACACTAGAAATTTTTCCAGATTTTTTCTTAGTCTTTCGTAAAATAACTATTCTTAGTTTCTCGGTTTAATCAAGGACCCTTAGGGTGGTTCTTGAGGAGTTATGCCCAGATGTTTTGACCCTAAAAATGACTATCTAGATGCTAGGGTCACCTCCATTCATTTTAGACTCCAAATGATACACCAAAACACCTATAACATGCAAGAGCACACTAGCACATAAAAGACTAGTTTCCAAACGTCTTTGCCGTACCTTGACGTTTGACTTCAAAACACTCAAACTTTCCCTTGGATACTATTTCGCATTAATTTATAATGTAATTAAATCATGAAACTCATATGAATCTCTAGGTTACTCTAGTTCATTTTGAGAGAGTTTCATGATTTCAGAATGTTCATGTTTTACTTAAGATAGCGTAATTTGACCGCGTAAATAATAATTGCATTGAACTTGAAAACATTTTTTTTACTAATATCCATACATTAAAGTTAACGAGAAAATAGGTTTTTTTATGAATATTAGCAATACTAAAAAATTTTAATTATTTGTCATTATCACATAACTCAACAAGTTCTCGTAGGCCAAAATGGGGTAGAAAAATATTTATAAAACAAGTTGTGTAGGTACTTAAGATAGTATAAGTGTGTCTATGAGATTTTGTTCATAGATTGGGGGTGTGGGTAATTATGTATTTTTCCGAAGGAAATAAAGAAGAAAAAAAGACTATATATACAAATTCATTTTCTAATAAAAAGAAACATTTAAGTTGCATAGATTATACAATTGTGATATATGTCTTAGGAGAAAATTCAAAATTTTGCTTACATATTCAAAAAAGATATTACTCTTGAGAATGAAATATATTATACTTTTTGAACTTTCATAATGAATTTCTTCAATCAATAAGTGAAAATTTTGATATCTATGTTAAAATAAATAATATGTGAGCTTAAAAATAGTACATTTAAGTTATAAAATTTTATATAGAATATCAAAATATGAATGATTGGAATTGAGTATAATCATTTTCTTCTTCAAAATGAATATAGATACTATATTTGTAGACGTTCAATATAACGGGAAACAATAACTTTGCACAAATATAAACAAAATAGTTTTAAACATCTACTAAAAAATAAAAATTAATATCATATGCATATATTAATGAGTGTAAAAAATATACCAGGATATGTAAAAATAAAATAAAATAGAATGGAAAAAATTGAGTCAACTAAATGCACAATGTCGCCTTAAGAACTCTATTCCCCTCCAATACAAGAGGTTTAAGAATTATATCCTCTCAAGATCGAACAATTTTGATCACCAACTTATTGATACAAAAATAATGGTGTCAGTAAGTCACTCAACATGTGCAAAACACACGACTATCTAATTTTAGTGAAGTAAAAAATGAAGGTAATTTTTATTTTTTTTTGCTTTAAGATGAGAGTAAATCCCTCTATTTATAGAGAACAAAGGGTAGTGTGAAAAAATATTTATTGTGCCTAATCAAAAGGTTGCAACTATTTTGAAAAGTATCAAACCTTCGGAAAGTTCAAAACTTTTCATAAAGTCGCAAGTCTTCATCAAAGTCAATTTTTTTAATAAAAGTCACAACTTTTGAAAGAAGTCGCAAGACTTCACTAAAGTCATAATTTTTCATAAAAGTCGAAACTCTTCATTGAGTTCACAACTTTTTATAAAAGTCGCAACTTTTGAAAAAAGTCGCAACTCTTCATTAATGTTGCAACTTTTCATAAAAGTCACATCTTTTCATAAAAGAGAAATACTAGTTTTGGAAATAAATAAAATAATGAGAAAATTCTTGCTTTTGGTGGCGCCACGTAGGTGGGCCTAGTGTTCTCTTTTAAATAATATATGATTTTATTCTAGTTCGTAAGTAAATCTTAATACACATCAAGATCTTAAATACATTAATATTACAGATTTTCGTATTATATAACAAAACTGATCTTTTTACCATCTTGCCTTGTCCTAACTTACATAACCAGATTCGGAAATAATGAAGAGAAGTGAAAATTAAATATATTGTAAACATAATAGTAGGATGGAGAAACATTTTGTACAGGTTGATTAAGGCTATATCTGCTATGCCAATAAAATAATTGGTGTACAAATGAAATCTAGTCTTTGTTAAACATGATTTACGGGGTTTACATTAATTTATACACAAATAAAATATTAATTTACATTCTCCCAAATGGCACAATGACTGGAGTTTCTATATATGTATTTCAAAACATTGCTCTACTTTGAGGATAAGTTATCGATATTTATATACATTTATAAAAAAAATGGGAGTGTATTATTCCTTAAAAACAAGGCTCATACTTGAAGGGATTAAATATTTGTAACTATAACATCGACATTTAAATTATGTGTTGTAACATATAGAATGAAAAACTTTTAACAAGTTTAATACATAATATATTGTAAAAAAATGTATAATTGATGTCGTTATCGTATAGTTCCAAAAAAGTTAACTTGATAACAATATTTTTGTATGATCTGTCTTGCAGTGATCATAATATTTATTGAATATTTTGTACCTCTCAATTAGTAAAGCCTGCATTTTATCATAAACATATATTTTAGAGGTATTTATAGTAATTAACACGGTGTACATGTGCATTGCACGTGTTTGAAAACTAGTAAAACTATAAGCATTAGAACTTTTTTACCATTGGAGGATCAGAATTAAAGATTTTACTTTGATTGTAGCTAGAATTAAGTATCTCTCCTTGATTGTATTTTAAAACCCAACAATGGAAGTGTATTATGATTAGGATTTAACAGCAGTGTATAAGGAAGGAGCTGGAAGCTTCCAACTATTTGTGGTCTCACTTTTATAATATACTTTATGTTTTTATCATTTCTGTCACGTCCTTTTTTTTCTGTCTCAATATTTTTGATTTTTTATTTGTTTTGAAAGAAAAATAGTGTTTTCAATTAAAGTGACATTTTGAAAAGGATAATTATTATTCAGAGTCGCTACTTGGAATTGAGTTTTTGTGTTCCAAGTCACCTTATTTAAATCCCTAATCATAAGGAAATTTAACTCTATTTTGTTGGTCTACAAATTGAATGTTCGGGTAAGGAATTCTGTTGACCGAGGGGAAGGTGTAAGGCACCCCTCGGGTCCTGTGATTCTGGCACGGTCGCTTTATTGACTTTAGTATGAGTTAACGTATTTTTTAGATATTATATTATTTATTAAATAATAAAATTGTTATTTACCCTCAGATTTATTTTAAACTTATTTAAAATTGGCTTATTTATTTTAAATGGTTTTAATTTTTTTCCACTGTGCATCCATTAATTTTAAACATGAAACATCCGTGTGTGTATATATATATATATATATATATATATATATATACACATACATATATATATATATATATATATATATATATTTTTGTAAGTTTTTATATTTTTTTTAATATTATTATAGAATTTCTACAAATTAGAATTCGTATGAAAAAAGATTTTTGGAGTTCAAGATAATTTAGGAATATATATTTATTTATTTACTAGATAAAAAAATAACAAAAATAAATAAATTTTATAAGATTTGAAGTTAGTTTTTATCAAGAAATCCTAAATAAATTAAGAATGTTATTTCTTTTAATGAAACAAAATTCTCCCTTTTTTATTTTATTTTTTTCCTTGTTTTTTTTTCTTTTCTGCACGTTTTTGTTTTATTTTGAAATCATATATATATTATTATTTTTTCTTTAAAATTTGTCGCACTCTTTTTGTTTTTTTTTTAATTTTATTTTATCTTTATTTTTATTTTTTTATTATTTTATCGATTTTGTCTTCTTCTCCTCTTTTTTTTAAAAATAATTTTTGTTACTTTTTTTTACGTTCTTTTTCATTCATATTTTTTTTAATTTCTACTTTTTGTTTTATATTTTTTTTCACTATGCTTCTCTCTTTTATTTTTTTATTTTTTCATTTTTCACTTTTTTATAATTTTATTTTTGTTACGACCCAAAAATGGACGTGATGGCACTCGTCTTATCCCACCAAGACAAGTCAGCCTAAAACCCAATATTTAACAAAGTGCGGAAGTAAATGACAATCCAATAACAATTTCAATTATGAAACCAAGTCATATTAATTCAATCCCCAAAACCAGGTTGTCACGTGCACAAGCCTCTAATGTAAATATTAGAATTTGAAATAAAATAGAAGTCTTACATGAAGTTATTTTTTTCAAGTAAAAACAAAGTCATAAACTGGAGTAGGAAAGTTCGTTGAGATGACAAACAGCTACCTCACAATCCTCCACAAGATGCCTCGGAAACGAAGAGAATGGAAGGTATCACAAAAATCCGGGCTCGTAACCTACAAAAATTTGTAGAAGCAAGGGGTGAGTACCAAACCACGCGGTACCCAACAAGCAAACCTCTAAACACAAGTTAAGTGAACAAAATACGGGTACTTCTTACGCCCTATCTAAACCTCCACGCTACAGCCTAACAGTTTACCAAACACACCACTCAATAACCGCACTCTATCAGTTTACACATTCTCAATAACAACTCAATATTCAACAGTCACAAGCTTCACAAAGAAACAATCACAAGATCAGCAAAACACATGTTCAAGTTCGTCAATAATAAAAATGTGCATTGCCATGAGATGCAATGTCAAATATCGTGAAACATGTCTTTCCTAACGATACACAGCCTCTGTCTCTCAGGCGGGGGCCAATGGGGGACATATCTGTCCATGCATCTGTCGCGGCGCACGACACGACCCTCGATAAAATAGTAACCTTCGCGGCGCGCGATACGTCCCTTGAAATATAATATCCATCGCGGCGCGCGATACGACCCTCGAAATAGTACATCCTCTTATCACTTAACTCTTATCACAATCATGTCTCAGATACAATGCAAATGACATGCTCAAATGAGAAATGAGGAGATAACCATTTTGATAACAAAGCACAATTTACAACAAGGAATATACATTAACACATATGTTCTCAACATCACACAAGAAGATACACGAATTTCATACGCTTAACAAGAGTTTAGAAATCCACTTGCCTTAGTCAATCGAATAATTATTCTTGTACTTGAGCCTTCCCTTTCCGTTGAGCTTCCGAACCAATGGAATCTATTACAGTATATATTTACAATAAGGTTTCGGAATTAACAACACTCACACTTTTATGTGTTTAACCTTGACCTAAAAATTCACCCCAAATTTATAATTCAAGCTCCTAATGTTGTTTCAACCAATATGTCTCATTAAATATTTTCTTAAATTTTAAGCCTATGATTAACGCTTAACTTCTTCAAAACTCATAAGACGAATGGTAAATATATAACACTATACACGTAATATTTAATTAAGTACCTTAATATATTTAACTTAAATTTTTTTATTCGATATTAAACTGAAGCAGCACAATGTAAAACCTAAACTATGAATAAGTAGAAAGCAGTGCAACGTGACAAGTTTGTAAAAATTGTCAAATCCAAAAGAATTACATAACATATGACAATCATTGGCATGATTGCCAAATGGTTGACTCCTGATTGGCTCATGATTTGCCATCACCATTTTTTTTATTAAATAAACTCAAAGTGCTTCAATTTGGCGTCACAAATCCTTTCCAACAACAACTGCAACTACTAACAATGGCCTATGCCTTCAATAATAACAAAGATAATTAATGCCAGTTGCTGACATCTATACTACCAAACAACTAATTTCTTAGTTCATAATTTCGACGAGATGATAGCATTCACGTCCACCAAAGTATTTTATCACAATTAATGATATATATCAAAACGATAACTTCAATTTCCGATGAGAATGATAACTGACATTACCTGGACACATTATGCCTCTTCCTTTGTGTTTGTCGGCCGTCGTCAGTTCTTCGTTTTCCCTAATTTTTTTTTCTGAATTATTTAAGTACTAAAAGTGATAGGTTTTACCCACATATTTTATTAAATATAGGCTAAAAGGGTATAGGGTCTTAAATAAATTATCACTTTAGCCCATAAACTATTGATTAATAAACTCAAGTTACACTAATATATAAAATTTCCAAAAATGACCTTCCAGGTCATTACATTATCCACCACTAAAAATCATGTTCGTCCTTGAACATAAAGTAAAAGAAAGTACCTGATGCTTCAAAAAGTTGAGGATATCTGGCATGCATGTCAGACTTTGTCTCCCAAGTTGCCTCTCCCACTGATTGGTGCTTCCATTGCACTTTCACTGAAGCAATCTCTTTGGTCTTAAGCTTTCGAATTTGCCTATCAAAAATAGCTATAGGCTCCTCCTCAAATGTCAAGTCTGGACCCAGCTCCGCAGAATCGAGTGAAATCACATGAGATTCATCCGAAATATACTTCCGAAGCATAGAGACATGGAAAACAGGATGAACTGCCAACAAACTAGGTGGCAAGGCCAACTTATAGGCCACCTCTCCCACTCGGCTTAAAATCTCAAAAGGTCCAATGAACCTAGGGCTAAGCTTGCCCTTCTTTCCAAACTTCATCACACCCTTCATGGGTGATACTCGAAGCCAAACATGATCACCCTCCATAAACACCAAGGCTTTAACTCTCCGGTTTGCATAAATCTTTTGTCGACTCTGAGCTGTCAATAATCTATATTGAATCATACGAACTTGCTCCATAGCATCTCTAAGCAAGTCTGTATCCAAAGAGTCCATCTCCGCCGAATCAAACCAACCAATAGAAGATCTACACCGTCTATCATACAATGCCTCAAATGGGGCCATTTGGATACTAGAGTGATAACTGTTATTATAGGAGAACTCCGCTAAGGGTAAATGTCGATCCCATCTTGCACCAAAATCGATCACACACGCTCGAAGCATATCTTCCAATACCTGAATGGTCCGCTCAGATTGACCATCTGTCTGAGGGTGAAATGCCATACTCATATCTAACAGAGTACCCAGACCATGTTGTAATGCCTTCCAGAAGTGAGAAGTAAATAGTGAATCTCGATCTGATATGATAGAAACAGGAACTCTATGTATTCGCACAATCTGACTGATATATAGTTCGGCTAACTTTTTTGCTGTATACTTTACCCGAACCGGGATGAAGTGGGCAGACTTGGTCAGCCTATCAACAACAACCCAAATAGAGTCATAACCACCCATTGTGGTAGGCAAACCCACAACAAAGTCCATAGTAATCCGCTCCCACTTCCAAGTAGGAATAGACATCCTCTGAGATACACCCCCGGGCCGCTGGTGCTCACACTTGACCTGCTGGAAAGTCAAACACCTCGAAACAAAGTCTAAAATATCTCTCTTCATCCCACACTACCAGTAATGCTGACTCAGATCATGATACATCTTCGCCGCTCCCGGATGGATAGAATATCGAGAACAATGGGCCTCCTCAACGATCAATCTAATCAAATCTCTTGTCTTGGGCACACAAATCCTGCCTCCGATCCTCAAGACACCATCAGAATCAAGGACAGCCTCCTTAGCTTCCCCTCTCAATACTTTGTCTCGAATGAGACATAATTTTTCATCATCAAACTGGTGTGCACGAATCTGCTCGACTAAAGAAGATCGAGCCTCAATAAAAGCAATCATCCCATCACTCTCCTCTGAGATCTGTAATCGGACAAGACTGTTAGCTAACAATTGAACATCTCTAGCCAATGGTCTCTCCTCTACACTAAGATATGCAAGACTCCCCATGCTATGAGTCTTCCTACTCAAAGCATCGGCCACAACATTGGCCTTCCCCGGATGAACAGAATGGTCACATCATAGTCCTTCAGCAACTCAAGCCATATTCGTTGCCTCAAGTTCAAATCCCTTTGGCTAAATATATACTGAAGACTCCGATGATCAGTGAAGATCTCACAATGCACTCCATACAAATAATGACGCCATAACTTAAGTACAAATACCACAACCGCCAACTCCAAATCATGAGTAGCGTAGTTCTTCTCATGGGATTTCAACTGCCTAGAAGCATAAGCAATCACTTTCCCCTTCTGCATCAACACACCACCCAAACCAACTCCTGAAGCATCTCAATACACAGTAAAGTATACACCCTCCTCAGGTAGAGTCAACACAGGAACAGAAGTCAACAAAGTCTTGAGCTTTTGAAAGCTCTCCTCACACTCATCGGACCACTGAAAACTCACATTCTGTCGAGTCAATCTAGTCAATGGAGCTGCAATAGTAGAGAAACTCTGAACAAATCGTCGATAATAGCCTGCCAATCCCACAAAACTCCTAATCTCAGTAGGTGAAGTAGGTCGCGTCCATCCTCTAACTGCCTCAATATGGGCCGGATCTACTCTAATACCCTCCTTGGACACCACGTGTCCCAAGAATGTCACAGAAGTAAGCCAGAACTCACACTTTGAGAACTTGGCATACAACTTCTCTTCTCTCAACCTCTGAAGTACAATCCTCAGGTGTCGGACATGGTCCTCCTTAGTCTTAAAGTAAACCAAGATGTCATTGATGAAAACAATCACAAAAGAATCAAGGTATGGTTGAAATATCCCATTCATCAACTCCATGAATGCTGCAGGGGCATTAGTCAATCCGAAAGACATCACTAGAAAATCATAATGCCCATACCGGGTCCGAAAAGCTGTCTTAGAGATATCTGATGCCCTAATCTTCAACTGATGATACCCAGACCTCAAATCAATCTTAGAGAACAATGATGCTCCCTATAAGTGATCAAATAAGTCATCAATACGCAGAAGAGGATACTTATTCTTAACTGTTACCTTGTTCAACTGTCTGTAATCAATACACATTCTCATAGTACCATCCTTCTTCTTCACAAACAATACAGGGGCACCCCAAGGTGATACACTAGGGCGAATAAAACCCTTACTCAATAAATCTTGCAACTGATCCTTCAATTCTTTCAACTCTACTGGGGCCATACGATATGGAGGTATAGAAATAGGCTTAGTTCCCGACTCCAAATCAATAGCAAAATCGATATCCCTATCGGGAGGAACACCTGGAAGATCAGAAGGAAATACATCGAGAAACTCCTGAACCACGGGAACAGAGTCCATGGAAGGTGGTTCAACACTAGTATCCCGAATAAAAGCTAAGTAAGACAAACACCCCCTCTCCACCAATCTCTGAGCACGGATAAAAGAGATGACCTTTCTAGGATAAGACCCACTAACACTCTTCCACACAACCCTCGGAACGCCAGGCATTGCTAAAGTTACAGTCTTAGCATTACAATCAAGGACATCATGATAAGGAGAAAGCCAATCCATACCCAAGATAACATCAAAGTCCACCATCCCCAGAATGATTATGTCTACCCAAGTGTCATACCCAACCAAAGAAACAAGACAGGATTGATACACTCGATCCACCACTAAGGGCTTACCCATGGGTGTAGAAACACGAATAGGTACAGTCATGCTATCACATATCATATCAAATTTAGAAGCAAAATACGTAGACACATAAGAGAATGTAGAACCTGGATCAAACAACACAGACGCAAGTTGATGGCATACTTGGATAATACCTGTAATAACAGCATCAGAGGTCTCCGCCTCAGGTCTCCCGGGGAAAGCATAGCAGTGGCCTCCTCGTCCACCTCTATCCTGGGTGGTACCTCTACCCCCACTCTGCTGAGCTGCAACACCACTACTAGAAACTCTATCACCTCTACCTGACTGAACTCTGCCACGACCTCTACCCTGTGGTGCTGGTGGTCTAGTCTGGAATGAAGAATTAGGTCGAGGCCCACCACGACCCCTTTGTGAAGTACACTGCCGCATTAGATGATCGAGATCTCCACAAGTAAAACAAATTTTCTGACCTGGGAACTGTTGTGTGGACCCTGAAAACCCACTATAATTTCCTCGCCCTGTAGGTCGCTGCTGTGAAATGTACGAGTCCTGAACCGGTTCATAAGAACCCCTAGATGTCTGGCCAGCCTGAAATGTCGGCATAGATGCATGAATAGGTCCCCGCTGCTGAAAAGAACCACTCACTCTCTGTGATCCCCTACCTCCAGATGAGGCACCCTGAAACTGACCTGATATATGAGCTCTTTTAGGGTCCCCAAACTCCTCTCTCTCCATCAATTCTGCCTTTTTGGCGGCGCTCACAATGGACTGGAAAGAAGCCCCCTCCCTAGATGCCCGAAACACAGTTGACCTGATAGAGAAAGTCAATCCCCTCACAAATCTGCGGATCCTCTCTGTCTCATTTGGAATAATGGCCAACGCATGCCTAGACAACTGGCAAAAATGCGCCTCATACTCTGTAACCGATAAACCATCCTGTCTCAGACTCTCAAACCTCAAACGACTCTCCTCTCTCACGCTCCATGGGATAAAACGATCTTCGAATGCACTAGCAAACTGCTCCCAAGTCACTGGAGGAGATCCAACTGGGAAACATCCCGAATAAGTCCTCCACCAGTCTCTCGCTGGTCCACGAAGCTGGAGTGTAACATATCGAACCCCATGTGACTCAGCTAATTCAACCACCTCTAGTAACTCTTGGCAGGTAGTTAGAAACTCATGAGCGTCCTCGCTCTTCCCACCCTGAAACTGAGGTAGGTCTATCTTTCGAAATCTCTCATAGCTACGCTGCTCATCCTATGTCAGAACAACCATCGATGCAACTTGACTCCGAACTGTTGGTGCAACATCATTCTGAACCGCGGGATCTACTGGTAGTTGCCCCACCGCATCCTGAACAACTGGATCTTGTTGCTTCTCTTGGGTCTGAGCCCCCTCTCTAGTACGAGTGTCATGTGGTGTGGTAGTTGCACCACCACCCTGAGAAAAACCCTCTAGAACACTTAACACCCTCAATAGCGTATCCTGAAGCAAAGGTGTGACTACGGGATCTGGAGGAACCTGGTCCTCTCTGTCATCAATCTGTGGTTCGGTAGAGACCTCTCTAGCACGACCTCTCACTGTTGCTGCTCCACGTCCACGACCTCTGGTTACTCTCGCACTACTAGCACGACCTCTAGCTCGAGATCTACCCCTACCTCTAGCTGGGGCCTCAACAACTGCCTCGAGAAGTACCTCCCCTCTACCACCAGTAACATTAGTTCTAGTCCTCGTCATCTGTCAAAAGAGTATACAACAACTCAGTACTAAAGAAGGTGACTACGCACGATGAGAAAGAATGAATAAAAAGAAGTTTCCTAGTAATCCTTATAGCCTCTCAGTGATAAGTACAGACGTCTCGTATTGATCCTTGAGACTCTACGTAGACTCGGCTTGTATACACGTGAGACCTATGAACCTGGAGCTCTGATACCATTTTGTCACGACCCAAAAATGGACGTGATGACACTCGTCTTATCCCACCAGGACAAGTCAGCCTAAAACCCAATATCTAACAAAGTGCGGAAGTAAATGACAATCCAATAACAATTTCTATTATGAAACCAAGTCATATTAATTCAATCCCCAAAACCAGGTTGTCATGTGCACAAGCCTCCAATGTAAATATTAGAATTTTAAATAAAATAGAAGTCTAACATGAAGTTGTTTTTTTCAAGTAAAAACAAAGTCATAAACTGGAGTAGGAAAGTTCGCTGAGATGACAAACAACTACCTCACAATCCTCCACAAGATGCCTCGAAAACGAAGAGAATTGAAGGTATCACAAAAATCCGTGCTCCTAACCTACAAAAATTTGTAGAAGCAAGGGGTGAGAACCAAACCACGCGTTACCCAACAAGCAAACCTCTAAACACAAGTTAAGTGAACAAAATACGAGTACTTCTTATGCCCTATCTAAACCTCCACGCTACAGCCTAACAGTTTACTAAACACACCACTCAATAACCACACTCTATCAGTTTACACATTCTCAATAACAACTCAATATTCAACAGTCACAAGCTTCACAGAGAAACAATCACAAGATCAGCAAAACACATGTTCAAGTTCGTCAATAATAAAAATGTGCAATGCCATGAGATTCAATGTCAAATATCATGATGCATGTCTTTCCTAACGATACACACCCGCTGTCTCTCAGGCCGGGACCCATGGGGGACATATCTGTCCATGCATCTGTCGCAGCGCACGACACGACCCTCGATAAAATAGTAACCTTAGCGGTGCGTGATACGTCCCTCGAAATATAATATCCATCGCGGCGCGCGATACGACCCTCGAAATAGTACATCCTCTTATCACTTAACTCTTATCACAATCATGTCTCAGATACAATGCAAATGACATGCTCAAATGAGAAATGAGGAGATAACCATTTTGATAACAAAGCACAATTTACAACAAGGAATATACACCAACAAATAAGTTCTCAACATCACACAAGAAGATACACGAATTTCATACGCTTAACAAGAGTTTAGAAATCCACTTGCCTTAGTCAATCGAATAATTATTCTTGGACTTGAGCCTTCCCTTTCCGTTGAGCTCCCAAACCAATGGAATCTATTCAAGTATATATTTACAATAAGGTTTCAGAATTAACAACACTCACACTTTTATGTGTTTAACCTTGACCTAAAAATTCACCCCAAATTTATAATTCAAGCTCCTAATGTTGTTTCAACTAATATGTCACATTAAATATTTTCTTAAATTTTAAGCCTATGATTAACGCTTAACTTCTTCAAAAATCATAAGACGAATGGTAAATATATAACACTATACACGTAATATTTAATTAAATACCTTAATATATTTAACTTAATTTTTTTTATTCGATATTAAACTGAAGCAGCACAATGTAATACCTAAACTATGAATAAGTAGAAAGCATTGCAACGTGACAAGTTTGTAAAAATTGTCAAATCGAAAAGAATTACATAACATATGACAATCATTGGCATGATTGCCAAATGGTTGACTCCTGATTAGCTCATGATTTGCCATCACCATTTTTTTTATTAAATAAACTCAAAGTGCTTCAATTTGGCTTCACAAATCCTTTCCAACAACAACTGCAACTACTGACAATGGCCTATGCCTTCAATAATAACAAAGATAATTAATGCCAGTTGATGACATCTATACTACCAAACAACTAATTTCTTAGTTCTTAATTTCGACGAGATGATAGCATTCACGTCCACCAAAATATTTTATCACAATTAATGATATATATCAAAACGATAACTTCAATTTCCGATGAAAATGATAACTGACATTACCTGGACACGTTATGCCTCTTCCTTTGTGTTTGTCGGCCATCGTCAGTTCTTCGTTTTCCCTAATTCTTTTTTTCTGAATTATTTAAGTACTAAAAGTGATAGGTTTTACCCACATATTTTATTAAATAAAGGCTAAAAGGGTATTGGGTCTTAAATAAATTATCACTTTAGCCCATAAACTATTGATTAATTAACTCAAGTTATACTAATATTTAAAATTTCCAAAAATGACCTTCCGGGTCATTACAATTTTTATTTTCTTTTTTTTTTAAAAAAAAAATTTGTTATTTTTTCCTCTTGTTTTTTCTTTTGCTGTTTTGTTTTTTGTTTGTTTTATTCTCTCTTGTTTTTTTTGTTTTTTTTAATTCTTTTTTTCTCTTTATACAATTTCTCAAATTTTACCTTTTTTTATTATAATTATTAATTGTAATTATCAATATTTTATCATGAATCACTAGATGAAAATTACAATTCTACTTATATAAAAAAAATACTATTTATTTATATGTCCAGATCTGGCAAGTTTATAAATTTATTTATTTTTTAGTAAAAAACTAGGCTCCAGAAAAACATTAACTATTCAATTATAAAATCCATTAAATTGCATCTAAAAGCTTAGACAATAATAATAATAATAATACAAAAATCTATGATACATATTTTATTTCATATTATTTTTTAGCAAGAAACATTTTTGATTCCATTTTCCCGAACATTCATAAATTCTAAAAAGAAAAAAATATAAAAAAATCGCAATATGGATCGCATATTGATACTATTAAAAAAACTTCATATTATTATTAAGCATCAAATTTTTATACAACATTCCATTTAATTAATTCAAGAATTTAGAGTTACCTCGATGCGAAAATGGATACCACAAAAACAACTACTATGATCTACTGATTTCCAAAGTTAATAATTTCTAATTAACTTTAAATAGCCGCAAGACTGAAACCGCGAACAAAACCTCAGATTATAACTCAATTTTTAAGATAAAACTCACTTTTTCACTCTTTTCTCTTTGATATCATACTTTTTTTGGTGATATTCTCTGTATTTTTCAATTTCAATCTATGTGTTCTCTATATCTATATGTATATTTTTTGTCAACTGAACGTGGGGTTATATAATATTTTTTGGGTGAGAATCTGGTGCTAATTTTAAGAAACGTAGTATAGTGGGATTATGATTAAATTTAAAAATAAGCTGAGAAAATTGGGGTTGAGATAAGGATATAAAATAAATAAATAATAATAATATAAAATTAATAAAATAAAAATAAATAAAGAAATTGTGTGAAGTTTTTTTAAAAGAAACGTCCAAATATTAAAAAAAAATGGGATGAGCTTTTTTAGGAAAATAAGTTAGGAAGTTGGGAATAATTATGATAAGATAAAACAAATTTGAAATCTTTAGAACTTCCATTTTCTTTTTATATATTTTTGATAATATTTACTATATTATAATTATTTTTAGAATAGATAATAAAAAAATAACTTAAATTCCCAACTTCTATTTATCAATTTTTTTTTATTATTAAACTATCATTGATCTTATAATTTTTATTAATTTACAATAGATTATTATTATTTTATTTTAAATTTAATCCTTTTTTAAATTTGTGTAAAATATATTATGTTTTGGTAAAAAATTAGGTGTTCACAGTATGCCCCTCTTTGCTTGAAAATATGAAGAGTATTCATGCAAAGAGTGAATAATGTGACTAATTTTTTACTGAAATATTTATGGCAAAAATGTGAAAAATTTATAATAGGGAAGAGGTTTGGCTGTGTCCTAACTTTTTAAAAACTACCTATCCTAAGTTGATGATAAGGAGTCAGGCGTAGTTAAAATGAGTTAGGTAGTCGAGTGAGGTTTTGTCGAGATTCCGGTTTATAGCTCCAGCTATTACATAAAAAAAACAAAATGCAGAAGGAAAGATATGAAATCCTATCTACTACAATAGTGCTAAGTCTTCATTTTTAATTCTCAGATAACGCTTCATCCTCTTTGGTAGGTTCATCGATTCCGAACTTTGCTCTGCACATTTGAGTTTAAGACTTGAAACTTCATGACTTGACTTCAGCTACTGGCGTTCTTTCGCAGATATTCTTGAAAACTTATTTTCTTGAAAGGATGAATTCTTTTGTTTTTGAACTGCAAATTTGTGTACTATGTAGAAATCTGCACACAAAATAAAATTTTCTGCCTAGTCTGCATTAGGAAATATTGTGAGTCATTGATGAAAGCTATAAAAGTCTATACTAATAATAAAAATAATGTTTTTATAGCCTATTACAAAATATATATAAAAAAAAGACAGAATGGAGTTTTGTACCCAAATTGCAATCAGGGGTTATTGTGCCCTGTGAAAACATTAAAAATAAATAGGGGTTATTGTGCCCTATATGCAACCCAGGGGTTATTGTGCCCTCTGAAGACATGAAAAATAAAATAGGGGTGCAACAAGGGGTTATTGTTCCCTACGAAGACATAAAAAAATGAAAAGGGTTATTCTGCCCTATATGCAATCCAGGGGTTATTGTGCCTTGTGGAGACATGAAAAATAGGATAGGGGTTATTGTGCCCTATATTCAACCAGGGGTTATTGTACCCTATGAAGACAAAAAAAATGAGAGGGGTTATTGTACCCTATATGCAATCCAATGGTTTTTGTGGCCTGTGAGGCCATGAAAAATAGGATAGGAGTTATTGTGCCCTATATGCAACCAGTGGTTATTGTGCCCTATGAAGACATAAAAAAAATGTAGGGGTTATTGTGCCCTATATGCAATCCAGGGGTTATTGTGCCCTGTGAAGATATGAAAACATAGAATAGGGGTTATTGTGCCTTATATGCAATCAGGAGTTATTGTGCCCTGTGAAGACATTAAATAAAATAGGGATTATTGTGCCCTATATGCAACCAGGGGTTATTGTGCCGTGTGAAACCATGAAAAATAAAATAGGGTTTATTGTGCCATATATGTAACCAGGGTTTATTGTGCCCTGTGATAACATAAAAAAATAATAGGGGTTATTGTGCCATATGAAAACATAAAAAAGGGGGTTATTGTGCCCTATATGCAAAAGGGTTACTGTGCCCTGTTGTAACGATCCATTTGATCGTTTTGAGTACTAAAACTTTTTATTTGATAAATGACTCTTCCGATAGATTTTTAAAAGGTTTTTTGGACTATTTATAACTAAAATTATTAGGTTAGGGAGGGGTAGTTTAAATAATTTTAGTTGGTGGTTCTAGAAAATAATATTATAACTAATAGTGGATCACTTTCACACTTTTATAATTATCTTATATAATAATTAAGAGTAGATTTTATGAAAAAGAGAAACAAGAGTTAGGCGAGGAACCCTACAATATCAGAAAACATTGTTCCTTCAGGTAAGAATTTCAACAATTTCAATATTATTCTATGTATAGTGAAGGTTATGCGAGAATATGCATAAGGTTTTATTTTTATTATTATTCTTATTATTATTGTTATTATTATTATAACTTGAATAGATAAGAAATTGGAAGAGACGTATATATTGTTACTGTATGAAATTTTGGGGGAACAAACGTTAAATTCCTTTGACTTAAAAGGAGTTGTTTAATGATTAATGCATGAACATCAATTATAGAATATTATTATAGTAGTTTTGAAATTAAGAAAAAGAACATATTAGTTCAGCCATGCGGGTTTTGCCCTCTGTTTGGAATAGATAAAGATGATATTAATTATTATTATTTTTATTATCATATTTTGATTCAAGTTTTAATATATTGGTGTAAATAATTAAATATAATTAGGTGTATTATTTAAATTCCATTAAAATTATGCTAATTGAAGGAATTTAGATTTATTCTTAGGCTTGAACATTAGGAAATTTGTTATAGTGTTGGGTGAGTTGTAGGGTCTAGGATAGACATATAGTAACGTTGGTTTTTATAGACTCATTAACTTACAAATTATGCATATATATTTTATAGATTAGAAAGATTTGGAGGCATTGAGGAAGGAAATGTATTGGAGAAGTAGCTTGATTAACTTCGGTTCTTTGGTCGAGGTAAATTATGGTTTATTTCTATTTGATAGATAAACTCTAAATAGCGATTGATATGTATTGAGTGATATTGTGAAGTCTCCTATGTACTTGATTGTGAGGTTGTATGTTTTTGATTGTGTGGTTTGTGGTTGGACTAAAATTTTGAGGCTATTGAATTTTTAATCTTGAACCCTCTAAATTAAAATGATGCCTTGAATAAAAAAGGCTTGCTAAAAATAAAATAATGAGATAATTGGATCAGAGTGTCACGTTTTGACACTGTATTATGGGATCGGAGTATCACGTTCCGACACGGTATTATGGAATCGGAGTGTCACATTTTGAGACAATAACATTAAAGGCAATAAATAGGGAATTAACTTAATATACTTAATCTCAAGGAACCTATTTTCCAAATGAGTATGATGTGGAGATATGAGTCCTCACAGGTGTGCTTGATGTTGTGATTGATGGTGTACCTTTTATTGTGATGTTGTTGTCAATGGTTCATGTGTTTGTTGCTTGCCACCTGTTAGGTATAGTAGTTGATTTTATATTATTATTCATTATATATTGATTTCTATTTTGAGTTGACCGATGATACCTACTGAGTACGTGTTCCTTGTACTGACCCCTACTTGTATTTTCTTCTCTTTTCTTTTGAGGAGTGCAGCAAGTGTACCATCGACTTCAACTCGCCCTCAGCTCTAATAAGTCTACAGCAAATCAGAGTTCAGGGTGAGCATTATTTCTAGCTCGTGCTGGATTCTCTCATTCACGTCTTGATGACTTTGAATTTCGGACATGGACCATCTTTTTACTTATTTTGGTTTCTTAAATACTATTAGAATTGGTAATTTGAGGATAGATGTTCTTGATGTGATGACTTCCAGATTTTTGGTATAATAAGTGTTAAACTTTAGAAGCTTATTTAATTGGTTACATTAATAAGTTTTGGATCTTTCGTATTATTTTTGTTATTCATAGTTAGACTATTGGTAAATGTTGGGGTTTAGATTTGTTGGTTTTCTCACCTAGTAGGTTAAGTGTGGGTGCCACTCAGGACTCATTTTTGGTCGTGACAAAATTGGTATCAGAGCGTTAGGTTCATTGGTCTCATCACACAAGGACAAGTCTAGTAGAGTCTTGAGGAATGGTATGGGGACGTCTTTACATTTCTTCGAGGGGCTGTAGGACTTTAGGAAAACTCCATTCTTTCTTTCTTTCGTGCGATTACTTGGATCCAATTAGTATCTAGGTGATACAAATTTGTGTCTAACATTCTCACTCTATTTCACAGATGGTTAGAACTAGAGCAACAACTGTGCCAACACAAATTTTGGCAAGACAACGTACGTCTGAGCCAACCATTGGGGCTATAACTCGAGGGGGAGCAGTGGCAAGAGGCTGTGGTAGAGGTCGCTGGAGGACGCCCACTAGAGGCAGAGGACAAACACATGGTCCAGCTAGGAATAGAGCAGTGACTCCTCCACCGACTTATGGGGTAGTGAGAAGGGGTGAGGAAGGGAAAATGAGCGGGTTAAGGATAAGGAAGTACCACCCCAGCCTACCCCAGAGATGATTAATCAGGTTGTAACTTATCTTAGAGGGTTATTTGATCAGGGACAGACACCTCTAGTGTTTTCTACACCAGTTCCTCATGTTAAGGGGATACAACATGCAGCTGCTATGGCTCCCCATATGGATGCATCATTGGAAGTTGACACGTTTCCTTGATTGACTAAAGGGTCTATAATGACAGGTGATCAGCTAAACTTTTCATTATGTTCTTAAAGTTGAAACCTCCAGTCTTCAAGGGTGCTGAATCTGAAGATGCCTATGATTTTCTTGTTGATTGTCATGAGTTGCTACATAAGATGGACATAGTAGAACGATTTGGTGTTGAGTTTTTGACCTATCAGTTTCAGGGGGATGCCAAAATATGGTGGGGATCGTATGTTGAGTGTCAACCAGTACAGACACCACCTATGACATGGGCATCATTTTCTAGCTTATTTATGGACAAGTATATACCCCGGACTTTGAGCGATAGGAGGAAAGATGAGTTCCTGAGCCTAGAGCTAGGAAGGATGTTTGTTGCTTCTTATGAGGCTAAATTTCGTGCACTATCAAGGTATGCCACTCAGCTTTGCTTCACTCCAAAAGAGAGGATTCGCTGCTTTGTGAAAGGATTGAGGTCAAATTTACCGATCCCATCCTTACAGGTAGCTGCTGCAGAAAAATCCTTTCAGGAAGTGGTTGATTTTGTGATAGAGGTGAAGGGGGTGAAGCCAGATGACTTCACCATGGCGGCGATACTTAAGAAGTTCCGTAAGGGAGGTGCGTTTAGTGGTTCTTACTCCAGAGGGTATAGTTCAGGAGGTTACCCACCCCGTCCTATTCAGTCTTCACTGCAGGCTTCAGCTTGGGGTCCATCGCAGACCAGTCAGCCTTTTTTTGAGTTTGGAGGCTATCCCCAGACTTCATCATGTTCATAGAGACCTATACTTGACTCCAAGAATTGTTATGTATGTGGAGAGGCTTGACATATTAGGAAATATTATCGAAAACAGAGTTACAGACCCCCAGTAGTTAGAGGTAGAGGTGGTCATGGTAGAGGCCGCCATTCTGGTGGACGTGGTGTCCAAGGTAATGGTGGTCATGAGTTCAGTCGGGGTGGCGGGAAAGTTGGAACTACTGCAGCGCAACTTGGTAGCGGCAATGGACAGACAGGTGATAGGGCCCATTGTTATGCTTTCCCCGGGAGGTCTGAAGCAGAGACATCTGATACTGTTATCACCGGTACTCTTTTGGTCTGTGATTGCATGGCTTCTGTATTGTTTAATCCTTGATCCACGTTTTCATATGTATCTTCCACATTTGCTACTGGTCTTGATTTATATTGTGATTTGCTTGACATGCCTATTTGTGTATCTACTACTGTGGGTGAGTCTGTGATAGTTAAGAAGTTGTATAGGTCTTGCCTTGTGACTTTTGTGGGGAGCAATACTTATGTAGATTTGATTATTCTAGAGATGGTTGATTTTGATGTAATTCTGGGTGTGACTTGTTTTTCTCCAAATTTTGCAATCCTAGATTTTAATGCTAAAACTGTGACATTGGCCAAGCCCGAGAAAAGTTCTCTAATGTGGGAGGGTGACTATATTTCCACTCCAGTTCATATTATCTCTTTTCTTCGTGCGAAGAGAATGGTAAGTAAGGGTTTTTTAGATTTCTTGGCACATCTCAGGGATAATACATCCAAAGTACCTTCATTGAGTCTGTTTCGATAGTCTGTGAGTTTCTGGATATGTTTCCTACAGACCTTCCTTGTATGCCACCAGATAGGGATATTGATTTTTGTATTGATCTAAAGCCGGGCACTCGCCCCATTTCCATTCCCCCTTATAGAATGGCTCCGGCTGAGTTAAGGGAGTTAAAGGCCCAACTTGAGGAGTTGTTAGGTAAAGGTTTTATTAGACCAAGTGCATCCCCTTGGGGTGATCCTGTTTTATTTGTGAAGAAGAAAGATGGAAGTTTCCGGATGTGCATAGATTACAGGCAGCTGAATAAGGTAACTATTAAGAACAAATATCCCATTCCTCGTATTGATGATTTGTTCGATCAGTTACAAGGTGTTTGTGTCTTCTCCAAAATTGATTTGAGATTCGGTTATCATCAATTGAAAATACGGGCAACAGATGTGCCAAAGACTGCTTTTCGAACCAGGTATGGGCATTATGAATTCTTAGTAATGTCTTTTGGTCTTACGAATGCCCCTGCCGCTTTCATAAGCCTTATGAACAGGATTTTTAAGCCATATCTGGATCTCTTTGTTATTGTATTTATTGATGATATACTGATATACTCAAAAAGCAGGAAAGAACATAAGGATCATTTGAGAAATGTATTGGAGTTGTTGAGGGAGAAAATGCTTTATTCCGAATTCTCCAAGTGTAAGCTTTGTCTAGATTTAGTGTCCTTCTTGGGGCACGTAGTTTCTAAGGATGGAGTGATGGTGGATCCTTCTAAGATACAAGCAGTGAAGAGTTGGGTAAGACCTACTAATGTTTCAGAGGTAAGGAGCTTTGTTTGTTTAGCTAGCTACTACCGTCGATTTGTCAAGGGATTTTCTTCTATTGCTTCCCAGCTGACAAATTTGACTAAGCAGAATGTTCCATTTGTATAGTCGGACGAATGTGAAGAAAGCTTCAAGAAACTCATGACCTTGTAGATTACTACACCAATTCTTACCTTGCCAGTGGAAGGTAAGAATTTTATTGTTTATTATGATGCATCTTATTCTTGTTTGGGTACAGTGCTAATGTAGGAGAGGAATGTAACTTCTTATGCTTCGAGGCAATTAAAAGTGCATGAACGTAACTATCCGACCCATGATTTGGAGTTGGTTGCAGTTGTATTTTTATTAAATTAATGGAGACATTATCTATATGGGGTCAAGTGTGAAGTTTACACAGATCATCGTAGTTTACAATATGTCTTTAGTCAGAAAGATTTGAATTTGAGGCATATGAGGTGGATGGAACTATTGAAAGACTATGATATTAGTATTTTGTATCACCCAAAAAAAGCTAATGTTATGGCACATGCTTTAGGTAGAAAATCAGGGAGCATGAGTAGTTTAGCCCACTTACAGGTTTCTAGACGCCCATTGGCTAGAGAGGTTCAGACTCTGGCTAATGACTTTATGAGGCTGGAAGTACTGGAGAAAAGAGGATTTTTAGCTTGTGTGGAGGTAAGATCTTCTTTTCTTGACAAGATTAAGGGAAATCAGTTTGGTGATGAGAAGTTGAGTCGAATTGGAGATATGGTGTTGCGAGGAGAGGCTAAAGAGGCAGTAATTGATGAAGAAGGCGACTTGAGGATTAAGGGAAGGGTATGTGTGCCCCGTGTGGATGATTTTATTCACACTATTCTTACAGAGGCTCATAGTTCAAGGTATTCTATACACCCTGGTGCAACCAAGATGTATTGTGATCTAAAGAAACATTTTTGGTGGAGTGGAATGAAGCGTGATATTGTTGATTTTATTGCCCAATGCCTGAATTGTCAGCAGTTAAAGTATGAACACCAGAAGACTGGAGGGACACTTCAGAGAATGCCCAATCCTGAATGGAAGTGAGAAAAAATTGCAATGGATTTCGTAGTAGGTGTTCCAAAATCATTGGGTAACTATGAGTCTATTTGGGTAATTGTTGACAGGTTAACAAAGTCTTCTCACTTCATTCTGGTCAAGATGACTTACAATGCAGAGAAGTTAGCCAAACTCTATATATCAGAAATTGTTCGATTGAATGGAGTTCCACTTTCCATCTTATCAGATAGAGGTACGCAATTTACTTCTATGTTTTGGAGAACATTACATGCCGAATTAGGTACTAGGATGGATCTTAGTACTTCATTTCACCCCCAGACCGATGGTCAGCCTGAGCGAACGATTCAGGTGTTGGAGGATATTTTTCGTGCATGTGTGATAGAATTTGGTGGTCATTGGGATAAATTTTTATCTTTAGCACACTTTTCATACAACAATAGCTATATGATATGGCGCCATTTGAGGCATTGTATGGGACGAGATGTAGGTCCCCCATTGGTTGGGGTGATGCATTTAGGTTTGACCTTGGGGTACTGATGTTCTTAGGGAATCATTAGAGAAAGTGAAATTTATTCAAGATAAGCTTTTAGCAGCTCAGAGTAGGCAGAAGGAATATGCAGATCGAAAGGTTAGAGATTTATATTTTATGGAGGGTGAACAAGTCTTGCTGAAGGTTGCACCCATAAAAGGTGTGATGCGATTTGGTAAGAGAGGTAAGCTAAGTCCGAGGTATATTGGGCCATTTGAAGTACTTAAGCGCATGGGGGAGGTGGCCTATGAATTAGCCTTGCCTTCAGAAGTGCACCCGGTATTTCATGTATCTATGCTGAAAAAATACCATGGTGATGGAAACTACATTATTCGTTGGGATTCAGTTCTTCTAGATGAGAATATGTCTTATGAGGAGGAGCCTGTTGCTAATTTAGATACGGAGGTCTGCAAGTAAAGATCGAAGGAGATTGTATCTATCAAGGTTTAGTGGAAGAATCGGCCACTTGAAGAGTCCACTTGGGAGAGTGAGGTTGATATGAAGAAAGATATCCACATCTTTTTACAGATTCAGGTACTCTTTCTCGCCCTCGCCTTTATTTTTGATCGTTCGAGGACGAACGATGGGTAAATTGGTATCTATTGTAATGACCCATTTGATCATTCTGAGTACTAAAATTTTTTATTTCATAAATGACTCTTCCAATAGATTTTAAAAGGGTATTTTGGATTATTCATAACTAAAATTATTAGGTTAGGGGGGTAGTTTAAATAATTTATTTAGTTGGTTGCTAAAGAAAATAATATTATAATTAATAGTGGATAAGTTTCACACTTTTATAATTATCTTATATAATAATTAAGAGTAGATTTTATGAAAAAAAAACAAGAGCTCGGCGAGGAACCCTAGAATATCAGAAAGCATTGTTCTTTCAGGTAAGGATTTCAAAAATTTCAATATTATTCTATGTATAGTGAAGGTTATGCGAGAATATGCATTAGGTTTTATATTATTATTATTATTATTATTATTACTATTATTATTATTATTATTATTATTATTATTATTATAACCTGAATAGATAAGAAATTGGAAGAGACGTATATATTGTTACTGTATGAAATTTGGGGGGGAACAAACATTAAATTGCTTTGACTAAAAATGAGTTGTTTAATGATTAATGCATGAACATAAACTATAGAATATTATTATAGTAGTTTTGAAATTAAGAAAAAGAACAAATTAGTTCGGCCATGCGGGTTTTGCCCTCTTCTTGGAGTAGGTAAAAATGATATTAATTATTATAATTTTGATTATCATATTCTGATTCAAGTTTTAATATATTGATATAAATAATTAAATATAATTAGGAGTATTATTTAAATTTCATTAAAATTATGCTTATTGAAGGAATTTAGATTTATTCTCAGGCTTGAACTTTAGGAAATTGGTTATAGTGTTGGGTGAGTTGTTGGGTCTAGGATAGACATATAGTAACGTGGGTGTTTATAGACTCATTAACTTACAAATTATGCATATATATTTTATATATTATAAAGATTTGGAGGCATTGAGTAAGGAAAAAAAATTGGCGAAGTAGCTTGATTAACTTCGGTTCTTCGGTGGAGGTAGGTTATGGTTTATTTCTATTTGATAGATAAACTCTAAATAGCGATTGATATGTATTGATTGATATTGTAAAGTCTCCTATGTACTTTATTGTGTGGTTGTATGTTTTTGATTGTGTTGTTTGTGGTTGGCCTAAAATAATGAGGCTATTGAATTTTTAATCTTGAATCCTCTCTATTAAAATGACGCCTTGAATAAAGAAGACTTGCTAAAAATAAAATAATGAGATAATTGGATCGGAGTGTCACGTTCCGGCACAATATTATGGGATCGGAGTATCACGTTCCGTCACGGTATTATAGGATCAGAGTGTCATGTTTCCACACAATAACATTTAAGGCAAGGAATCTTGAAGTAAATTAACATACTTAATCTCAAGGAACCTATTTTCCAAATGAGTATGGCGTGGATGCATGAGTCCTCACAGGTGTGCTTGATGTTGTGATTGGTGGTGTACCTATTAAGGTGATGTTGTTGTCAATGGTTCATGTGTTTGTTGCTTGCCACCTGTTAGGTATAGTAGTTGATTTTATATTATTATTCATTATATGTTGATTTCTATTTTGAGTTGACCAATGATACCTACTCAGTACGTGTTCCTTGTACTGACCCCTACTTGTATTTTCTTCTCTGTTCTTTTGTGGAGTGTAGCAAGTGTACAATCGACTTCGACTCCCCCTCAGCTCTAATTAGTCTCCAGCACATCAAAGTTCAGGGTGAGCTATTATTTCTAGCTCGTGCTGGATTCTCTCATTCATGTCTTGATATCTTTGAATTTCGGACATGGACCATCTTTTTACTTATTTTGGTTTCTTAAATACTCTTAGACTTGGTAATTTGAGGATAGATGTTCTTGATGTGAAAACTTCCAGATTTTGGGGATAATAAGTGTTAAATTTTAGAAGCTTATTTAATTGGGTACATTAATAAGTTTTGGATCTTCCGCATTATTTTTGTTATTCATAGTTAAACTATTTGTAAATGTTGGGGTTTAGATTTGTTGGTTCGCTCACCTAGTAGGTTAAGTGTGGGTGCCACTCACGACTCGTTTTGGGTCGTGACACCTGTGAAGACTTAAAAAAATAGGATAGGGGTTATTGTGGCCTATATGCAACGAGGGGTTATTTTTTATATATTATTATTAATTATTATTTTATTTTATTTTTATTAGTACATTGACCAATTTTAAAAATAAAATAAAATGCCCCAGGTTTTATTAAGAAAAAAAAATAATCCTTTTTATTGTGTTTTTTGCATATTATATAAGAAATTAGGATTCAAAAACTTACTATCGTGACGTGTGTCTCTAGCGAATTACATGCATGATTGTCTTTATAGCTCTTTCAGGCTATAACTTTATTTCTATCTTTATTGTGCTTATGCCAAGACGAAATGTCATCATTTGTCATTCGTGATTTTCTACCAAGTAGACATTCTTTTCTTTTTACTGTTGTCTTATGGTTCTCGCGAGAGTTGGACGCTATTATTTTTTTATTTTTTATTTTTTAACATACCATAGGTTACAATGTCATGTTTCAACCCTTGGAGATTTGAATTACCATGATCATTATTTTATTGAGTGATTAGACCGAACCTCAATGAAGGGCTGCTTACGTATCCTCTTAAGAATCAGGTCGAACGTAGTTCAATAAAAATATATTTTTCTTTCTTTTTGATTTATTTTTAGAAAAAAAAATAGTTCATGTTTGATAATGCCTTGACTTTAGTTGGTACCAACAATTAGTATTATTAATATGAACTACATTCAACTAATTTCAAATAAATTTGAGGTCAACTTTGAGTAATTTATATAGTTTCAAATTGTATCTCAAATATTCTTAAGTAATTACAAGATCAATTTATCTTGTCAAAATTAAGGGATAGAATTATTTGTATCCTCTTGTAATAAATGCACTCTCAACATATGAAAGTTCTTCTTCACACAATATAATAATTTAGATCGTAGGACATTTTTGACGGTCACTCACACTTAGAAAGATATTCAATGCGTGAGATTAAGATACCATATGTTTGGCCCTCATGTAAGCATCCACTAATATGAGAACATAAAAATTGAGATGAAAAGAACTTGTCGTTGTCTTGTAATGTACTCTAAGGGAAAGGTAGGATATTCATTTGGGATAAAGTTACTATTTTCTCCTTATAATTTGCACGATGCTTTTGATATTTTTTCATTTTTACATTTGATCTTTCTTTTCTTGTAAACTCCTTCTCATATATTTTTTCTCATCCTTTTTTTATTCTCCCTCCTTTTTGTTTGAGATTTTTTTTCCATTCTATCGTTTTTCTTCTTTTTTTTTGTTGACATATTACTTTGTTATCCAACTTAGGTCTTTGACGTTATGTAGTTGTTTCATAGTGCGCTCAAGGAGGTAAGACAAATGAATTAGTGCATTTATACACTCAAAATGTATATGCTAAGATGTGGTTAATCAAATAAAAACTTCAAGGCTCGAAATGGAAGTTATATGGATAACATGTCATTTGGTAGGATTGAAAGGCACAATTCAATCAAAGAAAGCGTATAATCCTTTCTCAAGTAAAATGTTGCTCAAAATTTTGTCACAACCAACATTCGGGCCAAGTTGTAGATCAGCAAAATCATGTCTTTGAATTTAACGTTTAAAGCTCATCACACAATGCATTTGAAAAAATGAGGTCAAATTTATTTTATCCATAACTTTAAACAAGATAATTTCTCGAGTATGACATAAATATATTGAGAGATCTCAAAAGAAGTGTATAGGTCACAACAAAGTTGATCTGTCTTACGAAATAACTTAACACTTTATTGTTTTCTTATGCATAATCCTAAGCATGTTGTTACCAACCAAGTAAAAGAATATATATATATATATATATATATATATATATATATATATATATATATATATATATATATATATATATATATATATATATATTTTCCCTTGTTTATGTGACTAGGATTTTTAGATTTTTTCTCAGTTGGACCGAACCTTACAATAAGGTTGCTTACGTATCTTGTTAAAACAAGAATCAGGTATAATGTATTACCAAAATATTCCTTTTTAATGTATACACATATTATTTCATTTTTAAAATTTTAACTAATAATTAAGATATTCTTTTAATTTTTAAATTTTTAAATAAGGATCACCGAACCCAAGGAAGGTTGCTTACGTATCTCATCAAGGTGAGAATTAGGTTTGCGTAGTTCGTTCAGATTGAACACTTAAATAATTTTTGTTAGAAATAGTTGACAAATGCAACTCTTTTCTTCGTTTAAAATGATATAAGATAACTTTTAAATTTTTTTTTTTGAACGTTACATTGTAAAAGAAAAACTTTTTTTCTATTGTTCTGATTTTAATTTAAAATGGTAAATTGAGTTAGCTATCCTAAATAGATCCGACCATATGTAGAGTCTTTCATTAAATCATATTAAATAATTCAAATAATGATTTCTTGTAGGAACAACCATATTTGGTTTAAGTTACCAAGCTTGAAATCTTAGGAAAAAAAAAGGATCTACACTGGTTTAACACGAGCAGACATCTCGAGTTAGAGAGTAGCAACGTACCGGTAGCAGCGCTTTATGGCTTTGTGCATGGGTGCTCCCTATCCTAAATATGTGTGACTAAAAATCCTTCACCATGGACCGAAAATCCACTGGCTATCTTGATAAAAGCAGGGTGCGCAGTCGCAATTCCAATATTATTATTATGGAAGATTCAGAATGGTTCGTGAGAGAAGACGGTGATAATCCAATTCAAATATTATCAAAACATTAAATAAATAAACAATTACATTATTAAGTTAAATGAATACAATATCCACAAGCGTAAATATATACATCATACTTATACATAAATCAATATTTAAATCTCAAATTCTAGTTAGTGATTCCCAACAGAGTCGCAATATGTCACACCCCTTTTTTTCTATCAATATTTTTGATACTTTATTTGTTTTGAAAGAAAAAGTGTTTTTCCAATTAAAGTGACATTTTCAAAAGAGATAATTATTATTTAGAGTCACCAGTTTGAATTGAGTTTTGGTGTTCCAAATCACCTTATTTAAATCCCTGATCAAAAGGAATTCTGTTGACCGAGGGAAAGGTGTTAGGCACTCCTCGGGTCCCGTGGTTCTAGCACGATCGCTTTATTGACATTAGTATGACTTAACTTAATTTTTAGATATTATATTATTTAATCAATAATAAAATTGTTATTTACCCTTAAAATTATTTTAAACTTATTTGAAATTGGCTTATTTATTTTAAATGGTTTTAATTTTTTTACACCATACATCCATTAATTTTAAACTTCAAACATCCGTGTCTGTGTGTGTATATATATGTATATATATATATATACACACACATATATATATTCTTACATTTGTATTTTTTTAATGTTATTATAGAATTTCTACAAATTAGAATTCGTATGGAAAAAAAGATTTTTTTTTGTACAAGATAATTTAGGAATATATATTTATTTATTTACTAGATAAAAAATAAGAAAAATAAATAAATTTTATAAGATTTGAAGTTAGTTTTTATCAAGAAATACTAAATAAATTAGGAATTTATTTCTTTTAATGAAACAAAATTGTCCCCTTTATATTTTATTTTTTTTTCTTCTGTTTTTTTCTGCACGTTTTTGTTTTATTATATATATATATATATATAAAATTTGTTTCTCTTTTGTTTTATTTTATAAAAGTTTCTTTTATCAGTATTTTTATTTTATTACTATTTTATAGATTTTGTCTTTTTCTCCTTTTTTAAAAAATAATTTTTGTTACTTTTTTTTACGTTCTTTTTGATTCATTTTTTTTATTAATTTCTACTTCTTGTTTTATATATTTTTTTCATTCTGTTTCGTTCTTTTTTTTAAATTTTTAATTTTTCACGTTTTTTTTTCAATCTGTTATTTTTTAATTTTTTTTCTTTTGCTGTTTTGTTTTGTTTTACGCTTTCTTGTTTTTTTTATTCTTTTGTTCTCTTTATACAATTTCTCAAATTTTACTTTTTTCATTATAATTATTAATAGTAATTATCAACAGTTTTATCATGAATCTGTAGATGTAATTTACAATTCTGCTTAGATAAAAAAAATTACTAATTATTGATATATCCTAATCTAACAAGTTTATAAATTTATTTATTTATTTTTTAGTGAAAACCTAGGCTCCAGAAAAATATTAACTATTCAATTATAAAATCAACTAAATTGCATCTAAAAGTTTAGAAAATAATAATAATAATACAAAAATGTATGATACATATTTTATTTCATATTATTTTTTAGCAAGAAACATTTTTTATTTCATTTTCCTAAACATTCATAAATTCTAAAAGGATTAAAAAAAATTAAATCACAACATGCATTACATATTGATACTATTAAAAAAACTTCATATTATTATTATAAGCATCAAATTTTCATACAATATTCCATTTAATTAATTTGAGCATTTAGAGTTTCTTCGATGTGAAAATAGATACCACAAAAATAACTGCTACGATTTGCTGATTTCCAAAGTTAATTATTGTTAATTAACTTTAAAGAGCCGCAAGACCGTAACCGCGAACAAAACCTCAGATTATAACTCAATTTGTAAGATAAAACTCATTTTTTCACTCTTTTCTCTTTGGTAACGTACTTTTTTTTATTCTCTGTATTTTTCAATTTCAATCTCTGTGTTCTCTATATCTCTATGTATATTTTTTCAACTGAACGTGGGGTTATATAATATTTTTTAGGTGGGAATCTGGTGCTAATTTTGAGAAACGTAGTGTAGTGGGATTAGTATTAAATTTAAAAATTAGTTGAGAAAATTGGGGTTGAGATAAGGATATAAAATAAATAAATAATAATAATAGCAAATTAACAAAATAAAAATAAATAAAAAATTGTGTGAAGTTTTTATAAAAAAAAACGTCCAATAGAAATTAAAAAATAATAAATAAATAAATGGGATGAGATTTTTAGGAAAATAAGTTAGGAAGTTGGGAATAATTATGATAAGGTAAAACAAATTTGAAATCTTTAGAACTCCTCTTTTCTTTTCCTTTTCTATACTTTTTCATAATATTTTCTATATTATTATTATTTTTAGACTAGATAATTAACAAATAATTTAAATTTCAAACTTCTATTTATCAATTTTTTTTATTATTAAACTATAATTGATCTTATAATTTTTATTAATTTACAATTTATTATTATTTTTTATTTTAAATATAATTCTTTTTTAAATTGGTGTAAAATATATTATGTTTTGGTAAAAAATTAGGTGTTCACAATTTCCATCAGATACTTTGTACCCTTTGCCTATAGTTATGTTTATGTACATAGTAATTCTTGTTTATTTGCATATATTCTCTTTGTTTTATGAATAAATGGTCCTCGCTTGATTAAAATGACTTTTTTAAAAGTTAGTCCATTCAAATAAGATCTCTAATGAATGTGTACTTTCTTCATCAGAATATGAGATACCATCAACATTAATTGGGGTAAAGTCTCTCAATTATGTTTATCCTTTTGTGATTATCTTTCTAGATTTATACACCACATATTGCTTAAGGATTTTTAGAAGGTTTAAATCCTCATTGTCATAAAATAAGCTAATAATTGATTGAAATTGTGAATCTATCATACACATTTGTGTCAAACTGATTTTGATTTTCACAGCGTGAGGCTACCCCTTGGGTGTTAACACGGGACATAGGATCAGGAGTGACCCCAAGATAATTTTGAGATGACATATCATAAGCATACTACATTGTGTGGAAGCTTTAAAAATCATATAAGTTAATGATAGGGGGATACCAATTACGATATAAATAAATAAATGGGAGTTTAATGACGAATGAAGTATCAAAATCCAAGCTAAAGTTGAATCTAACTTAGTAGAGATGCAGAGACATGAAACCGATCGATGAGTGATCCGAATGTTGGGGACCTGAACCTACATACCGAGAAGATGTACATAGATTTTGCCTCAATACTTGTAAGATATTTAGCATGCAGGATAGAATAAAGATGAGCAATATACATATCTTAACAAAGCATATTGAGCAATCAAAAAAGATAAGCCTGATTTATTATTGAAATTTTAGAATATGACCTAATATAATGCAATAACCAAATTTATAATATGTTGAAACTCAATACTAGTTCTAACAAATAACCTGGTCAGTAGACTAGAACATAACAACGAGAGCTACTAATAACTGACATAAAACACGTTAGATAAATGCGGAGTCTTATGTAAATTCCATATTAAGAGGAACCAATATACCCTAACAGAGGTATAAAGCCACGACTGACGTGATCACTAATCTAATGCCTATAAATGTGACTTATAAACCTATTACGACAGGTATGTCTATGACAATGAGGGTGTGACCCAAGTCCAACGTGGTATAAAGCCTATTCCCAACCGAATATGTGAAAATTATAACCCAACCTAATAAAACACCATACCTCAATTATTTGACATGCAAATCCGAAAATGCAATATTAGTTTCTAAATAATAAAATATTTGAAAACTGAAGCATGTATATCAGTTTATTTGTCCTAGCAATAGAAATTCATGAACTAAAAACTATATAACTAGTGTTCTGAGTTTATGCAAGAATCTACGCAAACCAATAAAAACAGATGATGATGATTTGATTAAAAACATTACAATAACTAAATTATAGTAAATTTGTTGAAACTAGAACACCTAGGTCTAGATAGTACGACGGAAATGTAGAATCTGACAGAATTCTAGGGACCTAATGGGTGAAAGGAGTCAACTATTGATTTCCCACTTACTGAGTGATGAAACTCATGACAAAATCTTTCGTTTTAAGGGCTTGAATTGAAGGAAAAAACATTCATGTAGTTCTTAAGGATAAATGGCACCTCTTTCTCCCTCTTTTGCTCTATGATTCAAAGATTTAGGTAAATGGTAGATTAGGGTAAGAATTAAGTAAGTTACTAGGCTAAAACTGACAAAAATGACATATTTTAGAGGCTAACAATGTAGTTTAGGTGTCCAACTTATAGTGAAAAAGACCAAAACAACCCTACTTAAAAATTTGACAAGGTTGACGACCAACCTTGAGACGAACTATCAAGCTCCTTTTTTCACTTAGCATGAGGTTGTTGAATTTCATGTCTTTTTTCTTAAGTTAACTTCACAGACCAAGTGAAGGATCACGGACCGTGAAGGTCCTCGAGGTACTTTATGTAAGACTCCCAAAATGAGTTAGGGTGTCCAGAGCCTAAAATGTTTGAATTGATTTCATAAGGTCCTAAAATGACTTATAATGTTGTTTAGAGTAAGTGTATAAAGTTTGAGGTGATTTGGAAGTCAAACGTCAAGGGTCGACCAAAACATTCGACGACTAGTCACCCATGTGCCTCATTTATCTATGCATGCTTATATTCATATGTGATGATATTATGAAATCTTAAAATTGTTTATAATGATGAAAAATAATAGTATATCAGGTTTTCTGAAGTTTGGAGGTCAAACAAACAAGAACGCCCAAGGCGTTCGAATGATAGCCCTTAAGACGCTCAATGTGTGTCTTGATTGGGCCTAGCACGTTTGGAGGAGTTGCGAGTATTGGTTATGGGTGAAACTCATGTGGGAGTCCTAAAATTTGTTAAGGGTTGTATTAAAGTTGAAAACGTCTGGGTACAACTTCTAAAGGGCCCCGCAAAAGTCCCTACAAGAAGGCTCAAGACTTGTCGAAACACTGCCTTGGCGGTGTCAATCGACAGACCAAACGACGGCCAGTTGGTCAACCAACGGCCTGTTCGTGAGGTCTAATTGATTTTTACTTATCCTAGGAAGGTCTCAAGCCAAAAATTTGCTATGTACCAAAGACGGAAGCCTAGGAACGGCCCGTCGACTGACCTATGTCCAGTAGGTTGGTCTGTCGATGGTGGGCTGTAAACTGAAGCCTACGAACTGTTTCATTAAAGTAATGAATGGAGCATTCACCCCACGTTCTAAACCGACTCTAGTTAGATTATTCAAAAGATTTTGGGTGTATATAAGTCATTAAAACGTGATCAACCCATTCCAAACCCCATACACACATAAGAATCTTCTCTCTAATAATCTTCTCCCTAGGAACCACCATTGATGGTGAAGCTCAAGAGCTTCATTGATCTTGGATTTTCGTGGGTGAATCATCATGTTTTAGAGGTATTCATGAAGATTAAGGTATGGTGATCTTCATCTCTAGTTATCTTTCATCTATAGAGTTATTCTCAAAGATTTCAAAGAAGAAAAATATGATCAAACAATGTCTTCTTTAATCTGCCATGGGTTCTTTTTAAAAAGGTTTTGAACAATTGAATCATGATTAACTTCAATTAATATAGCTGAATCAATTAATCATTGAACAATTGAATCATGATTAACTTCTTTAATCTGCCTATGATTTATGAAGATATAATTAAAGGCTTTTCAATAAAGGAGATTTCACGATCCGGATTATGGAATTTGAACCACGATCGGCGTCGTTAACCTCTCAGAGGTCGTAGACAAGAATTTTCTTACTTTCATCACCATCATACAGTTAAATTTGTGGAAAATTTAAAACTTTTTTAAGACTTAGCGAATTATACATAGACTTCATATAGTTTTGTATAAGAGTGATATTCTACTAGCTCAAACTTTATAACCATCTATCAATAGATTAAGCAATGAAATAAATGATCGGAATAATAATAATAATAGTTTGCCGATTGGACTTATTACAACACTTTGAAGTACTTGAAAAGCAACATTAGGAACAATGGTTACTAGCTAAATCTAACGAACTAAACTAGAATAATAAAACGTAGCATCCTCGAACTCAAGAAGACCTACCAAAGTCTGGAGATCACTTTTCCAATCTGCTTCGACGGACTTCAACCTTCTTGAGAACCCGCGTCTAAAAAAATAGTTAAACTATATGGGGTTAGTACACACTTGTACTAAGTATTGGTGTATGCACATAACACATAAGGAACGATGTATGAACAAGGAAAGCTCTTTCCTAAATAATATGTCAAGTTACGATAATAACGTTACTTCCTTACATACATGTTAATCTTGATTTATGATGTAAATATGAAATGATTTCCTGCAATTAAGTCACACAACTCATTTTTTTATATGAAAATAAGACCTTTGAATCATGAACATAAATTTAGAACAACTTTACACATGTTTGTAATTTCTGGTCCTAGGCCGAGAGTGCCCTAATCTATACTTAGATTATTTTCAATGTTTCTAGCTTCTTGTTGTGTAATTCAATGATCTCCTTTGATCTTATATTTCACTTGCAAGTGCAATGATTCATTGTAGTCCCATACCTACAATCACTCGAGTAAGCCATTCAAAAGACTAACGACACGATTGGAAACCTACTTATGAGTTAGATTTTTTTATTCTTCTACATGTTGGGTAACTTATATTAATAAGCCAATATTTATTGGCTATGACCCATTTTTGATTATTTCGTAATATGTAGGTTTTGGGACATATAACACACTCCATTATTGTCTACCCCCAACTTGTTACGCCTATCAAACACTAATTATTAGTTCACTATGAACTTATGATTCTATTCCCTTGCTCGATCATTCACTTTGAACCTGCTACTTATTCTTTCGTACACTTTTAAAGAATTCTTTTAGCGTTGAAGGAAGTAGATCATGCGAGCTACATGAAATCCAGTGTCTTTCCCATACCAAAAAGGGGTGGTTCATCGATTAAAGTGAACCACGCTATGTGTCTTCCTCACACCGAAAAGGGGGATTCACCGGATAAGATGAATCAATCGATGTTTTCCCCACATCATAAAGGAGGTTTCACTGCAGTAGTGAACTAAATGCTTGTATTAAGCTATAACCGACATAGATAATGTTATCTAGACATGAAATCCGGTGTCTTCACCACACAAAAAAGGTGGAATCACCGGCCAAGGTGAATCCTAACTTGCTAGCGTGTTTAGTGGCTGGCCTCCACTAGCTAGGTGCCCCTATGTTGGCAACATATTTCTAAGAATAGGAGACGTGCTGAAACCCTGGTGTCCTCATATCATGAGACTTAGGTGTGCTCGCACTCGCTAATAGCTAGTCTATCGGTGCTAAGCTCAGATTTTGTCTTCTTATCTTTTAGAGTCGACTCATTACATTATGGAACCTTTCTTATAGTTATGATGTTTACTTACTCTATGGATGAATGGTCATACCTATCTTTACTTGATGATTATGCTCTTATGACTTTTCTTTATCATCATGGTGCGAGTGAGACTAGTCTCATGGACTCTAGCACCCTCTTATGTGAGTATTATTGACATAACGATTAAGTGTTCTTGAGACTTGTCTCACTTATTTCTAACACTCTTTATTAGGTCAGTCTAATAACTTTACTCTTAGTTATCTCTTTACTTACTAACCTTATATCATTCTTTATGATTGTTATCGATTTCTTTGTATGATTTATGGCGTTAAAAGTGGTGTAATTAGAGTATGTTGGGACTTGTCCCCTTGGTTGGCATACCCTATGTAATGAGTTCATTGAATTTATAATGAGATCACTTTGTATCTTTTGAATCTATTGGTACTATCCCTTTGGCACAAAATCATATCTCATACTAATACAAGACAATTCGATAATTCATGGATAAACTATATCGATCTAACATGTTAAACAAGTCAGAATATAACCTTTAATTAACACAAAAGCAATTGATGCACAACTCATAAGCAACACGTATTCTCAAAACACATATAGGTAGTATAACATTCAACTTTCATGTAATTAACACCCTAGCATTCAGCTCTAATCAAGTGTATTTAAATCGACATATACATCACTTAAACACACATAGAAGATCAGTTAACAGCACATACAACCAGCAATGCGACAAGAATAGTGCTACTATACTACAAGAATAGAAAATCGGGAGAACTAGGGAGATGAACATGCAATTCGATGGTACAACCCTAGTTTCGATATTCTTGAAGTAAAAACGTTTGAAAAACCAATTCGGGAACGTATTCCATGAGAAAAAACCCATACCTTTCTATAGAATATAATCTACGAAGATCACTACGAACTTTGCACGAAAAACCTTGAAGATCCTTGCTTAGTGTTCTAAAGTTTGGTCATGATTCATGTCTTGAGTTTTGGATGTTAATGACAAGCAGCTTTTCGGTGTATTTCTTTTGAGAACTGATTGTAAATCAGGTTAATTTAGGTTATAGACTTAACTCAAATACCTTAGGTAGATTAACAAAATGTCCATCCTAGTTTGACTTGACTTTAGGGAGTTGATGACTTAACCGATTTTTAGGGTGGCTTCTTATAGTTTCAGTTTTGTATTTTTTATATTAATTAATTTACTAATTTATTTAATTATGTTTTCTAGGGTAATTACTTAAATATGGCTAGATTGTTAGGACTACAGTAAACCATTTGGACCATCCTAGGTTTGTACTAGGTTGTCCCTAAGTTAGTTACACTCGGAATGTGTCACCCGATAAGGTCCTAGTTTGTAGGGTGTCTTAGCTGTCCGTACTAGGTCGGTCTAGGGTTGGTTGGGTAGTTATGTTAGTTTCTTAGGGATTGGGGTTTGTTAGAGGGTATGGTCCCACACGGTTTGACATGCACGTGCATGGTCCCCCCAACAGCCCTAACCGATTGGGTTAGAATGGTATCCTCGGCCGTTCCTTGCACATGTGCAATACCATGTGTTTCTTGAATTTTGATAACTAACTATTGGGAAGGTTCCTTTGGAATAACTCACTTATTGTCCCAAGGATCCTTACTGATTCCTTGGGCACTGCTTACTCTACATGATAATTTTAAATGGTTATCTGCTATGGTATCTAGGATTGACACTTGGATGCCTCATACCTTAAGTATTGCATTAGTGATAGCTATTTTATATTAGGGTCTTCTTTGTAGGTACAATTTGTAATAAGCTTGGAGCATGTTTCGACTACTTCGAAAATATTATAGAAATTGGCTAAAACCCCTTAGCCAATTTCCAATACTATGCCCATTATTTTTCAATATTGGGCATCGGGATGCCTATGTACAACCTATTCGCATTCTTAAGGTCCTATAGGGCTCTCTAATAGACGTGTAATTTTTTAGAATGTTACATTATCCCCCCCCAGGAACATTTGTCCCCTAATGATACTCATATCTTTTTAAAACAAAAGAGGGAAATTTTCAGAAATCACCTTAGCATACTAGAACTTTTATCTTTGTGAATGTCTGATTCACGACTTACTCTGAGTAATGCACATACTCTCAGCTTAGCTGTAGATTCTTATTTAAGATCGAGGAACTTACTTCTCAACTTGACTTTAAACTAATGCAGATCATACTAATGCAACACATAATCACGTAATAAGCTATGCAAATCAGCAATATGAAAGCAAGAATGAACTCATATAATTTAAGAATAAAACACTAAGTTTTGGACTTAAAATACCAAAACCTCCTAATTCACTAAGATTTAGAGTTTTAGTTATCAAATCGGACTTAAAGAACCTTTATCTAACCTTACGGACTGTATAAGTGAGGGTAACGGGATCTCATATCGGCATCGGCCTCCCATGTTTCTCCCTCAACAAGATGGTTTATCCACAAGACTTTCACGGTGAGAAACTTCTTGTTCCTCAAGCGCTTCACTTGACGATCTAAGATTACAATCGGAACCTTTTCGTAAGAAAGGTTCTCATCGACTTCTAAACCTTCGATGGGTCAAATGGACTCGGGATCGGCTAGACACGTCTTAAGAATCGAAATGTAAGATATTGGATGAACATAAGATAAGGCGTTTGGTAATTTTAGTGTGTATTCCTACTTCTTGCAATATTTTATATGGACCATTGTACCTCGGACTTAATTTCCCCTTTTTACCGAAATACATCCCCTTTCACGGGTGATATCTTGAGGTATACTTGATCATGTACTTCGAATTCAAGAGCTCTTTTTTTGTTATCTGCATACAATTTTTGACGACTATAGGCAGTAGCTAACCTATATCGAATCATCCTTACCTTTTCCAAAGCTTCATGTATGATTTTGGGATCAAGGATGGTTGTCTTTCCCACTTCAAATCATCCAACGGGGGATCTACATCTCCTACAATATAATGCTTCGAAAGGTGCCATCCCAATACTAGAATGGCAGATATTATTATATGAGAACTCCATTAGGGATAAATGATCATCCCAACTTCCTTTGAAATCCAAGACACACGCTCTTTACATGTCTTTAAGGGATCGGATGGTGCATTCTGCTTGTCCATCTGTTTGAGGGTGTAATGTAGTACTAAGCTTCACTTGTGTACCCAAACTCATTATAAAAGATCTCCAAAAATGCGAAGTGAATTGGGATCCTCTGTCCGAGATGATAGACAAAGGAATCCCATGCCACCTCACGATCTCATCAATGTAAAGTTTGGCGTAGTCTTTGGATTCGTAAGTGGACTTCATGGTAATAAAGTGTGATGATTTGGTCATTCGGTCAACAATGACGCAAATGGAATTGTGCATATTTTTTGTCCTCATGATACACTCAAACTTACTTCTCAAATAAGAAGTGAAGTGGTCGTATGAAGTAAAAAAACCCAACTAATGAGGTTGGGATCGTTCCCACAAGGAAAATAGTTGAGACTTAACATTAATATATTATTACTATTATTTAGTCAATTATTTCCTTAGAAAACAAAAGACAATAAAGGGGAGGGGGGTTATTTCTAAATGGATGAAAATAACTAACTAAATTAATCAATTAATAAAAGTAACTAAGGTTTAAGTGTTCTCCACATGTTCCTAACTTGATAATTCTAACTATAACGATTCTTTCTTAGTATCTTGCATGCAAAGTGATAAGTTATGTCTTTCTAAATCCTTGGTCCGGCACCTTGAAAATTTCACTCCACACATTGGTCCGGCTAAGTGTGTTGATATACTAACCCTTACCTTTACCTCATATTAAGCACTGTATTCGATATTTAACTAAGTTATTACCTCGTACCAATCAGTACTAGCCTATTAGATAGTATACACTAAATGTATGTTGATAATTCTTTTCCTATTATATACGTCCTTGGTTCGACAAGTAGAAATAAGGCGAGTTCTAACGTTTTCATCCATTAAAAAGACTTCTAAGCGAAAGACACTATTCTAGAATTGTTATTTTAGTTAGATTTTACCTCATTATTCACGCATGGTTCCCACTACCCTAGTTATGGAGTTTAGTTACCCAAACTCATAATCACAATATTCATATATGTAATATAAGAATTCATGCACTTAATTCAATCAGAAACAATAAAACCCATAAGTTCACTTGATTTATCAACAAACGCACCAACAATCAATTCCAGAATAAGTGTATTAATTACTGAAATTAATCGAGGACTAAATATTCTCATAAATTATAACAATCACAAAATTTATTAACAAAGAGTCTAAAAAAGAGTCTAAACCCCAAAACGAGGTTTTTCCAACTGTTTATAAAAAACAAAAACCTTATAAAAGAAGGACTCTAACTACTGAAAATCTGTCAAAACACGTCCTAGTCGACGGACCTCGTGACGGGCTGTCGTGGTCACGACGGGCCGTCATGTCCTCCGTCATCCTATACTTTACCAATCCTTCTGATTCTTTCTTCATTACCCTCAATGAATAGGTATGATGTCCCCTTCCAAGAACGATGATCCGTCGAGGGTCTCCTTTCCATAACACTTACACTTCTTTGAATTTGTGATATTGGGACTACTCTCTGATCATCACGATGAACCAGCTGGAAGGACCGTCGTGGCTATGAAGGTACATCATGAACTTTGTAATCCCACATTTAGTTTAGACATCCCCATCTTCCTTGTACGATGCCACCTATGGGCCATCACAAGCTCGGCGGACCGTCACAGGCCCCTAAGATGGTAACTTTTCTGCATTTCTTTCTCAAAAACTTCTGTGTTCATCTTTAAACAGATTTCGTGCAAATAAAGAGAAACTTACATAAAAATTAATACAAAAAGGCTTTTGGACACACAATAAACTTAAGGAAAAAGAATTAAAAATACCGTGAAACCACAGTATATCAACACCCTCAACATAAATTTGTTATTTGTCCTCAAGCGACGCACTATGACTCACTACGAAATCTTTGTACAATAGTTTCCATGTTTTAGATTTCGCAATCATTTGGCTATCAATCCCGATCAATCTTATGATGTTTATGCTTGTTATCACTATTAGGCTTGAATTATGTGGAATCAGACCACGACATAGACTCATCACGCACTGACACCTATCCTCTTCACTTTCTCACCGAGATACTAATATTTTTGTTATTGCTACTAGTGTCCTCACTTCAAAACAACATCCTCATTTTTCACAAAATGATTTCAGTTTGAGTATAAGGATTACTTTTCAACACTCACTCTCAAAACAAATTCACAACTCATTCATACATATTTCCATAATCTTGCCCTTATTTTTCACTACTTTAAGTTCACTATTTAACTCTTAAGATCACGATAGGACTTTCTTAGCAAGTTACATAGGCTCAGGGTCAGGTAGGATATATTTCGGTATACTTAAGTGACTTTTTTACTTCCTTGACATATCGTCTAAAACTACAACTTTTTATCATTTTGTTTCGCTCAATTTCTCATATTCTTTCACCTTGCTATTTTTCCTTCTTTTTGTGTAAGTGACTCTCTTCTTTTCTTTCTTGTATTTATTGTATTGTTTTTATTTCACTTTTCTTTAAACTGGTTCTTGAGTCATTTCAATTTTGTTCTTTCTCTCTCTCCGTTCTTTCAACCCCACTTTCCAGAGCATTTCTCATAATAGCCCCCTCAAATCATGACTTTTCCATGAGTCAAAGTACACAACACCCAAAGTTGGGTCAGGGCCATGAAAAGGTTGTTTACTGCATTAGCCACCCTCAGCTTATGCTTTTGGTATAAGCTGAGGTGCACATGTCCAAGGAGGGACCAGGAAAAAACATTTTTCCCAGAAAAGATCAGTTTGGGTTAAAAAAGAAACGTCTATTTTAAGCTCAAATAATTTGGATCAAAGAGGGACGAATTTAATTCATTTTTTTTATATATTTAGGCTGAAAATTGACTATATTGAACAAGGGCCTATGATACTTTCCTAATTGTCTATTACAACTTACTTTTTGTAGGACCAACTAGGCAAGTTCTAACTCAGTACAAATAGTTGAGTATTAAACTCTTCCTCACACTCGCTTGAAATTTGATTACTCTACAAGATTATCAGAAACCTATTTCGAATTTTAGACTTAGGTTCATGTAGTGGTGTATCTCTATGTCATGCTTAGAGCCACACATTTATCAATTACTATGCCTAGTCATTCATCATTTTCATTTCATTTGGATATAATTTTAGCAATCATTCTTCAGGGTTAAACTATGTACACAAGATATAGAACTGTCGGTTCAGCAATAAAAATAATAAGTGTCCTGGGGGGAAAGAACACAAGCTAGAAAAACCCCAAAGCACTCACTTTCCATTTACCCCACCCACAACAAAAAGATATGCAATTATCCCCAATGCATAAAAACATTGAAATACAAGAGTGGTAGGTGAAGCAAACCTGGGGCGCAAAGTGCAGATGATCAGCAAGCTTGTGGCTCCGATTCCCCAGAATCCACTACCTCTGAAGTCTGACGTTCTCAATAGTGTCCTCATTAGCAACAGAACTATCAGCAGTGTCTCCCACTATCGCCACTTCTCTGGAGTAAGATGCCCCATCAGCTGACTCTACAACCCTGATCAGACGCACCTCCTCATCAGCAAGCTAGGCTCTCCTCGCAGCCTCAATCTCACGATGCTCCTTCTTCCTTGCTATATCCTCATCCTTCTTTAGACCCTCGCGCTTCTTGGCATGCTCTCGAGGGGGAGGTGGTTGAATCTCAAAAGTGGCAAATAAGGCCGCCATCACTTTGTCCTCAGTAGGCTCTACAAAAGGGGCCTCAAACTCAGGCACTCTAGCCTCTAGGATCATATCAATGTCCGCTCGTAGACTCTCGAACGCATCCTAAAGGGTCGACACGTCCACCTGAGGGGCTGGCCGAGCTAGCACCTGCAACTCAACAACAGCCAAGTGCTAATGAACCTCACCGATCTTACGCTCTGTGTGCTGAACCATTTTACGCTCCAAGCGCTCTTCTGCCTCAGCAATAGACCTCTACATCAAAGGCTGGATGTGATAAAAAAGTGTAGCCATCTGTGTCTCTATTTTCTGGACCCTAGCAACCGGGACAAGAGTAGGGAAAGGGGTTGAGCAAGAGGAGCTTGGGGCAGTGCTACTACCTTGGAATAGTCTTGACCAGAAGAGTACTAGTGGTTTTAGAAGTAGCCTGCGTAGTCGTACAAGAATTTGCTACCGTATCAGCCATATTTTCACCAAGTATAGGCAACTCTCGACGGGGCCCTCTGCGTGGAGCAAACTCATTTTCCTCATCCCTGATGAGGCCTATATAAATAGTGCCCAGCTGAGTCTTGAGATGATCAATGTGCCAGATGGGCAAACCTGTGGACCTGCATATGGAAAATATTATGCACGGAAAAGGGTAAGTAGTTGTGACCTTGAAATACCTCTCGTGTGTGACCACCCATAAAGGCCAAGCGAAGTCCACCTCAAACGCGGCTTTCATCGCCGCCATCAGAAATGCACTATCCCATGTGACGATTTTATCAACGGTCGTGGGGGAAAGGCAGTGGCGGATAATCAACCATAAGAACTTAGCCGTGAAGGTCAAGTTAGACTTCTTGATGTCTTCCTTTGGCTCCGTTACCCACTCGGCACCCTCTCCATAAACATACAAATGCATGGCCATCCACCTTTTTATGGTCTTACTCAACGATAGCTCATGAAAGAATTGTCCATCTATTACAATTTTCCACCAGTAGTCAAACTCGGCGGTGAGAGGGGTCGTGTTAACATCAACATCCTCACCGTATAGATATTGGCGGATGGCGTCCAGGGAGATATTAACTTGAATGCCACGTACTCAGATATGCTTAAGTGGGGCCTGTTTGGCGGGGCAGCCCGCCTATCTATATGTGATATGAGAGTAGCCACGTAAGAGGCGTAGACTCTCGGACAAACTCCTCACTATAACAGCCTAAAGAACGAGATTTCCACTCCAACTGGTGTCTGGTGAACAGATTGTGGTTCTCTAAAAAGGGTGGGGAGACTTTCTGTAAGGACCCTCTCTCCAATGTAAGGGTCTGTATCATGACGCCTTTATCAATTAGAAACTTGGTGTCGGAATACACTTGATATAGCCCGTCGACACACTATCGGTTGGGCTAGTTGGCAACCGGGGTTACAGAACTAGTTGGTGAACCTGGAGTGGAATTAGGACCGTTAGCCTCATCAGACAAGGCAGACTGTGCAAATGTGGAGGGGCAAGGGACTTCGGCGGACCCGGAGGCTTCCTCTGACCACGAAACTCCTAAGGAGACAGACGCTCCTTCTCCATGTTTAGTTGACCAAAAAGGTGTGCCGGTCAGTGTGCGCTCCTTATCATACTAGGAGGTAGTGACTACGCCAAACACCTCCTTTTTGGGCGTAGATCTGGTAGGACGTGAAGCTCATGATAGAGTGGCAGTGCTTGGGAACACGTACTCGGGGTCATGCTCATCATTAGATCCTATACCCAATCAGGCAGACGGGGCGACAAACTTTGAAAGCCCACGTGCATAAACTCGATCTTGTTTTGGTGCAATTAGAGATAGTACCTGTAAAGTATCAAAATTATTACGAGAAGGAGCAAACAAGACGAGAAAAAATGACACAAAACAAATGTAAGAGCTAAGTTTTAATGACTTTTCAGTAGTAAGAGTGAAACACGACGGACTAGGTGATGGCTCGTCGTGAGTCCGACGGACCGTCATGTGGTCCGTCATGTCTTAATTAAACTATGTTGATGTGGAGACCCCTGAAGGAAAGTATCTGACAAGTATGACGTCTAAGACGGATGGACCATCGTGACAATGACGGTCCGTCACCTATGTCCATCCTGGGGTACTTAGAAAAAAGTATGGAGACCCTTAGGAGAGAGGTCTCTGACCGTCACGACGGTTGTGCAGGATGGACCGTCAATGGTATGACAAAACCTTCATAGATGTCCGTTAGAGGACACTTAGAAAAACTGGGAGACCCTTACGACAAGGATCTCTGACAACCATGACGGTTGTGCAGGACGGACCATCGTGTCAATGACGGTCAGTCGTAGATGTTCGTCATAGGACACTTAGAAAAAGTATGGAGACCCTAAGGAGATAGGTCTCGGACCATCATGACGGTTGTGAAGGACGAACCGTCGAGGGTATGACGGTCCATCTTAGATGTCCATCAGAGGACACTTAGAAAAAGTTGGAGACATTTAGGAAAAAAGGTCTCTCACAACAAGAACAGTTGTGCCGGACGGACTACGTGTGAATGACGAACCGTTGCATGTATCCGTTGGGGGACACATAGAGAAAACGAACAGTGGGTTGTTGGAATAGACCCTATGACGGTCCGTCATGGGTACGACGGTCTGTCATCATGGTCTCGTTCAGTCATTCAGTGACAGATCTAAGGATGCCACAATCATCGCGTATGACTCAAATGGAATTCTTAGTGTTAACCTACATGTTTCTAATCCAAATACCTAGAAAACTAGCAATGCTAAAACACCTATTTCTAGATTTTTAACAATGTAATTTGAGGATTCTTAACCTAGGTCAGACAAAATTGGATCAAAGAATGAAGACCCACCAAAAAGAAATAGGCTAATACGAATAAAAAAATGAATGTAAGTAGGTAGAAATTAGAGAAACATACCTGAGAACATGAGAAAAACCAGCAAGGGCTTGGTGATCAAGAGTAGAATCACACCAACCAACTTACACCAGTAGAAAGGAGATATCCGGAATCGGGGAATTTGGGGAAGCGATAGGTTGATAGAGAAGAGAGTTGGGAAGTTGGAAGTTGAAAAGGGATGGAAATAGGAGAAAGAGGGAAGGAAATGGGTGAAATGAAAGGGTGGGGTTTTTGAATGTTACCAATTTTTTAAATTACCCCCAACCGGGTCGTGTCGGGTGCGCTCATTAATGACGCAACGAGTCCCCGACGATGGTCCCTCATAGATCCGACGGTCCTTCATTGGTTCCGTCACGTGTTCTCTAATTTTGAAAATAAATGAAAGATGTACCTGGCACGACAGAGTCATGCAATGGTCCGTCGCGTGCGTGACGATCCGTCAATGTATCCGTCAGTGACTGTTGCAGTGTGATTTTCTGCAGAACTTCTCTAGTGAGGTGCATGAAAATTTAAAACCCATTAGTAGAAAATGCTACCGTTACTAGAAAGAAAACTATCAATATTGGGTTGCCTCCCAACAAGCGCCTGATTTAACTTCACGAAACAACTGAAGACACTTGATTACTTAGACTTCATCAAGATAGTATGCCTCGATTACTTCATTTGCTGATTCAACACACATTCCTTCGTTTCCAACTCAACTGCTCCATGAGGAAATAGTTGGGTAAGCAAGTAAGGTCCTATCCATTCGGATTTGAGCTTGCCTGGAAACAAGCGTATTCTAGAATTGAATAAAAGCACCAAATCCCCTACCATAAACTCTCATTTTTCAATTTTTATGTCATGTTACTTCTTCGTCTTTTCTTTGAAGAGGGTTGAGCTTACATAAGCTTTCAGGCAAAATTCATCGAGTTCACTCAACCCAGTTTCGTTCCAAACCATTTTAAACTTCTTCATAGCCCACATGGCTTTGTGCTCTAAGTCAATCGGAAGATGACAAGCTTTCCCATATACAATTTGGTATGGGGACATACCTATGGGAGTCTTATAGGCTGTCCAGTAGGCCCAAAGAGCATGATCAAGCCTCCTTGACCAATCCATTCTACTAGCGTTTACTGTTTTTTACAATTTCTGTTTGATCTCCCTATTTGACAGTTCAACTTTCCCACTAGTTTGAGGATGGTAAGGAGTGGAAACATTATGGAGAGTCCCATATTTCTCCAATAATCCCTTGAACAATCATTTGCATAAGTGGGAGCCCCCATCACTAGCAATTGCCCTTGGGGTTCCAAAACGAGAGAGCATATTTTTTTAAGAACGTAGTGACACTCTTGCTTCATTGTTTGCGAGGGCCGGTAGCTTCCACCCATTTAGATACATAATCAACCACTACTAAATTATACTTCATTCCATGAGTACTCACAAAAGGACCCATAAAGTGAATACCCCAAGCATCAAATAACTCAATCACAAGAATGGGGTTTAGAGGGAGCTCTTGCTTTCTTGAAATGTCGCCATCTCTTTGGCATCTATCACATGCTTTAGGAAACTCATGAGAATCTTGATGAAGAGTTGTCCAATAGTAACCACATTGTAATATCTTATGAGCGGTTCGGGTATCACTATGATGTCCACCAACGGTTGAGGAATGGAATGCCTCTAAAACACTCAACATCTCACATTCTGGAACGCAACACCGAATAAGCCCGTCGGCACAAATCCTATATAAATATGGTTCATCCCAAAAGAAATTATTCACATCGTACGTGAACTTTTTTCTTTGATGAAAGGACAAGTTCGATAGAATAATATCACTAGCCAGATAGTTCGCGAAACCGGCGAACCATGGAGTGAAATCTTGTGAGGCAGCCAATACATGCTCATTGGGGAAAGTATCATAAATATCAGTCTTATTCCCTAACTCTCTCATAGCTTCATCTTCTAGTCGGGACAAGTGATCGGCAACATGACTTTCGGTCTCTTTTCTATCCCTCACTTCAAAGTAAAATTCTTGTAGCAGTAAACCAACGAATCACCCATTGTTTCGTATCCTTCTTTTCCATCAAATATCTCAATGCTGAATGGTCAGTATGCACTATAACTTTAGTACCTAGCAAATAGGAGAAAATGTTTTCAAAAGCAAAGTCTAGTGCAAGGAGTTCTTGCTCAGTCACTGTGTAGTTCTTCAGATCATCATTTAGGGCTTTACTAGTATAGTGAATGGGGTGAAGGATTTTTTTCTTTCGTAGTCCCAATACTACACCAAGAGCAACCCCACTAGCATCGCATATCACCTCAAATAGACTGTTCCAATACAGAGAAATAATGATAGGTGCAGACACAAATTTTTCTTTTAGCTCCCCGAATGCTTTAAGACAGGATTCATCAAAATAAAATTTACAATCTTTCTCTAGCATTTTGCACAACAGATGTGTAATTTTTGAAAATTGATTGATGAATCTTTGATAAAAAACTGCATGCCCAAGAATGCTTCTCACACATTATACAGAGATAGGTGGGGGAAGTCTCTCTATTACCTCGACCTTAGCTCGATCAACCTCTATGCCCTTTTGTGAAATGCGTTGACCCAAAACAATACCTTCTTTCACCATGAAATGACATTTTTCCTAATTTAGTAGTAAATTGCAGTCTTTACATCTCTTAAGGACCTCAGATAAATTGTTCAAACACCACCCGAATGATTCACCAACAATAGAAAAATCATCGATAAAAAAATCTATAGTATCTTCCACCATGTCGGAGAATATCGACATCATAAATCTCTTAAATGTGGCAGGTGCATTGCACAAACCAAACGACATTCTCTTGAATGCAAAGGTCCCATATGGACAAGTAAAGGTGGTTTTATCTTGATCTTCTAGTTCAATAGAAATCTTATTATACCCCTAATTTCCATAAAAATACAGTACCACCCTTTTCCGGCAAGTCTATCCAACATCTGATTCATTAACGACATAGGAAAATGGTCTTTTTCAGTCTTGCATTTAATTTACGGTAATCCATACACACCCTCAATCCAGTAACCGATCTCATTGGAACAAGTTTATTTTTCTCATAGGGGACCATATTTAATCCCCTATTCTTAGGTACACACTTAACAGGGCATACCCAACTACTATCGGCGATCAAATAGATTACTATAGCATCCAACCACTTAATGATTTCCTTCTTCACGACCTCTTGCATATGTGGATTTAAGCGTCTCTATTGCTTAATACTTGGCTTATGATTGGGCATGAGTTTGATTTTATGAGAACAAATACTAGGAGGGATTCCAACAATGTCTGCAATAGTCCACCCAATAGCTCTTTTGAACCTTTTTAGCACTTTCACCAAACTCTTAACTTGTTGTTCATTCAGGTCTGATGAAATGATTATCGCCAAAGTAACACAATTTCCTAAGAATTCATAACTTAGATGAGGTGGGAGAACTTTTATTTCTAACTTTGGAGCCTCCTCTATAAATGGTTTTGCGGGTGGAAACTCGTGATTCTTCATGTCTAACTGATATTTCTTCGGTTTAAACAAAACCTCACATCGATCAAGAGCCACGAGTAATCACTCAATCTCTTCAATGTAATCGTTATCAAAATTCATTATCACTGCCACTAATGCTTCTACACCTAGAAGTTCTTCTATTTGTGTCTCAAATGACTCACCAACTTTGTAGGATATAGAAGATACCGATTGAAGCTCACCACTCTGCCTCATGGACCCACAAATGTTGAAGGTCACTTCCTCATTGTTCAACCAAAATTTCATCTGCCCCTTTTCCATATTAACTAAGGATCTTCTCGTAGAAAGGAATAGCCTCCCAAGAATAATGGGCACTTCAAAATTGACTTCACAATCAAGAATAACAAAATCTGTCGAAAATGTGAACGACTCCACTTTTACTAACACATCGTGTAGTATACCTATAGGTCTTTTTACTGTTCGATCGGCCATCAGTATCACGCATCTCAGTGGGCTATGAATCACCCAAACCCAACTTCTTGTAAATCAAGAGTGGCATGAGATATATGCTTTCCCCCAAATCACATAATGCTTTCACAAAATGTAATAACCCGATTGTACAAGGAATAGTGAACGCATCCAGATCTTCTTTCTTTTCTACAAGAGATCTTGTAGCAATAGCACTACAATGCTGCATTCTATCATCATCCTCAAAAGTGACCGATATTTTCTTTGTAACAAGATCTTTCATAAACTTGGCATAACCGGGCATGTTGTTCTAAAGCTTCTACGAAAAGGACATTTATAGAAAGCTGCTTAAACATTGTTATAAAACGCCGATATTTACCATCCTCAGACAATAATCTTTGAGGAATAGGGTGGTGGTCTAGGCATGGGAGTTACCTATTTAGACACTTCAGCATCGTTTCTAGTGTTATCTTCTACTTCACCATTAACCTCTTTCACTTTATCAGTATCTTTTGTCACCTTTTTCTCATTAGACGGCATAGGTGGGTCAATGGTTTGTTTACTACCGCGAGTAGTGATTGCCATACAATGTCAATCACTTTTCAGATTTTGGATAATGTTGCTAGGAAGATTGCCCGGTTGCCGTCTGTTCACAGTCGCAGATAATTGGGCCAATTGTAGCTCAAGCTGCTTAATCGATATTGCATGTGTATCGACTTTATGCCCAATACCCGCTAAATCCCTCCTCAACTGTTTAATGCGCTCATCACTAGCATCGAACCTCCTCATCATTTTGGTGCAACCTATCCTCAACTCGCGCCATACTACCTCCACCATCCATAGGAGTAACTTAACGATTTTGAGTATGAACATAGGGCGCATTCCTATATTTTTATTACCATAGTTACCCCTGTTGAAGTTGTTGTCGTGGTTGTAATTTCCTTCTCTAACATAATAACCCTCACGTTTATAGTTAACATAATCCGACCTTGGTTCCTTTCACCTTGGCGCCAATTATTCTGATTGGAGCCTTGGGAACTCAGTCGGAAACTCCCTGTCTACTCATTCACCGCATAGGAATCCTCCTTATAATAGCATTCATCATTTCGTGGTGGTTTAGACAAGTAGTTAACTGCATTTATCTTTTCTGCACCCCAGTGACAGTTTTAATACCAACCCAAGCTAAGTTCTCATATGAGCCATCTCTTCACGAATCTCATATGTCGCTGGGTTGTGAGTGGATTGCACTGCGAAGGTATTTCTCCCAGTATATGACTTCCTAGTACTCCAAGATTTATTATTCCAGGATATTTCCTCTAACTTTTCAGCAATCTTGGCATAAGGACACTCCTTATAAGAACCACCCGCTATAGTATCAATACCGCTTTATTATTATCATCCTGTCCCCGATAGAAGTATTTTTTCAGTGACTCATCATCTATGCTTTGATTGCGGACGCTTTTAAAAAATGAGGTGAATATATCCAAAGAACTACTGATTGACTCTCCTGGTAGTTCCACAAAGTTGTTCACTCTAGATTTGTGGTTTAGTTTCTTGGGACCGGGTAGTAGCGTGCTAAGAAATGTCCCTTAGTTGGTTCAAGGTCAAAATTGAGTTATAAAGGAGCTCAATGAACCAAATAGCAGCCTCTCCCATCAGTGAGAGAGGAAATACTCTTAGCCCTATTACATCCAAATCCAAATCAAGCCTCCCTACACAACTTCTTTACACTGACCTTACCTTAGCTATATGGGCATGTGGGTCCTCAGAAGGTAGCCCTAAAAACAAACCTCATGCAATGAGGATTTGCATAAGACTACTCGTTACCACAAATGTGTGGCATGGTGGTAGGGGGACAAGACAACTGGGCAATCAGAGTCTGCTATATTATCAGAGCCTCTGTGGTATTCTTGAGGGCGTGAAGCGTGATCCTGTCCCCTATGTTGATTTTTACCTTGATCATAGGGTAATAACTAACCATGAACATCAACCGGAGGTGGGATGTTCTGGTTTGGATCATCATCATTAATACCCAAGTTTCAGTTCATATTGCGTAGTGTACGCTCGAATTCATGAACATAGGAAAACAAGGGTTTCCTTCCTCTCCGTGTATTTGGCAAACAAAGAAGACACTTCTGCAAGAATAAAAAACAGTAAAAAAAATTAAGTAAATATTGATTAAACGTTAGTAATAAGTTTAAGTTAATCTAAAATTTACTTTCCCTAGCATCGGCGCCAAAATTTGATACGCTTAAAATTACTTCTTAAATAAGAAGTAAAGCGGTCGTATGAAGTAAAGAGCCCAACTAATGAGGTTGGGATCGTTCCCATGAGGAAAATAGTTCAGACTTAACTTTTATTTATTATTAGTATTATTTAGTCAACTATTTTCTTAGAAAACAAGAGACAATAAAAGGGGGGGGGGGGGTTATTTAGAAATAAATGAAAATAACTAACTAAATTAAAGTAAACAACTAACAGATTCAAATATTGGAGTTTAATCAATTAACAAAAGTAACTAGGGTTTAAGTGTTCCCCACAGGTTCCTAGCTTGAGAATGCTAACTATAACGATTCTTTCCTACTATCTTGAATTCAAAGTGATAAGTTATGTATTTCTAAATCCTTGGTCCGGCATCTAGAAAATTTCACTCCGCACATTGGTCCGGCTACGTGTGTTGCTTTACTAACCCTTACCTTTACCTCATATTAAGCATTGAATTCGATATTTGACTAAGTTATTACCTCATACAAATCAATACTAGCCTAATAGATAGTATACACTAAGTCTATGTTTATATTTCTTTTCCTATTATCTACCTCCTTGGTCCGGCAAGTACCATTAAGGCGAGTTCTAACGTTGTCCATTCGTTAAGAGTACTTCTAAGCGAAAGAATTATCAATATATGCAAGACACTATTCTAGAATTGTTATTTTACTTAGATTTTACCTCATTGTTCACCCATGGTTCCCACAACCCTCGTTATGGAGTTTAGTTACCCATAGTCATAATCACAACATTCATATATGTAATATAAGAATTCATGAACTTACTTTAATGAGAAAGAATAAAATTCAGAAGCTCACTTGATTAATTAACAAATGCACCAACAATCAAATCCAGAAAATGTTTATGAATTTTTGAAATTAATCGAGGACTAAGGTTTTTCCAAAATTATAACAATCACAAAGTCTAATAAAAAAGAGTCTACTAACAAAGAGTTTACAAACAAAGAGTCTAACAAAGAGTCTAACCCCAAAAACGAGTTTTTTCCAACTATTTATAAAAAAAACCTAATAAAAGAATAAATCTAACTGCTGAAAATCTGCAAAATACGTCCGAGTCGACCGACCTCGTGACGGGCTGTCATGGTCACGACGGGTCGTCATGTCCTCCGTTATCCTATAATTTACCAATCTTTCTGCTGCTTTCTTCATTACCCTCGATGAACAGGTATGATGGACCGTTCTAAGAACGACGGTCCGTTGAGGGTCTTCTAATCCATAACACTTAAACTTCTTTGAATTTGGGTTGTGGGACTACTCTCTGATCATCATGACGAACAAGCAGGACGGACCGTCACGGCTATGAAGGTACGTCATCAACTTTGTAATACCACACTTAGGTCAGACATCCCCATCTTCCTTTAGCAGCTTCACTACGATGGCACCAACGGGCTGTCACAAGCTCGACGGACCATCACAGGCCCAGTAGGTGGTAACTTTTCTGCATTTCTTGCTCAAAAACTTCCGCATTCATCTTTAGACATATTTGCTGCAAATAAAGAGAAACTTACATAAAAATAAATACAAAAAGGCTTTTGGACACACACTAATCATAAGGAAAAAAGATGGAAAATACCGTGAAATCACGGTATATCACCTCGGCAAACCAACAACTAAATCCATGTTAATGGCTTCCCATTTTCACGTTGAAATCTCAATTGATTGAGTAAGACCCCAGGTTTATGGTGTTCGGCCTTGACTTGTTGGGAATTAGGACACTCTTTTACGAACTTAGTGATGTCTCGCTTCATACCTTCCCACCAATAGATCTCTTTTAGATCATCATACATCTTGGTGGAACCTAGGTGGATCAAATAATTTGATCCATGAGCCTCTGCGATAATATTTGACCTCAAACTATCAATATTTGGCACACAAATCTTTCTTGGTACCTAAGTACACCCTCTCATCCTAAGGATAAAGATTCATTTATCTTACCCAACTCTGAATCCTTCAAATCCATAAGTACCGGACCGAGATATTGTTTAGCCTTAGTGTCTACAACAAATGAAGACTTGGAACACGAATGGACCGTAGCACCCTTATCAGGTTCATTCAAAAGTCGTACACCTAACCTTACCAATCAATATACATCCTTAAAAAAATCTTTCTTCTCATCATTGACATGTGACACGCTGCCCATGCTTAATTGACTCAATGCATCCGCCACTACGTTGGCTTTACCTGAATGATAGTGAACACTCATGTCGTAGTCTTTTAAAAATTCTAGACATCTTCTCTAACGAAGGTTCAATTCTCTTTGAGTAATAACGTATTGAAGACTTTTATGGTCAGTAAATACATCAAAATGTACACCATATAAGTAGTGTCTCCAAAGATTCAACGCAATGACAACCACGACTAGTTCGACACAGTGTGTAGGGTAGTTCTTCTCATGGACTTTCAATTGTATTACTGTGCATGCAATAACATTATCATCTTGCATAAGAACACATCCCAAACCTACTCGAGATGCATCAAAATAAACCACATACCCTTCACCACTCCTCGTCATTGTGTGGATCGAGGCCGAAGTGAGTCGATAGTTAAGTTCTTCAAAACTCTTCTCATATTTTTCAGACCGCTCGAACTTAACTTTCTTCTTTGTTAATGCAGTCGATGGAGCAGTAATTGCAGAAAACCCCTCTACAAACCGTCAATTATAATTGGCCAAACCCAAGAAACTTCAAATATCGGTAGGGGTAAGGGTCTCGGCCAATTCTTGATCGCCTCTTTATTTATTGGATCTACTTCTACCCTTTTATCGGTCACCACATGACCAAGAAAAGTCACTTAGCTTAACCAAAACTCATACTTACTAAACTTTGAATACAGTTGGTGTTCTCTGAGTCTTGCAATGTCATTCTTAAATGTTGTTGATGCTCTTCTCTACACTTACAGTATATGAGGATATCATCTATGAATACTATAATGAAATAATCAAGATACTCACGGAAAATTCTATTCATATGATCCATATACACGAATGGTGCATTAGTAAGACCAATGACATGACAAGAAACCCGTATTGGCCATATCTAGTTTGGAAGTCACTCTTAGGGACGTCGTCTTGTTCTACCCTTAATTAGTGATAACCCGACAGAAGATTTGTCTTAGAAAATAACTTGAACCCTGTAGTTGATAAAAAAGATCGTCGATCCGGGGAAGAGGATATTTGTTCTTTATAATGACTTTGTTGAGTTGCCGATAATTGATACACATTCAAAGAGTTCCATATTTTTCTTTATGAACAACACTGGAGCGCCCCAAGGGGATACACTATGTTTTATGAAGCCCTTATCAATTAAATTTATTAAATGCAACTTCAACTCCTTAAGTTCCACTAGGGTCATTCTATATGGTTGAATTGAAATCGGTTTGGTGTTGGGATCTAAATCAACACCGATATCGATCTCATGTTCAGGAGGTATCCCTGGTAAATCCTTAAAAAAGAGATCCTGAAACTCATTAACTACTGAAACATAGTCTATGGAAGGGACTTCTTGTCCTAAGTCTTTGACTCTAACTAACTGACAGAAGTATCCATTAGATAATATTTTATTAGCCTTAAGGATTGACACTATTTGGCTTGTTGGATTTGAACCATGCCCTTCCCTCTTTACCTTTAATGTATCGCGAAAATGAAAATTGATAACCCTATTTCGGCAATAGATAGTAGCATAGCATTTATGAAGCCAATTCATACCCAAAATTATATCAAAATCTAGCATTGTTAGTTCTGTTAGGTTAGCATGAATAACTTTATCGAAAACAATAATGGGACAATTTCGGTAGACCCACTCGACCCAATACTAACCCTATAGGAGTACTCACTAAAAATGGCTCATATAGAATCTCAGGAAGCAATTTAAATTTACTAGCTACTAAAGGAGTAACAAAAGATAAGGTAGATCTTGGATCTAGTAATGCATAAACAGGAAAAGAAAAGACAAGAAAGTTACCAGTAACCACATCCGCAAACTTCTCTTGTTCCTCTCTTACATTCAACGCATAGAATCAATTACTCTTCGGTGGTTCGGCTGATGCGTAAGGATTCGGCCGAGGGTGAGCATCTTTCTTCGCTAGATTCTTTGTGTTCTGAAAGTCCCTAACCATGTGTCCACACTTACCACATCCGTAACAACCATTCGAACCTATCATGCACTGACCCTTATGCACACGACCGCACTAAACACACACTTGTCGGTCAATATGGTTGTTGTTTTCATTGCCTTTCTTGGAATTAGTATTTTTTGAAGGAGTAAAGCTACCTGAGCATTTGTTCCCCTTCTTGAACTTGGGTTTATCCCAAACTCCAAACAAATTCTTACCATGATTGAAATCGGATTGATCCGACGATCGTGAATTCTTATTCTCACGGCTTCTCTTTCTGCAATGGATTTCCTCAAATTGTTGTGCATGGACCATCAACCTAAAAACATGTCCATTTTATCGTGCTGCATTGCTTCCCGACACTCTTATTTAAAATATTCCGACACACCAGTCACAAACCTGCCCATCTCATCCCTTCTGTTAGCCAAAATAGAAAAAGCATCATTCCAAAGGTTAACAAACTTAAAAGAGTATTCCCTAATCAACATAACTCCTTATCGTAAGTTTATGAATTCTTCGACCTTAGATTATCTCTATTCTGTGGTAAAGAATCTCTCCATGAATGAAGTTGGAGAACGTCCCAATTGGCAGGGACATCCCTAGGTGTTCGACCATATCCCTACATCCTGTGCCATATCTGTGAGTTGATAAGCAGCTAACTCAGCCTTTTCTTCTTCATTAACCCCCATAGCACAAATAATCTACATTTCATCCACAAACTCTTGAGGATCCTTATTGGTCTTGGAGCCGTAGTAAACTGGAGTATTCATTGTTGTAAAATCTCTCAACCTACTAGCCATAGTTCTAACTTGTGGATTTTCTCTGTGAGCAGCTTCTCTATTGGCTTTAGTCGTGATGGCTTGGACAATTTGAAGCAGTGCCTCTCTATCCTCTTCATCTGTCATTCCAACTATGTTAACATGCACTTGATCTTCAGCAGCAGGATCTTGAGAAGGAGCGTGATTACCTCCAACAACTACTTTTTCAACCCTTTTATTGGCATTTCTTCTTGTGTTCATTGTCTACACGTATACACAAGAAGGCAGTTAGATACATAGAATGACACAAAGTTTCAAACCTCTAGATATCACGATAAAGACTACAAGAAGGGAACATTTCTAACATCACACAGTCTCTAAATTATGATTGTGGTGCTTCACAACCATAAGTTTAAAGCTACACAACATGGTTGTGTTTAGATTTATATCCTAGGTAATTTAACGTCATTCTCTGATACCAAGTTTGTCATGACAAAGATTTTAGAATTCAAACCGCGATATGAGTTTTCAACCACATAGAGGTCGCAGATAAGCCTCTTCTTAGCTTTCATCACAATCATACAAATAAATTTGCGAAAACATAAAACTTTTTATTACTTAGTGAAGTATACGTAGACTTTATATAGTTTTTTGTAAGTGTGATATTCTACTTGCTCAAACTTTACAACCATCTATCAATCGATTAAGTAATGAAATATATGATCGTAATAATAATAATAATAATAATAATAATAATAATAGTAATAATAATAATAGTTCGCCAGTTGGCCTTATTACAATGCTTTGAAATAAATATTTGAAAAGAAACACTAGGTACAGTAGTCAATAGATAAATCTAATAAATTAAGCTATAATAATAAAATGTAGCATCCTCGAACTCAAGAGTACCTAAAAAAGTCTGGAGATCGCTTTTCAAAGTGCTGCGACAGACTTCAACCTTCTTGAGAACAAGCGTCTATAAAAATAGTAAAAGTATGAGGTTAGTACACACTTGTACTAAGTATGAGTGTATGCACATAACACATAAGGGACGATGCATGAACAAGGAACGCTCTTTCCTAAACAACATGTCAAGTTACAGTAATAAAGTCAATTTCTATATTAACATAAGACCTTGGAATCATTAACATAATTTTAGAACAACTTAAAACACGTTTGTAATTTATAATCTTAGGCCGAGAGTGCTGTAATATATAATAAGATTATTTTCAATTTTTACTAGCTTCTTGTTGTGAAGTTCAATGATCTCCTTTGATCTACTGTTCACTTACAAGTAAAATGATTCATTGTAGTCTCATACCTACAATGAATTGAGTAAGCAATTCACAAGACTACGGACCCGACAAGCTACCTACTGATGAGTTAGATTTTTCATTCTTCTTATTGTTGGGTAACTTAAATTAATTAGCCAATCTTTATTGGGTATGACCCTTATTTGATTATTTCATAATATATAGTTCTGAGACAAAATTCATGCTCCATTATTGGCTACCCCCAATGTCACGACCCAAATTGGGCCGTGACTGGCACCCACATTCATCCTCCTATATGAGCGAACCAACTAATCTAAACCCCATCATTTCAAACAAAATGAACTAAATACATTGCGGAAGACTTAAAAACTCATTAACAAAATAAATCAAATAACTTCCAAAACTCAAACATTTATTATTATCCCCAAAATCTGGAAGTCATCATCACAAGAACATCTACTTCAAATTAAAGCTAAGAGTATCTAGAAAGCTAGAATAAACAAAAATGATAGTCCATGCCGGAACTTCAAGGCATCGAGACATGAAGAAGAAGATCCAGTCCAAGCTAGAAGCATTAGCTCACCCTGAAGCCCGGAGTAATGAAGACTGGCTAGAGTTGCGGTTGAGTTCAAGACAACGGCACGTTTGCTGCACTCCACAAATAATCAAAAAGAAAACATACAAGTAGGGGTCAGTACAAAACACGGGTACTGAGTAGATATCATCGGCCAACTCAAAATAGAAAGCAATATGCATCAAATAATATCATAAATCAAGTACAATACTCAATCTGTAGCAACACCATGTACAAGAATCTTTGATAAATAATATCAAGTACACTCATGAGGACTCAAGCCTCCATATCATACTCATTTGGGAATTAGGTTCATTAGATTGAGTATATTAACATCTTTCAAGATTCATCACCTTTATTCTTTTGTCGGTACGTGACACTCTGCTCCCTTACTACTATGTGTCGGAACGTGACACTCCGATCCCGTAGTTTTACGTGTCGGTTCGTGACACCCGATCCCCTAATTCTACGTGTCGGTTCGTGACACCCGATCCCCTAATTCTACGTGTCGGTTCATGACACCCGATCCCCTAATTCTACGTGTCGGTTTGTGACACCCGATCCCCTAATTCTACGTGTTGGTTCGTGACACCCGATCCCCTAATTCTACGTGTTGGTTCGTGACACCCGATTCCCTAATTCTACGTGTCGGTTCGTGACACCCGATTTCCTAATTCTACGTGTCGGTTCGTGACACCCGATCCACTAATCTCATTCTATTAATTCATCAAGCCTTCTTTTATACCAAGGCATCATCAATATCATTACTTTACTTCATCAAGCCTTCTTTTATACCAAGGCATCATCAATCTCATTACTTTAGTTCATCAAGCCTTCTTTTATACCAAGGCATCATCATTAACAAGGGGTTTTCAAGATTTGTGATTTAATAGCTTCATCATGCCTATTTCATCACAATTATATAATCACATTCATGCAAGCATACAATTAAGCATATAGATAACTTTACAATACAACCCAACACATATCATTCGCTATTAAGAGTTAACTACGAATAGTATAAAATCCATAACCTACTTCTACCGAAGACTAGTAATCAAGCAAGCAATTTCCCAAAGCTTTGTGTTTCTCCTCTTCTTTTCACCTTCTCGTTCGATTCTCCCTCTCTCTCTTTGTTCTTTATAGTTTTCTTGTTCCAACTCCCTTTATTTTACCCTAATTAGCATATAATTAAGTATAAAAGATGACAATAATACCCCACTAATTAACTCAAGGTTACCTCTTTTAACCCCCAAGTAATTAGATTTTATTAACATTAACCCACTAAATTTATAATTAAAGCAGGAATAGTCAAAAACGTCCCTTAAAACATTTAAAGAAATCCAACCCAGACTTGGATTACGCAGTCTGTGACGGGCCGTCGCACCTGCAACGGTCCATCCTGCTGCCCCGTCACAGAGTTCAGAGACTCAATTTCTCTGAAGAGTCTGTGACTGTCCGTCACACCTGAGACGGTCCGTCCTGCCATTCTGTGACGAAGTTCAGAGAGTCGATTTCAGTGCCCATTTTTCAGAATTCTAAGTATTTTTGAACGAGACCCCCTCGACGGTCCGTCGTGCCCATAACGGTCCGTCGTGGGTTCCGTCATCTCAGCCTGTTTTTCCCGAAATAAAATTTGCTGCTCAAAATGACTAAACAGGTCGTTACAATAGATACCAATTTACCCATCGTTCGTCCCCGAACGATCACAAGAAGGAAAGCAAGGGCGAAAAGGAATACCTGAATTTGTAAATAGGCGTGGGTGTCTTTCTCGCATATCAGCCTCTTTCTCCCAAGTGGCTTCTTCGACTGGTCGATTCTTCCATTGAACTTTGATGGATGCAATATCCCTTGATCTCAACTTGCGAATTTCTCTATCTAGAATGGCAACAGGCTCCTCCTCATAAGTCAAATTCTCATCAAGCAAAATTGAATCCCATCGAGTGATGTAGTTTCCATCCCCATGGTATCTTTTCAACATAGACACATGAAATACCGGATGCACTCCGGACAGCCCTGGAGGCAAGGCTAACTCATAAGCCACCTCCCCTACTCGCTTAAGTACTTCAAAGGGACCAATATACCTTGGGCTTAATTTACCCCTTTTACCAAAACGCATCACCCCTTTCATGGGTGAAACCTTCAGTAAGACTTGTTCACCCTCCATAAACTCCAAGTCTCTAACCTTCCGATATTGCATACTCCTTCTGTCTACTTTGAGCCGCTAGAAGCTTTCCGTGAATGCATTTCACTTTGTCTAAGGATTCCCTCAGAAGGTTAGTACCCCACGGTCTAACCTCAAATGCATCAAACAAACCAATGGGAGACCTACATCTCCTCCCATACAACACTTCGAAAGGAGCCATATCAATACTTGAGTGATAGCTATTGTTGTATGAGAACTCTGCTAAGGGTAAGAAGTTATCCAAATGTCCTCCAAATTCTATCACACATGCACGAAACATATCCTCCAACACTTGAATCGTTCGCTCAGACTGACCATCGGTCTGAGGATGGAACGCAGTACTAAGGTCCAACCTAGTACCAAATTCCGCATGCAATGTTTTCCAAAACATAGAAGTAAACTGCGTACCTCTATATGATATGATAGAGAGTGGAACCCATGCAACCGAACAATTTCTGAGACATAGATTTTGGCTAACTTCTCTGCATTGTAAGTCGCCTTGATCGGAATGAAATTAGCAGACTTAGTTAACCTATCAACAATCACCCAAATAGAGTCATACTTACCCAATGTCTTTGGAACACCAACCACGAAGTCCATTGCAATTCTCTCCCACTTCCATTCAGGAATGGGCATTCTCTGAAGTGTTCCTCCGGGCCTCTAGTGTTCATACTTTACTTGCTGGCAGTTTGGACATTTAGCAATAAAATTAACAATATCACGCTTCATTCTACTCCACCAAAAGTGTTGCTTTAGGTAACGATACATCTTGGTTGCACCAGGATGTATAGAATACCTTGAACTATGAGCCTCTGTCAAAATTGTGTTGATCAAATCATCAACGCGGGGTACACATACCCTTCCCTTGATTCTCAAAACACCTCCCTCATCGATCTGTGCTTCCTTAGCCTCTCCTCGTAACACCATATCTTGAATTCGGCTTAGTTTCTCATCATCAAACTGCTTTCCCTTAATCTGGTCAAGAAAAGAAGATCTCGCCTCCACACAAGTCAACAATCCTCCCTTCTCATTTACTTCTAACCTCATGAAGTCGTTAGCCAGAGTCTGAACCTCTCTAGCCAATGGACGTCTACAGACTTGCAAGTGAGATAGACTTCCCATGCTCCCTGCCTTTCTACTTAAAGCGTCTGCCACAATATTAGCCTTTCCCGGATGATACAAGATGGTGATATCGTAGTCCTTCAGTAGTTCCATCTATCTCCTCTATCTCAAATTCAAATTCTTTTTAGTAAAGACATACTGTAGGCTACGATGATCCGTGTATACTTCACACTTAACTCCGTATAGATAGTGTCTCCATTGCTTTAAGGCAAACACTAACGCAGCCAATTCCAAATCATGGGTCGGATAATTACGTTCATGCACCTTTAATTGCCTTGAAGCATAAGCAATTACGTTCTTCTCTTGCATTAGCACTGCACCCAAACCCGAATAGGATGCATCACAATAGACAATGAAATTCTTACCTTCCACTGGCAGGGTAAGAATTGGTGCAGTAGTCAACAAAGTCTTGAGTTTCTGAAAGCTTTCCTCACATTCGTCCCATCATACAAATGTAACATTCTGCTTAGTAATAGCTAGATAAACCAACGAAGCTCCTTATTTCTGAGACATTAGTAGGTCTTACCCAATTCTTCACTATCTCAATCTTAGAAGGATCCACCATCACGCCCTCCTTAGACACCACGTGCCCCAAGAAGGACACTGCATCTAGACAAAACTCACACTTGGAGAATTTGAAATAAAACTTTTTCTCCCTCAACATTTCCAATACCATTCTCAAGTGCTCCTCATGTTCCTTCTTGCTCTTTGAGTATACCAATATATCATAAATAAATACGATCACAAAGAGATCCAGATATGGCTTAAAAATCCCGTTCATCAAGCTCATGAAAGCAGCAGGGGCATTCGTAAGACCAAAAGACATCACTACAAATTCGTAATGCCCATACCTGGTCCGAAAAGCAGTCTTTGGCACATCCGTGCCCATATCTTCAATTGGTGATAACCGGATCTCAAGTCAATCTTAGAGAAGACACAAGCACCTTGTAACTTATCGAACAACTCATCAATGCGAGGAATGGGATACTTGTTCTTAATAGTTACCTTGTTCAACTGCCTGTAGTCTATGCACATCCTAAAACTCCCATCCTTTTTCTTCACAAATAATACTGGAGCACCCCAAGGAGATGCACTTGGTCTAATAAAGACTTTGCTTAGAACCTCATGAAGTTGAGCCTTTAACTCTCTTAACTCCGCTGGACCCATTCTATAAAGGGGTATAGAAATGGGGCGAGTACCCGGTTAAAGATCAATACAGAAGTCAATATCTCTATCCGGTGGCATACCCGGAAGGTCTGCAGGAAACACATCTAAAAACTCACGAACTATCAAGACCGGCTCAATTGGAGGTACTTGGGTAGTATCATCCCTGAGATGTGCGAAGAACGCTAAACAACCTTTACTAACCATTTTTTTAGCACGAAGAAAGGAGATGATACGAACCGAATTGGAAGTGTAGTCACCCTCCCACACTAACGGATCTGTCCCAGGCTTGGCTAACGTCACAACTTTGGCATTACAGTCCAAGATCGCAAAATTTGGAGAAAGCCAAGTCATACCCAAAATTACATCGAAGTCAACCATTCCTTGAAAGGATTTTGCCGTAGTCGCTACCTGTACGGCCGAAATCCGCAATTCTGACCTTAACCCCTTCACAAAACGGCGAATTCCGCTCTTGTGTACTGAAACAAAGTTGGGTGGCATATCGGGATAATGCACGAAACTTAGCCTCATATGCAGTGACCGATATCCTACCTTGCTCTAGGCTCAAGAACTCATCTCTTTTCCTATCCTTCAAGGTCTGGGGGATATACTTCTCCATAAACAAGCTAGAGAATGATGCCCAAGTCATAGGTGGTGCCTCTGTTGGTTGACAATCAACATGTGACCGCCACCACATTTTGGCGTTTCTTTGAAACTGATAAGTCACAAATTCAACACCAAACCGTTCTACTATACCCATCTTGTGTAGTAGCTCATGACTGTCAACCGGAAAATCACAGGCATCCTCAGATTCAGCACCCTTGAAGACTGGAGGTTTCGACTTCAAGAACTTACTGAAAAGTTCATGTTGATCATTTGTCATTATAGGCCCTCTAGTAAGACGAGGAAACGTGACTATTTCCAATGGAACATTCATGCAGGGAGCCGCAACAGTTGCCTGTTGTACTTCCGGACCCTGAGGTGCTGGTGCAGAAAACACTGGAGGTGTTTGACCTTGATCAGATAACCCACTAAGATAAGCAAGAACCTGATTTATCATCTTTGGGGTAGGTTGGGGTGGTACTTCCTCATTCTGCACTTGCTCAGTTTCCCCTTCCTCACCCTCTCTTACTACTTCTTCAGTCGGTGGAGGAGTCACCGCCCTAGTATCAGAACGGCTAGGTGCTCGTCCTCTTCCTCTAGAGGACGTCCTCTCACGACCTCTACCACGGCCTCTTGCCGCTACTCTTCCTCGAGCTACAACCCCAGTGGCTTTCTCAGACGCTTCTTGTCTTGTCGATGCTGGTGTTGGCGCAGTCGTTGCTCTAGTTCTAACCATCCGCGAAATAGAGTGACGATGGTCAGATACCAATTTGTATCACCTAGATACCAATTGGATCCAAGTAATAGCACGAAAGAAAGAAAGAATGGAATTTTCCTAAAGTCTTATAGCCTCTCAAAGAAAAGTAAAGGCGTTCCCCTATCGTTCCTTAAGACTCTACTAGACTCGTTCTTGTGTGATGAGACCAACGAACCTAATGCTCTGATACAAAGTTTGTCACGACCCTAATCAGTCCGTGACTGGCACCCACATTTATCCTCCTATATGAGCGAACCAACCAATCTAAACCCCATCAGTTCAAACAAAATGAACTAAATACATTGCGGAAGACTTAAAAACTCATTAACAAAATAAATCAAATAACTTCTAAAACTCAAACATTTATTATTATCCCCAAAATCTGGAAGTCATCATCACAAGAACATCTACTTCAAATTACTAAAGCTAAGAATATCTAGAAAGCTAGAATAAACAAAAATGCTAGTCCATGCCGGAACTTCAAGGCATCCAGACATTATGAAGAAGATCCAGTGCAAGCTAGAAACATTAGCTCACCCTGAAATCTGGAGTTCTGAAGACTGGCTAGAGTTGCGGTTGAGTTGAAGACGACGGCACGTTTGCTGCACTCGACAAATAATAAAAAAGAAAACATACAAGTAGGGGTCAGTACAAAACACGGGTACTGAGTAGATATCATCGGCCAACTCAAAATAGAAAGCAATATGCATCAAATAATATCATATATCAACTACAATACTCAATCTATAGCAACACCATGTACAAGAATCTTTGATAAATAACATCAAGTACACTCATGAGGACTCAAGCCTCCATATCATACTCATTTGGGAATTAGGTTCATTAGATTGAGTATATTAACATCTTTCAAGATTCATCACCTTTATTCTTGTGTCGGTACGTGACACTCTGCTCCCTTACTACTATGTGTCAGAACGTGACACTCCGATCCCCTAGTTCTACGTGTCGGTTCGTGACACCCGATCCCCTAATTCTACGTGTCGGTTCATGACACCCGATCCCCTAATTCTACGTGTAGGTTTGTGAAACCCGATCCCCTAATTCTACGTGTCGGTTCGTGACACCCGATCCCCTAATTCTACGTGTCGGTTCGTGACACCTGATCCCCTAATTCTACGTGTCGGTTCGTGACACCCGATCCCCTAATTCTACATGTTGGTTCGTGACACCCGATCCCCCAATTCTACGTGTCGATTCGTGACACCCGATCCACTAAACTCATTCTATTAATTCATCAAGCCTTCTTTTATACCAAGGCATCATCATTCTCATTACTTTACTTCATCAAGCCTTCTTTTATACCAAGTCATCATCAATCTCATTACTTTAGTTCATCAAGACTTCTTCTATACCAAGTCATCATCATTAACAAGGGGTTTCAAGATTTGGGATTTAATAGCTTCATCATGCTTATTTCATCACAATTATATAATCACATTCATGCAATCATATAACTAAGCAAATAGAAGACTTTACAATACAACCCAACACATATCATTCGCTATTAAGAGTTAACTACGAATAGTATAAAAACCATAACCTACTACAACCGAAGACTAGTAATCAAGCAAGCAATTTCCCAAAGCTTTGTGTTTCTCCTCTTGTTTTCACCTTCTCGTTCGATTCTCCCTCTCTCTCTTTGTTCTTTCTAGTTTTCTTTTTCCAACTCCCTTTCTTTTACCCTAATTAGCATATAATTAAGTATAAAAGATGACAATAATACCCCACTAATTAACTCAAGGTTACCTCTTTTAACCCCTAAGTAATTTGATTTTATTAACATTAACCCACAAAATTTATAATTAAAGTAGGAATAGTCAAAAACATCCCTTAAAACATTTAAAGAAATTCGACCCAGACTGGGATTACGCAGTCTGTGATGGCCCGTCGTGCCTGCGACGGTCCGTTCTGCTGCCCCGTCACAGAGTTTAGAGACTCAATTTCTGTGAAGAGTCTGTGACGGTCCGTCACACCTGTGATGGTCTGTCCTGCCATTCCGTTACGAAGTTCGGAGAGTCGATTTCAGTGCCCATTTTTCAGAATTCTAAGTATTTTGGAACGAGACCCCCTCAACGGTCCGTCATGCCCATGACGGTCTGTCGTGGGTTCCGTCATCTCAGCCTATTTTTCTAAAAATAAAATCTGCTGCTCAAAACGACTAAATAGGTCGTTACACCCAACTTGTTATGTCTATCAAACACTAATGATGATTAAGCTCTTACCCTACTTAGTTCACTACGAACTTATGATTCTACTCTCTTGCTCGATCGTTCACTTTCAAATTGCTACTTATTCATTCATACTCTCTTGAATAATTCTTTTATCCTTGACAAAAGTAGATCATGCGAAATACATGAAATGCAGTGTCTTCCAAACACTTAAAATGAGTGATTCACCGATAAAAGTGAACCAAGCTCTGCGTCTTCTCCACACAAAAAAGGGAGATTAATCGGCTAAGGTGAATCGATCAATGTTTTCCCCATATTTTAATGGGGGGTTCATGGCAGTAGTGAACCGAATGGTTGTACTGAGCTATAACTAACATAGATCATGTTAGCCAGACATGAAATGTGGTTTCTCCTCACACCGAGAAGAGGTGGAATCACAGGCCAAGGTGAATCGTAACTTCTAGCTTTTTAGTGGGTGGCCTACACTAGACAGGTTACCTATGGTGGAAACATATTTCTAAGACTAGGAGATGTACTGAGACCCTGGTGACCTCATCTTAGGAGACTTACGTGTGCTCGCACTCGCTCATTGCTAGTCTATTTGTGTGACCGCAGAGATGACTTAGGTTAAATAGAGCCTTAAATGTTGTCATTGATGTTCTAAGGTCCTAAATATGTCTAATATATGGTATAGAGACAGTATTTAATGTGTTAGGCGTGTTGGAAGTCAAATGTCAAGGCGCGACCAAGACGTTCGATGACTAAGCTAAATGCATCATATGTGATTATATGTATTAATGTGTGTTTCATGAGGTTTTAAGGTCCTTAAATGAGTTATTATGTAATGTATAATCAGTGTGTTGAGTTTTCAGAAGTTTGGAGGTCAAATGACAAAGAACGTCTATGACGTTCGAAAGATATGCCTTGAAGTGACCTTGTGCGTCTAGGCGGGTTTCGTCGAGTATTACGTGTTCATTTTGGATGAAATTTAGGTGAGAGGTGTTAAAATTATAGAATATAGTTTGGAAAATTGCGGGATAAATTATCCCCAAGGACCATCTAAGAGTCCTTGAGGAAAGACCCAAAATTTTTGACAAGGCAGACCCCAAACGACGGAGCAGTCAACAGCCCATACGACTGTTGATGCCCCGTCAAAAGGTTTCGTCGATGGGACTTAACAAAGAGAGACAAAGTAGACTTGGACAACTTCTGTAACCACCAACGTTTGCCTGTGATGGCCCATCATGGGGACGACACCCTGTCAAGGGCAAACCCTCAATGATGTCGCTTTTCTGCGCAGGTGTTGCTGCCAAATTTTGAGTGAAAACATAAATTCACCCCACTTATAAATTATGTCATTAGCGGTTTAAGAAGTGTCTTTTGGGTATTTTTAATTAAGTATATGAAGGGTAAACACCTTAAAGACTTCATTCTTCCAAATTGAAAACCCAAAATATTAAAAAAATCACAAAGACTCCATTGAAGTCCAAATGGAAGAAGTATCTCGGTGTTGGTGTTTTGAGTTGAAATTCTTCATAAAAGTGAATAATTATCATCCTTGAACAAAACAGGTGTGGATAGACGATCTGTGATGCCTTCATATACAACGAGGAGATTGTGCAGGAGTTCTACCCTTCATATGTGGCCACTCTCATGGGGTCCATACCTAAAAATTCCAATCTTATAGATCATAACCACTTAGTTCGAGGAGTTCTTGTGAACTTCTTCTATACAACTATAACTCGGATCCTTTATAGCCCCACCACGAAAATATGTGTACCACCAATTTGAATTTAATTTTTGATGGGAGATTATGTTGTCTGGTCAAATCTTGGTTTACTAGACACATGGCCCTAGATAATTATAAAGTAGAGTGGGTTGCAACACCCCAATTCAATATTAGAAATGCCACCCTGAACTTGGTGGCCAAATTCATCTGGCTTATTATGCGTAATAGACTGACACTGACACAAGAAGATTACCTTGTCATATGGGATAGGGCATTTATGGTAGCTGACTTGGTGTCCGGTATTGAGATAAAGTTGCCAAATTTCTACTTGTTGTGATAAAAAGGGCATTAAAAATATCAACCGTATATCCTTTCCCATGCATGATTTTTTCAAACTTGCGGATAGGCTGGAGTGACTATATGGAATTGATAAAGTGTTCTATGCTACAGGGATCTTGGAAAGTGGACTAATTCAGGATGATGCCAATGTTATAGCACCACGATGTTTATAGTTAATGATGTGGTTAAGGAAGTTGATCAAATGGAGAAACATGGGACTTCTTCGACTGTGGATGCACCAACTTCATATTCACAGGGTGAGAGTGAGAGTCTGAGTCCATCTAGAGAAATTTTGTCATATGGATCATCGATCATACAACTTTCCCGTTCCTGAATATTAGAGAACGAAATTGCCACCATGATGCACATGTTGAAGCCTTGGATGCGGAAGTTTATTGTTGAGTCTAAGGAACGGGTTGAAAAGAGTGTGGATCCATATATGGACCAAAAAGTCAAGGCAATTCATAGGCGGCTCGATAATTTTGAGGTACGTGTTTCAAAGTAGGCTGCCCCCACTATTGAAACAAATTCCCTCCAGATTGAGCTAGATAACCTCCAAGGGGAACTTGGATCATATCCTAGCCACATCTGTTGTCATCCCATAGGTTGCACTTTGAAACCTTTGTGATGATACACTTTTTAGGCCCTCATTAGTGAGGATTATGCTAGAATGCGACGTGAGTCAAATGGGCAAAACGTAAGAATCACATATCCATACAAAAACTAGAGAACACTAAGGAGAAAAGGATAGCTAAAAGATAGAACCGACTAGAGAAGAGAGTGAACGATCAGTTCATCCTAGATGAGTAGATTAGGCACCTTAGAGATCATGAGATGAGTTCAGGGGAATCTAGCTCCAGGCCTACGGGAGCAGATGTTAGCACCGTGGCTGGTGTAGTGATTAGTTATGAGGGCATTATAAATTGTAACCCCTGTACAACAGTGGGATCCGAGAAGCCAGGCCTACCTACTTATAGAAGATTCTTCGACATGATGCATCACTGATTTGCTTCATACGAACCCATTGTTGTTTCGCATTTTTTATGCACTGGGGACAATTACACTTATTTTGTAGAGTATGAGGTAAATGGATTGTAAGTAATAGGGTGAAGTCTGAGTAGAAAAACTTGTAATCCTCTCTAAGGGGTTTTCTTGTCTGTGTTTCCCCTCCCCCCCAAGAGTCTGGTAAATTTGTATTGAATCGGAATGTCTAGTAGGTGTAACGATTAATATGTGTAGAAGCATTAATATTAAGTAAATCGTTTTGAAAAAATAATGTTGCCCATCAAAATTTTTGTATGTGTTGAAAGAATGTATTAGAGTAAGCTTAATGTTTTTGATCTGGGTATGAAATATAAGAGATCGATTTGGTAACGTGACTTAAGCTCTCTTTTTATCTAGGTAATGTTACGATCTAATGATGAACCTAGTTGCGATTTATGTGTGAAGATTGTGGACGAATAAAATAGTGAAGTGTCAATATAGAACTTGCCTACTTAGTCCTTCTAAGACAATATACTCTAGAGGATAGGAAGTTATCATAGCACTTTGTTCTGAATAAGTCCACAAATAGATTAAAAATGATACACCCAAATGATATGAATTGCTCCTTTGATCCAAATGTTTTGATTATTAGAAGAGATCAATTCTTTCTTACTCTCTAACTCACACTCCTAGATCTTATTCATTGGTCGTGGTCCCTCCTAGGACATGTACACCTCCCTTCAGACAAAAAAAGCCTAAGTTAAGGGTGGCTAATCCAAAAGTAACCTCATTCTTGACTCTGACTCAACATAGTATAAAGTGCCTCGACCATGATTTGATGTTGTCTATAAAAGATAAAATTTAATAAATGTGTGAAAAGAATCTATTTTTGAAGAGGAAATAATAAGGGAACAAGAGGGTGTGAATTTGTAAAAAGAAAAGTCATCATAATAAAAAGAGCAAAAAAGTAACGTCTATGATTGGAAGGAGTCAAAGAAAAGAAAGACTAAAAGGAAGAATGTAAAAGATAGGGAAAAAAGAGGTAAAAGGCCAAAATTTACTTTCAAAGAGGGCAGAAAGTCACTACACATACCAACAGGTAACACACCTAACCCTGAGCCTACGTTACAAGCCAAGAAAGTCGTATAATGATCTTAGAGTCTAGTTTGGTGAATTGAGGGAGTGAAATTAAGGTCAATCCTATGGTATTGAGAATTACATGTCCTTGATAATTACTTCTGAGCATGAGAGTTGAAGGAATCCCTATACTAAATCTTCATATACATTGAGCGAAAAAGGGGAATTCTGTTGAAATAAGGGCAATGGTGACGTTGTCTGAAAATTGGTACTCTAGGGATAGAGAAACATTATATTTGGTGTTATTTATTGGTTTTTTATGTCTTGTTTGGATGTTAAAAAAATTAGACTGTTTGCGTCTAAGAGAACAAAACTTTACTTAAAATAAGATTCAATATGGAGAGACATATGATTGCTTGGTTTTAAATTTGTTGCTTCTATACAAGTGTTGTCTAGATTCTCAATATGTTGCTTGATGACACCAACAATTCTTAGTTGAGGGTTTTGATGTACCACAAGTTTATGATACTATTGATATGTTTTTCTCAAGAATTGTGTATGTATGTACGTCTTTCTTCTTAGTTTTATGCTTGTTTGTTGATGCTTCGGGAAACAAATTAAGGCACGAGGATTTGAGAAGAAAATTGAGGAAAATTAAAAAAAGAGGTACCTACAAAGGTAGCTACGCCCTGTGGAATGACATACGATCTGTATGTGAGGGGCGTGCATCTTTGTAGAAGTTATTTGAGATGTGGTTGTAGTACATAATGCTTATATAATCTATGTATTGAGTGATCTACCTAACTTACGGATCATCGTATTACTTATTGTCTGTACAAAAAGGTCATAGAAGTTGTCTAACAAAGTTTAGATAGAATAAGATGGAGAATTGATTAAGTATGGAGCTACGACAATGACCTACAGATCTTAACTCAACCTATGAAACATAGATTTGCCTAGTAACTTGAAGACGCATCCATTAATTTTATTTGCTTATTTTGTTTACCTTTTTAATTTAGGATTTGTTTCCGTAAATAGGGGATGTAAACCTTATTTTTTAGGGTGCGAAACTACTACATTGCTTTGAGTTCTTGATTTGGAGATTTATTCTTCGCAACTTTACCAAAGTAAAGATTTCCAATTTTTATTTGGATATTTTGGTTTTTCAATCAAGTTGGATTTCTTGGATTACCATTTTTATCATGTAAAATCATGATTTCTTCATCTATCAACATGATTTATTTTCTTGCTGATATGGGTTACTAAATCCACAACTAGGGTTGTTGGAACCATGAGAAATTCTTAAAGTATGAATAGCAATAAAGTGATTCTTGAATAGTATTTTTTATATTCATTGATAGTTCTTTCTTAAGATATCTTTCTAATGAGTGCCTGCATTAGAAGTCCTCTTGTTGCTACTTTCTTGACCAATGGCGTAGTAAATAAGAAATGAATTTTCAATGTAGATTTAATATGATACTATCTAATAGGATAGTGTCAATTGACACGAAGTAATAAGTAAGTCTTACATCGATCATGATATCTAATATGAGGTAAAGGTAAGGGATTATTTATTGTACACACATAGTCAAGCCAAGGTGCGAGGTTTAATTCTCTAAATGCCAGACCAAGGATTTAGATGTAGCAACCCTTATAATTAAATAGGTCTAACTAGAGCTTAGCTTATGTTTCATGAGTTAATAATGTGTTAAAATAGTGAATTTTTGTGTTTGAAGTTAGTTTCGAAGTCAAACGTCAAGGGACGACCAAGACGTTTAACAACTAGACGGCTATGTATTTGAACATGTTCTAGAGTATCTTTGCATATTTTGGGTGTTTTTTTGGGTTTAAATTTATAGGGAAGGACCCCAATACCTATATGACCATGTTGAGTGGTTTAATTTTAATATATTACCTCACCTAGTACCTAAGAGGGGCCTCAAAGGAGGACCCCAACTCTAACGCAGAAACTTCTAAATCACTGTCCAATCGCCGGCCACCATCGGCGAGCAATAGATTGAATGACGCTTTGTCATCTTGGGGGTAGATCCATACTTAGTGGATGCAATCAAAGACAAAATAAAGCATCATTTGAACCAAATAAAGCCTAGAAGGACGTGCAATCGTTCAAACGATGCCAGTAGTTTTGTCCGTCAAATGGCACTAGCAAAACTTGCAGGGATTTGGCCAAGCTTAAGGTAGTTTGTTAAATTTACCCTAAGTCCTTGATGAAGCATATATCCTTGTTTAAGGGTATTTAGGTTATTTTATGTTGGTAATAGTTCAATAACCTAAGTTAGTCTTTATTTTGAAAAGTAGAAACCCCTCCTTCACGAAAGACTCTCTCAAACCCCATTGAAGCTACAACTCAAACAAGGGCTAAGTTTGAAGGTTTTGGATGTTTCCTTCACTAAATCTTCTCGGTTTCTTCATATAAAGGTTAGGTGTTAAGGTTTTTGTCGTTTCCTTCACCAAATCTTGTGGGTTTCTTCATATAAAGGTATGGTAGTTCAATCTGGACTATTATTTCATTTCAAGGAGCCTTTTCAAAGACTCTTCAAAAAGGGTTTCAAAACTCCAAAATCCTTTATTTTGAAATCTAAACATAGGTTTTTTCATGAAAACGTGTTAATGAATACATTATTATATTTTAAATGTTAGCTGATGATTTTAAGGTAGAAAACACAATGAACCCATGCTTATGAATATTCTCAACTTTTGGCTTATGGTATGGGTTTAATGTACTTATTTAAATGATTTTTAGAGTTGTGTTTCTTTATGTTGTATTGTGAATATTTACTTCCTTTTATGCTTTATTATTTTGACTTAGTGAAATATTGAGAAAAGGTTGTCAAAACCTTAGATGAATGGTAAGTTGGTTTTTATTGGCTAGTTCTTACTGTGAAATGATTTTGAGTGGTATGGTCTACCATAAGTGAAGGGTTAATTACTTGAAGCATATGAATACATATATGTATTATGAGTATGTCCTTGAGTTATGATTATGATATATATGAATGATATGTTTTAGAGAGTTATCTTCATGAGGTTATCTCTAAATGAAATATATATGTTTGTGAAGCATGATTGTGTTGTGAATTATCATTAAAGTTTGTATGAGCATGTCGAGTTGTGAATGTTATAGATCATGTAAATTATAAAATGTGCTCACATGTAGTCACACACACATTTTTAATATATGAATGAAGTTCATGAATGAAAATGGGGTATTGGAGGATAGGAAATCATCGTGAATAGAGATAAAGTTTCTAGACCATTTCGTAGTATTACTAAAGAACTCTAGTAATAAAAATGGGGATTTTGGGGTTAACACTCTTGTGAGTTGAGATAAAGTGTTTAGTAGCAACCTCACTATTCCTAAGATCTTTTTAATATTGGTTGGAGGTTTGATATTCTTCGTGAGTTGAGATGAGGTATTCAAGAGTAACATACACGTATAATTACTCTTCGTTCGTTGATAAGTGGTGCTAAATAATTATCCCTTAACCTATAGTTAATAAATGTTTAAGACTATGAGCGAGTAATTATTAGATCCGATAGGATTTGAAGAAGGAGTGGGTACACTTCATGAGTAGAGATGTCGTATGCAAAGTACCTCTTGATAAGAGTACTCCTCGTCAGTTGAGAATGAGTTACTTAGAATCAATCTCCTTATACTTTAACTGTGTTCCCTCATAAGCGTAGCTATTGGAGAATCCATGTAAAGGCTAAGAGTATGACGCTGCCTTAGGCAAGTGGGGATCCCTCATACGGTAGGAGTTAATATTGGGATTCCATGTCTAGCTCTCATGTTCTATGTCGGTTACAGCTAGCCCTCATAAGTGAATGCAAATGAAGTAGTTCTTCTTTAGGGTCTACTGCTTAGGGTAGGCGGTGGGGACCATAACCATTATACTTATGAACATGAAAGTACAACATTCTATAACCACCATCTCTGACACTGCTAAAATAAAACTTATTCATCCTTTTCTAGGATCGACAACTATGGTAGGAGCATAACTAGACAATTAGGTGAAATTCAAGGCGTACTCCTTCACATTAATATTTCCTTGAAGAAGGTTGATAAATTGAAGTAAATTTGACTCTCTCATTATAAGGGAAAAAAACCTAACAGGGAAAGAAACCTTAAACTTTTCCCAATCGATAGGACTAACATCTACCTGCCTCTATTCCATTCATTGGTTGAACCAAATTTGAGAAACACCCATAAGTTGATAAGAAACCATTTCGTATTTCTACTGGTGTAAGTCTTATGATAATTAACACCTTGTATACCTCATTATTGAACACTTGATGATCTTCCTCAAACTTTGATCCTTGAAGCACATGGATATTCATCCAAGTAAAGTACATCACCCTTTGTGCAACCATACCCACATTTGGGTTCATGGGGACCATAACCAACTTTTTGGTTTGAGTTGTTATAGCTTAGGACAAGAGTTCAAAGCAACTTATATTTCTGCATTACTCAGTTATTTGGCTAAAGGTTTGACCAGAACTTAAGAATCTTCTTGATGCCTTTGAGGATCTTCTCGTTCAACATTACAATTCACATTCCTCCTAAAATAAGGTCTTCAATGGGAGATTTGCTGAAAAGGATTGGATAAAGATTAGGAGAGAGAGAGATATAGAGCAGCACTCTATCACACGACTTCTGAATAATGAGAGAAATGGAATTTCCTATGAAAATTATCGTCTTTTATTCATAAATGTGGCTCGCTTTACACTCATGAAAAAGACTCTACTCAATGTGGCTCATGAGAAAACTAGGACCCTTCTAAACCAAATGCTTGTATTACCAAGTTTGTCATAACCAAAATTACACCCTAAGTGTAAAATGGATTTTAGGACCCTGAGAGGACCTAAATAAACCACTTAGCATACGTCATACAAGAAATAGGAGTGAAGACATGAAATAAAGGATTTCATATATGAAAAAATTGACAAACAAAATTCTATCATAAGTTGGAAAGTAATCTAGTAAATCATAAAGTAGTCATTGGGACGTAAATCATACATCACTCACAATTATGATACAAAAATACATAAATAAATAAAATATATTAGTTCTTGGAACATAAAACTCACGATAAGATGAAGCAACCAATGAAAGTTTATCCACAGATATTAGGGGTAGGAACGTTGGACCACACATTAATAAGATAATATGGGTAAACATATGCATTGTTACATGGCATAACCTAACTATGATGCAATATTTATAAAAACTGACATGGTAATATAAATTCGTTTAAAAAATCTAAATATGATTAATAATTGGAAATGTAATAGTAAGGAAATAAAAAATTGAAACAAATTATATAGTTAATGCATTTGAAGTAAATAATATAATAAATTCTTTAAAGAAAACATCGTCATTTTTGGGTACTTTATATGTGAAGCAAAAATTTAAGGATCGTAATTGGCTCCTAATGTCAAATATCAAGCCTGAGCCGACCCTAATGAATTATTTGCTACTAGCTCAAGAAGAAACATACAATAAAGAAAACAAACAGGTGATCACGGTTTAAAATTAAACCCTCGACTGGCAAGGCCTCTCTTAACATATCTATAAAGGAAACTGATACACCCAACAGTTCATATAAATAAATAGCCAACTAGCACAAACGTACTTATTGAGAGATCGAGGCCACCATGATATCTGTAAATTTATCAAGACAATACACGATATAGCTCATACAATTCAATAAACCATTAAACTAGGCTAGTATAGCCATAACTTACCTATATAGCCCACACACTAGTCTACAATCTTCTTAGAGTAGAAAAGAATTGCAGATAGGGCCCTAACCTACCCATAAAGATATCTAAAACAAAAAATAACAAACCTTCCAAATATCACTGCTCGAGAGAGAACGGGCTAGCCAATCATATAGATGTCAATCCTGCTGCTTAAGAGGTCTATTAGGTCGTCTATTGGGACCTGCATGCAATCAATGGGGGAGTCAATATAAAATAATGTGTAGAGTATGAAAGGGTATAGACTATGAGCAGGTATCCTAATATACTAGAATAATGTGATAGATAAATAAAAGATAAGATAAGTGTAATGAACTTCTCTTTAATATGTACTTATCAAAAATAATAAAACAACCACCTAACAAAGCCCCCATAAGATTGGCAGGTACAAACAACACACAAGACCACCTACTCAGATCCCCATATTCCCGGAAGGTGACAATAAGTCCATATACAACCTATTTATTGTTGACTACCCCCTTAGGAAGTCACTTAGTCCTCTTAGGCGTTAATATAGCCTTATAGGCAGCATATAGCTCTTTTAGGCATCAACATAGCCTATAGAAGACTCATTTTTCTTTTACGCAACAATCTGGCCCTGTAGGAAGCACATTCTCTTCGTAGGCATGTAGGCAACTCAACCCATCTAGGCATCAATATAGACCCGTATGTAAGACATTGCTCTTATAGGACTGAATTAAGTCTTGTAGGCGACTCATAGAACTTCTACAGAAGAATATAGCGTCATAGGCAACTCATATCCCTTCTAGGCATCAACATGGAACCATAAGTGATTCATAGCTCTTTTATGCATTAATACAGCCCTATAGGAAACTCATAGCTCTTATAGGTATAACACATCAAAAAATTACTTGGTGAAACTAGGTCCTAATCTGTGAGGCATGCAGTTTTGAAGTCCAAAGATGTTTTAATATAATTTATAAGTCATTGTCTCATGATTTTGGTGAAGTTGTAAGTCAAAAAGTCATGGGAAGACTATGACGTTCGACGACTACTCACCTATCGGTCTTATGTGTTTTCATATGCTTATGCGTGAGTAATGAGTTTTTGAGGTTCTTATATGGTTTATCATAGTATTTATAGTAAGCATATTGAGTTTTGTATGGTTTGGAACTAAAACGTTAAAGAACGTTTGATGAAGTTCGAAAGATATCCATTTGACGTCCTTGTGAGTTTTGATGTGTTTTAGCATGTTTCATGGTTTTTTTGATGTTGAGCTTATTTTGAGATGTTCTTAATAATTAAATGTATGTTTAATAGGTTTAACGGAAGGGTGCAATTCTACGTAGAACCCAAAAAGAGCCCTAGAAGGAGGACCCCAGCTTTGATCTCAACAACACCAGGCAGTGGTAATCGACTGCCTGAAATAATGGCCAGTTGACAAGACGACAGCCCAACGATGGGTGGCATCGATGAATCCTTGCACTATGAATTTGAGGATCATCAGAATAAATTAATATACCCCATCCACAGGGCGTGGTGACACAAACGGACCATCGATGCTGGGCATCGATGGTGCTGAAATTTTCTGCCAGCTTTCTGTTAAGACTTGGGGTTTTTTGTGAAATTCAACCCATGTCTTATTAAATAACAAAAAGGTTATTTTGGGTTTTTATGTGTATTTTAATATTATATAAGTCATGAAACACTCATTCAAACCCTAGCACCTAGATAAAAACCCATTCCGTCCCAAAGTTTCTCTAGAAACCTTTATGAGAGCTCATGGTGAAGATAGAGCTTGATGATGGATCTTCAATGGAGTTTATTCTTGAATTACAATTAATTTATTCTAATAAGTTATAGTATTTCTTTATTTAAGGCTTGCTATCACCTTGTATTCAATTTCAAAGATTATTTTAAAAGATTTAAAAAAGATGAAAAAGTCCAATTTCTACTCTAATTCTTGGGTTGTTGCATGAAACTTTTTCAACTCTTAAGATATGATATTAATGAAGTGCAGTTGATGTTTTCCAAATAAATCCTCCAAGAACCCTTGACCTTCTCAAATATCTTAATTTTACCAAAATATGAATGAAAAGATAATGCTTTGATATTAATGAATTCGTGTGTAGATTGTTATGGGCTTTTGATTTATCTATAGGTTATCATTATACGTTTTATAGTCTATTTTAATTTTATCAATTAAGTATTGTATATTCTTAGATCCATTGTATATTAAGCTTATTGAATTGGTATTGAATTAATGCTTATGAATTCTACGATAGTTTTCTATGGGCTATTGAATGATGTAAGAATTGTATTCAATTGATGTATATGTTGTTTAAGATTAATAAATCTATATTGAATTGACCTATGTTCTAGAGAATTATGGTTATTGTATTGAACTGATTTTCATGTCCATGGGTAAGTTCTTTATGGTAGAGAGTTTGATGATTTAGCTCCTGATTGAAGTGGTGAGATTAAAAGGGTTGTATGCTGACCTAACTCTCTTTATACTATGTATAGCTCTTGAATTATGTTGTGATTGGTATTGACTACTCAGGGTGGCAGTGTTATGTGAATAATGCAGCTTTGTCAACATTACTGTATGTATTATGATGATCATGGACTTGTAGTCACTACTTTAAGTATTGTGATAGTATGTGTAGTTGATTATGTGAAGTATGATCATATATACCTATATGTTAAATAATTCGACAGTATATATTCTTCTATTAATATAAGGTGATCATGTTAGACTATGACTATCTCATTATGTGTGTAGTCTTAGAGTTGATGCATTATTCTTCCTGATTGGTTAATGAGTCTCATGATGGCTATATTAATGATGTTATAGTAGTGTACAGGGTTATCTAAAGGTGAAGAAGGTTGTTCCTGTGTGCTTCTTTTATGATATGATATTTGTGATAAAGTGAAGAAATATGTAACTTGCTTAGATAGACTTAAGTCCCTCTTCTTGGTGCATGTATGAATGTGAATATTAGATGTCTCTACTTAGGATTCTATATGCTCTTAGTATTTTATTTATGAATAACATGAAACCTTGAATGATGTTAAGAGGGTCCTTTATGTGAAACCTTTAACCTAGTGTTAAGGTTATGAAACTTGAAGTCGAAAGTTGTAATGATTTCCTTCGTGTAATGAAAGATTGAATTAAGGTTGATTGACTAGAATGACATCATATCAATCCTTAGGAATGTCATTTTGAGATATCTTGTCTCCATTGTAAGGAAACCCTAGGGGACCTCTTTCGTAAGGTAAATGTAATTGGGTTATGAACTTGATATAGAACCCCTTTGTATGAACCTTTAATTTGAATTACTCCTTGAGAACAAAGTCTAGGATAGAGTGAGTATGGTAAGGGAAGTAACACTAGTTAAATAATGAGGCTAGAGTACAAACTAATCCCTTCATATTTCTTACCCATGTTCCTACATGGGATGTGTCCAAATTCTACAATTGACAAGTAGAACACCTTCCATCTAAATTGGTTACAACTCCAGATTCCATGATTTGTTAACATGGCCTATGTCGTTTATTACCTATTCTCATCATGTAGTATACCTACTTGTACTGGAGAAGTTCAATGAAGTTTAGGTAGTGGTATGTGGCGCTAACGTTACATTGCACAATAGGCTTTGAAGATGTTAATGAAAATCTCTAGGTCTTCCTAGACCATAACTTTGATGTGCCTATGTGATTAATGTATCTTCAATGGACTATGAAATGTAATTACTTAAGTAAAGAAATAATGTTAAATGAATAAGTACTAGAGTATTTAAGGATTGTGTAGTTAAGGTATGACGGGGGCATTGAAATGGTCACTTCGTATCTAACCTAGATGAGTCTTCATAATAACTCTAGTTAGGGATGTTTTTTTGAATAAGTAGACATGATCCAACCTTAGGTAGTCTAAAGGATTACTTAGGTAATCTTTGAAGAGGTCAATCATGGAGATTATCTTCTTAATTTACTTGAGCAATTTGTCTTACAACCTTTGTAAATGAGCATATCATATTACATGTGCAATTGTGTTTAAGTGAGAATGATGTTATCCTAGGTAATCTAAAGGATCTCTTGACTGTGTGTGAAAGGGATTGTATGAGGTATCTTCACAACTAACTCAAGTGAACCTTAGAATCACCTTTTGTAGGAGGATCTCATATTCATCTGCTTGATATGATGTAAGCATTTGTATCTCATTATAGGTGGTCTTAAGGATCATTTAGGTGTGCCTAGAGAGGGTATATGGTGGTCTCTTTTTTTTCTTACATAAGTGAGTCTTAATATATTTTCTTAGTGAGGAAATTGCATGTTAAGAAGTATCTCTTTTGAACTTGAGAAACTTCACTATAACACTGAAGTTTGTTCACTGAAACTTGATATGAATTTACCATAATGTTACCAAAAATGTTAAAATAATTAATTAAATGATTTCTTATGTGTTCCTAAGGTGTTAAATATTTTTCTTATTCTTATAGCATGATGTTTTAATCAAAATTCATGAAAAGCATGATATTTACTAAAGGTCCCTTTTTCATGGCTTTTGTATGGTTTCCATACGTAGTGCATCTAATGTGCAATCCCCTTATTTTCCCTTTTTCACTAAACTTTAGGGAATAGGATGTCTTTATATTTCATGGATAATGAATAGGATTCTAAGGGTTGAAGAGGAAGTATTTGTTAGTCCTTATTGATTCGAGGACAATATCCATATGTTCCTTCATGCCTTAGTCTTTATTTTATGTCTCGTATGGGCTTAGTCCCAATTGTTGTATACTCCAATGTTTAGATAGATCAATAAGATGTTGTAAGGGTTTAATTTTTTTAATGAAATTATTCCGCTTGCTTATTGATTATGGAAAGACTTCTCGTGTGTGAAGAATGTTTTAAATTTTTACTCATTTTAGAATGTTTATTATGCAATGAATCGTACGAGTGGCTCAAGTGAGACTTCTTGAAGTCTCATTTGCTATGTGGAAACTCAAGGATGCTCTAACTTCTAGGATGTAATTGTGGGTCCTTACAATAGGCATGTATAACATTCCTACAGCTAACCACAATATCCCCAAGGCCAACAGCAACAATCCCATCGCTAAAAGGGAGCAATTTAGTTTTCAGAAACCTATACAAATAGCTTCTACGTCGTGTCAACCATAGGGACACTACTAACTTAATAAGAATCCCGAAAAGGGAGGACTATATCAACAGAAGTACCTAACAATCAACAGTAATGGCTACAAGTATAACAATGATAACAACCCAATTAGATTGCGCTTAACCTTTAAGGATATACATCGTAACTATACAATAGCCTTAACTTAACTTTTCTATGATTTCACGTGGCCTAACGAGTTTTACTCATAGGCCCCTCTATAATCAACAGGGAGGACCATAGTCAACACAAAAAAATAGAAGATACCACAAAAATCCATCACATCATATTTGCCCCAAATTGCTATTTTCTGCATATAAAAGATATAGTTGATAAAAGAAGGATCTTAACTAGATCTTAAGTTTGTAATACACCTAAAAACCTTCAAATATTACCAAACTCTTGCTTTATGAACACTATAGTGTGATATGCTACGAAATTGATAAAACAAATTATACCACGATTATGAGGCCAACGTGCACAACAACTTTCGTCAAGGATTTATGTCAAGAAAATCTATACGTTAGTTGATCCTACAACTGGCTTTCTCTAACTTTTTAGGTTGTTAGATAAAAAAATGAACAAAAGGTCAAAGAAGGAGATATAGATAAAGTTCTACTGACCTTGAGCGCTACCTCACGTGTTGCTTATGCATTCCAATCTAAACGCAAACATATCTCTTTTCTGAAATTGTATGAACAAATGGTTTGATTCATGTGAAACTAGACTCGTAGTAATTCAATCTAATAGGTTGTGGGGTCCATAAAACTTCATATATTACTAGAATAACATCCAAGACATTGACCCAAAACTCAAAGAAATCTCTAAAAAGAAATTTACAATAACTTTCGCCAACTTTTATTTTTCCACTTACCTAACTTCAAAACATCAAAATACAAGAAATGAAAACCTAAAATATTACATAACACATGACTATCAATTTGTTATCAATCCCTTTTTTCTTTCCACGAAGATACAAGTAATTTTACACTTTCAAAAATGGTGGGGTATTACATCCTTCCCCCTTAGAAATATTCTTAGTCGAATGATAAATATGAGTCACGCGGTTATGTCCATAGTAGTTTAAAATATATAGGCAGAATATCCTCTATAAATATGACATTCACGGAACATGAAAATACTAAATTCTAACCCGGGCATGTCACATGATTACTCACTATCTAAGAACAATAGCTACACACTAATAGTGCGAGAAAATATACGACAACAACAACAACAATAAGCAACAATATTTAAAAAATTAGATTGGTATCTAACCTCATAATATAAACTTATAAGTTATCACCCTGGTTTATGCAGTCATAAAAATTAGATTTGTATCTAACATTATAAACTTATAATGTAAAACCCCACCTTTCGAAATGTATAAAATTACTCACATCTTCGCCGAAAGACAAGGAAGGTGGGTAAAAAATTCAGAATGATGTGGTATGTCATATTTTAAGTGTTAATCTTTTGTATTTCCACATTATTAGGTTAGGTAATTGACAAAATAAAAGTTGGAAAAGCATGAATATAATAAATTCAACCATATGACTAGATTTATTCAAATACAAACACTATTTAAATTAAGGGTGACATGAATGTTAAATGACAATTTTTTTAATCTAAAATTATCATCTACAAACAGCATATGACTCGAAAATAAAAATTTTGAGACAGTTTTTTGGGATGTGATTCCATTATGGACTAATGTAGGAAAATGAATAATCGAAATTGTTATTGAATATTTAAAAATCAATGAATATGTTAGACTATAGAGGAGGTACTCTTGAATAATTTTTCGCGAATCAAGTGGGATTTTCTCGAAAACCAACAAGTAAGCAAATAAGAACATCTTATTCCTTAGTACATTCAATATGTCAGGATGAATGTCTTGAAAAGGCTAACGATTCACTCTCTTGAGCTAAACCCATAACAACGCAATACCCAGAGACCATCATTTCAGTAATCTTTGTTTTATAATCTCTCTCCCGAGAAAGCCAAAAACACGAAGGTAGGACTGTATTTGAAACTTTTATACAATTACTAAATTAAATAACTTCTAAACAACACTTAAACTAGCAATACCATGAACTAAATAAATCCATAATAGCATAATCACACCCAAAGATGGTTTTAGCTAGACATCGTAATAAAATAGAAATCTTTATCAAATTGTGTTTCAATAAAAAAGGTAAGAATAATTTAGTCTTAACAAAGGTCGAGATCAAAGAATCTCAAAGACTCACTTCAAATATCTCAATAAAACATCAATTCTTCAAATCTAAGTAAACTTAAGTTTCAAAACTCTGTGTTCAATACTCCAAGACAGGAAAAGCTCTATGTTATCAAAATGATACTAAACTAAATATTCAAGAGTTTATTTATAGTTTCCAAAAATATTCAGCAAAGAACGATTCATCTTAGTAAGTCTGTATCGCCTATCAACTTGCGATCCACCCTTTGATCCGTTTTATCACATTTTTGCATTGGCATTTAGCATTCTATAGAGCTGTAACTTTGGGTGAACCGACACTGCATTGGGCGCCGACATGCAACTAATTTTTTCTATCGCCAATTTTATTTTGTCCATATGTCCATGGCACATTGGAACATTAGGCGAAGTGATAACACTTCACTGACTCGCCCAATGGATATAGGGATCAACATGCGTTAATATTTTTTCGTTCTTCAAGCTTTCAATTTTGTTTTTTCCATTAGTTTCCATTTATTGTTCTACAATACAAATACATAACTTATTGGCACAAAATAAACATTTGAGGACCCTAAATCTATAAAAATAAAGCACTAAATAAGTCAAAATCATGGACTCAACAACCATCCCAACTTGAAATTTTGCTTGTCCTCAAGTAAAACTCAAGTACTATAGTTCAAAAATAGTGTCTCAAATAGTTTTACACATAAATTAATAATGAATGCACACAAAAACATTAACTTAGTAATGCAAGGATCAGTTATGTCCTTAATGATTCTTCTTGTGACTCACCTTTATTATTGATTCTAAAGATAGAAATACTTGCTTCATATTCAAGTTCAGTACAACAAATGTACTAAAATGTCCTTAAACAAAGAATGATAACATTTCACACACAAACAACCAATAATTCATAGCTCTATAATAACAATCGACACTCACACTTACAAACATAAATACAATGCATGATTGAAATCATAGGTTAGCCCGTATTTTCCAATTAATAGATGTTTGAACTCATTGAAGACCAAAAAGGTGTTTCTAAGGCATGTAACGAGCATAGTGTAAATGTATGGTCATTTAAGCTCAATTGTTTTTATCAAGTATTTTTGACTTATCTTCATCAGTCTCAATTATGCTAAACAATAAGTCAATTATTTGCTTTCCATGGAATAGCAGACACTCCAATTTTGTAATGACCCTTTTTATTGTCTTGAGTACTAGAACTTCTAACTTAATAAAATACTTTCTGATAAATTCTAAAGGAGTATTTTGGAATATTTGTAGTTATTATTAGGAAATTAGTGGGGTAGTTTGAATAACTAACTTTTTTAGTGGTTAAAGAAAATAACTTTGAATTAGTGGACTACTTTTACTACTTTATATGTAATCATATAATGTTTAGGGTATTAAATTCTATAGATAGAGGAAGGGTTTAAGAAGTGAAAATAGAAAGCAACTATATAAAATTTATCATGGGTCTTCATGCTTGTACGTTCCTTTGTACATTATAATTAAATTGTTGAATGAATAATGTATTAAAGTATTACCGAATTGAGGGAACGATCTATTATATAATGGGTATGTGTTGATTTTGATAGATGTGGATTTGTATTGATTATTTCCTTTCCTATATGTTAAATTGATATATGGCTTTTATAAATGAGATTGGGATTTATACATAATGTAGAGGGTCCTATGTCGAGGCTTAAATAGGGTAGTCTCGAGTAGTAATTTCTAGAACCAAACTATGTGACCGCATAAGATTGCCTTAAATGGTTTCACCTTTTATGTATGACGAATATAGAGGATTACATGATATTGATCTTAAAGTTTAATTGTTGGTTAAATAACACCCCTCCTTTCGAAATGTATAAAATTACTCGTATCTTTGTTGAAAGAAAAGGAGGCTGGGTAAAAAATTAAGAATGATGTTCCATTGTTGCATTTCCATGTTTTTAAGTTAGCTAAGTGACAAAATAAAAGTTGATAGCATGAATATAATCAAGTTAACCATATGACTAGACTAATTCAAATACAAACACTATTTAAATTAAGGGTAACATGAATGTTAAATAACAAGTTTTTTTTATCTAAAATTATCATCTACAAACAGCAAATGACTTGAAAATAAAAATATTGAGATAGTTTTTGGGATTTAATTCGATTATGCACTAGTGTAGGAAAATGATTAATCTAAATTGTTATTAAATAGTTATAAATCAATGAATATGTTATACTATAGAGAAGGTAAACTTTCTCTCGAATAATTTACCGTGAATCAAGTCGGATTTTCTCAAAAACCAACAAATAAGGAAAGAAGAACATCCTATGCCTTAGTCCATTCATGAGATGAATGTGTTGAAAAGGGTTAGGATTCACTCTCTCAAGCTTAACCCATTACAATGCAATACCTAAAGAGCATTAATTCAAAAATCTTGGTATTAAAATCTCTCTATCGAGCAAGCAAAAAACATGAAGGTAGGACTATATTTGAAACTTTTATACTTTAATTTCAACCACAATTACTAAATGAAATGATCTAAATAACACTTAATCTAGCAGTACCCATCAACTAAGTAAATCCATAATAACATAATGACACCCCAAGATGGTTTTAGCTAGATATCGTAATAAAGTAGAAATCTATACTAAATTGTGTTTCAATAAAAAAGGAAAGATTAATTTAGTCTTTACAAAGGTCGAGATTAAGGAATCTCAAAGAACCACATTAAATTTCTCAAAAAAAATCAATTCTTCAAATCTAATTAAATCTAAGTCTCAAAACTCTCTGTTAAAAACTCCAAGACTGAAAAAGAACTATAGTACCAAATTGATACTAAACTAAATATTCAAATATTTGTTTATAGTTTTCAAAAATATTCGGCAAGAAACTATTTGGCTTAGTAATTCGGGATCGCCCATCAACTAGCAATCCACCCTTTGGCCGGTTTAATCACGTTTTTGCATTGACATTTAGCATCACCAAGAGCTATAACTTTGGGTGATCCGACACTACATCGTGTAACAAATCGGCGACGTTCGACTACATTTTCTATCGCCGACTTGATTTTGTCCATATGGCCATGGCACAGTGAAACATTAGGCAAAGTGACAGCAATTCACCGACTCGCCCAATTGATTAAGCGATAAACATGCATTTTTTTCGTTCTCTAAATTTTCTTTTTTGTTGTTTCCATTAGTTTTTGTGCATTGTTACACAATCCAAATACAATAGTTATTGGCACAAAATAAGCATTTGAGGACCTTAAATCTATCCAAACAAAGCTCTAGATGAGTCCAAATCATGGACTCAATCAACACCCAACATGAAATTTTGCTTGTCCTCAAGTAAAACTCAAGTACTACAGTTCAAAAATGATGTCTCAAATAGTTTTACACATAACTTAGTCATGAATGCACACAAAAACCTTAACTTTGTAATGCAAGGATCACTTATGTACTTCATGATTCTTCTTGTGACTCGGTATTTTCATTGATTCTAATGTTAGAAATACTTGATCCAAATTCAAGTTCAAGACACCAAAGGTACTAAAATGCCCTCACAGAAAGAATGATTCCCTTTTCACACACAAATGATCAATAATTTATAGCTCTAGAATATTAATCAGCACTCACACACACAAAAATGTACACAATGCATAATTTCAATCATAGGTTTACCCTTATTTTTCAATTAATAGTTGTTTGAAATCGTTGAAGATCAAAAAGGTCTTTCAAAGGCTTGTAATGGACATAGTTGAAAAGTATGGTCATTTAGGCTCAGTTGTTATCTTCATCATTTGTAGTATCAATAAAGACTTTTTTCACTTATCTTCATCAGTCTCTGTCATGCTAAAAATATAAATCAATTATTTGGTTCCCATGGAATACTAGACACTCCATTTCTGTAACGACCCTTTTGTTTGTCTTGAGTACTAGAATTTTTTACTTCATATAATACTCTTTGATAAATTCTAAAGGCGTATGTTGGACTATTTGTAGTTAAAATTAGGAAACTAATTGGGTAGCTTGAATAATTAATTTGCTTAGTGGTTAAAAAAATAACTTTGAAATTAGTGTACTACTTTTACTACTCTCATAAGTAATCATAAAAAATTTAGGGTAGTAAATATTCTATAGAAAGAGGAAGTGTTTGAGAAGAGAATGTAGAAAGTCACTATATAAAATTTATCTTGGGTCTTCCTGCTGCTACATTCCTTTGTAGATTATGATAAAATTGTTGATTGAATATTGTAATAGAGTAGTATCGAATGAAGGGAATGATCTATTATAAAATGGGTACTTGGTCATCATGAATGAGTTATGAGGGGAGATTCGGCAAAGTTAGATTGAAATTCTGAGTTGTCACTTTGGCAGCATGTTCATTGACCATTGAGGATACAATTGTAATGCCGTTATTGGCTAATGTGTTAGTCTTTCCTATTTATTCTCTATTTATTCTCTGTAACAACAAATACTCTGATTTATTAAAATAAATATACCTCACCGCCGTCGAAATTTACTCACGGGGTGTTACTATGAAATTTTTTTGAGAAATCTATACTAAATTGTGTTTCAATAAATAGGGAAAGATTAATTTAGTCTTTACAAAGGTCGAGATTAAGGAATCTCAAAGAACCACATTAAATTTCTCAAAAAAAATCAATTCTTCAAATCTAATTAAATCTAAGTCTCAAAACTCTCTGTTAAAAACTCCAAGACTGAAAAAGAACTATAGTACCAAATTGATACTAAACTAAATATTCAAATATTTGTTTATAGTTTTCAAAAATATTCGGCAAGAAACTATTTGGCTTAGTAATTCGGGATCGCCTATCAACTAGCAGTCCACCCTTTGGCCGGTTTCATCGCGTTTTTGCATTGACATTTAGCATCACCAAGATCTATAACTTTGGGTGATCCGACACTACATCGTGGAACAAATCGGCGACGTTCGACTACATTTTCTATCGCCGACTTGATTTTGTCCATATGGCCATGGCACAGTGAAACATTAGGCAAAGTGACAGCAATTCACCGACTCGCCCAATTGATTAAGCGATAAACATGCATTTTTTTCGTTCTCTAAATTTTCTTTTTTGTTGTTTCCATTAGTTTTTGTGCATTGTTACACAATCCAAATACAATAGTTATTGGCACAAAATAAGCATTTGAGGACCTTAAATCTATCCAAACAAAGCTCTAGATGAGTCCAAATCATGGACTCAATCAACACCCAACATGAAATTTTGCTTGTCCTCAAGTAAAACTCAAGTACTACAGTTCAAAAATGATGTCTCAAATAGTTTTACACATAACTTAGTCATGAATGCACACAAAAACCTTAACTTTGTAATGCAAGGATCACTTATGTACTTCATGATTCTTCTTGTGACTCGGTATTTTCATTGATTCTAATGTTAGAAATACTTGATCCAAATTCAAGTTCAAGACACCAAAGGTACTAAAATGCCCTCACAGAAAGAATGATTCCCTTTTCACACACAAATGATCAATAATTTATAGCTCTAGAATATTAATCAGCACTCACACACACAAAAATGTACACAATGCATAATTTCAATCATAGGTTTACCCTTATTTTTCAATTAATAGTTGTTTGAAATCGTTGAAGATCAAAAAGGTCTTTCAAAGGCTTGTAATGGACATAGTTGAAAAGTATGGTCATTTAGGCTCAGTTGTTATCTTCATCATTTGTAGTATCAATAAAGACTTTTTTCACTTATCTTCATCAGTCTCTGTCATGCTAAAAATATAAATCAATTATTTGGTTCCCATGGAATACTAGACACTCCATTTCTGTAACGACCCTTTTGTTTGTCTTGAGTACTAGAATTTTTTACTTCATATAATACTCTTTGATAAATTCTAAAGGCGTATGTTGGACTATTTGTAGTTAAAATTAGGAAACTAATGGGATAGCTTGAATAATTAATTTGCTTAGTGGTTAAAAAAATAACTTTGAAATTAGTGTACTACTTTTACTACTCTCATAAGTAATCATAAAAAATTTAGGGTAGTAAATATTCTATAGAAAGAAGAAGTGTTTGAGAAGAGAATGTAGAAAGTCACTATATAAAATTAATCGTGGGTCTTCCTGCTGCTACATTCCTTTGTAGATTATGATAAAATTGTTGATTGAATATTGTAATAGAGTAGTATCGAATGGAGGGAATGATCTATTATAAAATGGGTACTTGGTCATCATGATTGAGTTATGAGGGGAGATTCGGCAAAGTTAGATTGAAATTTTGAGTTGTCACTTTGGCAGCATGTTCATTGACCATTGAGGATACAAATGTAATGCCGTTATTGGCTAATGTGTTAGACTTTCCTATTTATTCTCTATTTATTCTCTGTAACAACAAATACTCTGATTTATTAAAATAAATATACCTCACCACCGTCGAAATTTACTCACGGGGTGTTACTATGAAATTTTTTTGAGAAATCTATACTAAATTGTGTTTCAATAAATAGGGAAAGATTAATTTAGTCTTTACAAAGGTCGAGATTAAGGAATCTAAAAGAACCACATTAAATTTCTCAAAAAAAATCAATTCTTCAAATCTAATTAAATCTAAGTCTCAAAACTCTCTGTTAAAAACTCCAAGACTGAAAAAGAACTATAGTATCAAATTGATACTAAACTAAATATTCAAATATTTGTTTATAGTTTTCAAAAATATTCGGCAAGAAACTATTTTGCTTAGTAATTCGGGATCGCCTATCAACTAGCAATCTACCCTTTGGCCGGTTTCATCACGTTTTTGCATTGACATTTAGCATCACCAAGAGCTATAACTTTGGGTGATCCGACACTACATCGTGGAACAAATCGGCGACGTTCGACTACATTTTCTATCGCCGACTTGATTTTGTCCATATGGCCATGGCACAGTGGAACATTAGGCGAAGTGACAGCAATTCACCGACTCGCCCAATTGATTAAGCGATAAACATGCATTTTTTTCATTCTCTAGATTTTCTTTTTTGTTGGTTCCATTAGTTTTTGTGCATTGTTACACAATCCAAATACAATAGTTATTGGCACAAAATAAGCATTTGAGGACCTTAAATCTATCAAAACGAAGCTCTAGATGAGTCGAAATCATGGATTCAATCAACACCCAACATGAAATTTTTCTTGTCCTCAAGTAAAACTCAAGTACTACAGTTCAAAAATGATGTCTCAAATAGTTTTACACATAACTTAGTCATGAATGCACACAAAAACCTTAACTTTGTAATGCAAGGATCACTTATGTACTTCATGATTCTTCTTGTGACTCGATATTTTCATTGATTCTAATGTTAGAAATACTTGATCCAAATTCAAGTTCAAGACACCAAAGGTATTAAAATGCCCTCACAGAAAGAATGATTCCATTTTCACACACAAATGATCAATAATTTATAGCTCTAGAATATTAATCAGCACTCACACTCACAAAAATGTACACAATGCATAATTTCAATCATAGGTTTACCCTTATTTTTCAATTAATAGTTGTTTGAACTCGTTGAAGATCAAAAATGTCTTTCAAAGGCTTGTAATGGATATAGTTGAAAAGTATGGTCATTTAGGCTCAGTTGTTATCTTCATCATGTGTAGTATCAATAAAGACTTTTTTCACTTATCTTCATCAGTCTCTGCCATGCTAAAAATATAAATCAATTATTTGGTTCCCATGGAATACTAGACACTCCATTTCTGTAACGACCCTTTTGTTTGTCTTGAGTACTAGAATTTTTTACTTCATATAATACTCTTTGATAAATTCTAATGGCGTATGTTGGACTATTTGTAGTTAAAATTAGGAAACTAATAGGGTAGCTTGAATAATTAATTTGCTTAGTGGTTAAAAAAATAACTTTGAAATTAGTGTACTACTTTTACTCCTCTCATAAGTAATCATAAAAAATTTAGGGTAGTAAATATTCTAAAGAAAGAGGAAGTGTTTGAGAAGAGAATGTAGAAAGTCACTATATAAAATTTATCGTGGGTCTTCCTGCTGCTACATTCCTTTGTAGATTATGATAAAATTGTTGATTGAATATTGTAATAGAGTAGTATCGAATGGAGGGAATGATCTATTATAAAATGGGTACTTGGTCATCATGATTGAGTTATGAGGGGAGATTCGGAAAAGTTAGATTGAAATTTTGAGTTGTCACTTTGGCAGCATGTTCATTGACCATTGAGGATACAAATGTAATGCCGTTATTGGCTAATGTGTTAGTCTTTCCTATTTATTCTCTATTTATTCTCTGTAACAACAAATACTCTGATTTATTAAAATAAATATACCTCACCGCCGTCGAAATTTACTCACGGGGTGTTACTATGAAATATTGGGCTTTCCCTTTCTCTCTCTAGATCTCTCATCTCTTTCTCTTGAAAGTTCTTGTGTTCTTCATTCATCTAGTGTGTGCATGAGTTCGATCCTAACAACTGGTATTAGAGCAAAGGAGATTCAACACGATCACAGAAGATGGATAGTTCGAAGATTGGAATCAAGAAGTTTTATGAATCCGATTTCAGTTTCTGGAAGATACACATCGAAGATTATTTGTACCAAAAAGATCTTCATGAACCGTTGACCGAGGTGAAGCCGCAATCCATAACGGAGGAGAAGTGGAAACTCAAGGATCGCCAGGCTCTAGGGTTGATCTGGTTGACTTTGTCAAGAAATATGGCATTCAACATCGTAAAGGAGAAGACTACATCCGGTTTGTTGAAGGCACTGACAAACATCTCTGAAAAACCATCGGCTATGAACAAGGTATATTTGATGCGTAGACAGTTCAATTTACAGATGTCTCAGAATGGATCCATTTCTGATCATATAAACGAGTTCAATATGATTGTGAGTCAACTCAAGTCTGTGGATATTAATTTCATAGATTAAATTAAGGCATTGATTTTGATGTCATGTCTGCCCGAGTCTTAAGAATCTGTTGTTGCTGCGATTAGCAGTTCCCGTGGATCTAAGAAACTGAAGTTTTATTAAATCCGTGATGGTGTTCTTAGCGAATGTATTCGCAAACGAGAAGTGGGAGATTCATCGGGCAGTGCTCTCAGCGTTGATCGAAAGGGGAGAAGTAAGATGAAAAGCCAAAATACACATGGTCGATCTAAATCAATGAATTGAGGAAAATCCCTGAACAGATCAAACGTGACTTGTTGGAACTGTAGAGAAAAAAGGCACTTTCGGACGAACTATACAAAGCCAAAGAAGAAACAGAATCAGAAATTTGGAGATGATAATAATTTTGTAAATTCAGCAGAGGACATTGGGGATGCTCTAATCCTTAGTGTGAACAGCCTGGTCGAATCATGGATTATGGATCTGGTGCATTTTTCCATTTGTCTCTGAGCAAGGAGTTGTTCCAAAACATCAAATATGGAAATTTTGGAAAAGTGTATCTTGCTGACAATAAAGCCTTAGAGATTGAAGTAAAGGGGGATGTTTGCATAAAGACCACCTCAGGAAACCTGTGGACATAGGAGGATGTAAGATATATTCTTGGGATCAAGATAAATTTGATCTCTGTTGGTCAGTTGGATAACACGGGATATGAAACAGAGTTTGGGAAAGGTTCATGAAAGATTGTGAAAGGTTCTATGGTAGTAGATCGTGGCACCAAATCTAGAACTTTTTACACCACTACTGGGTGCATAAACATGACCGCTGTTGCTGAGGGTGCTTCCGGTTCATTCATGTGGCACAACAGACTTGGACACGTGAGTACTAAAGGAATGAAGATGCTGGTTGCAAAATGAGCATTGGAGGGTCTGAATTTTGTTGATATGGGTCTTTGCAAGAGCTGTGTTATGGGCAAACAGAAAAGAGTAAGCTTCACAAAGATTCCTAAAGAGACAAAAAAACTGCGGTTTGAAATGGTCCATACAGATTTTTGGGGACCATGTCCAGTACCAACACTTTGAGGAACCAGATTCTATGTTACCTTCATTGATGATTTCAGCAGGAAGGTATGAGTTTACTTTTTGAAGCATAAGACAGATGTGTTTGCAACTTTCAAGAAGTGGAAAGCTGAAGTTGAGAATCAGACCGGTTTGGAAGTCAAATGCCTAAGGTCTGACAATGGAGGAGAGCATGACAAATCAGAGTTTAGGGCATTCTGTGCAGCTTAGGGAATTAGATTAATGAGAACAATTCCATGTAAGGCAATGAAGAATGGAATTGGTGAGAGGATGAACAGAACATTGAATGAGCGTGCAAGGAGTATGAGGATACACTATGGGCTGCCCAAAACACTTTGGGAGGATGTTGTGAGCACAACTGCATACTTTATCAACAGGGGACCATCAATTCAAGAGGAGGTGTGGATAGGAAAAGAACTCAAGTACTCACACTTGAGGACTTTTGGTTGCATTGCTTATGTTCATGTTGATCCAGAAAAGAGAGACAATCTTGATGCCAAGGCTGTGAAGTGTTACTTCATAGGCTATGGTTCTGATTTATTTTGTTAGAGGTTTTGGGATGACAAGAACCGAAAGATCCCAAGATATTGTGATGTGACATTTGATGAGTCTGTCCTGTACAAGGACAGAGAGCAGAAAGTTCTAGAGATTACAAAGAAAGTAGGAGTTAAGGTTGAGTTTGATAAGAGCAATCCCAGAGATGTCGAAGCATATACTCAACCAACTCCTACTGAAGAATCTGAAGTGGAGCAAGTTACACCTGAGTAGGTGATAAGGAGATCATCCAGATCCATCAGGGCCCCAGATAGGCATTCAACTTCATTACACTATACATTGCTGACTGATGAGGGGGAACCAATGTCTTTTGATGAGGCCCTACAGGTGTAGGATTCTATCAAGTGGGAGCAAGCCATGGATGATGCGAGGAGGTCACTTGAGAAGAATGACACATGGGTGTTGACTTAGTTACCTGCAAGGAAGAGATCTTTGCTGAACAAGTGGGTGTTCAGAATCAAGACTGAACCAGATGGCAAAAGAAGGTTCAAGGCTCGTTTAGTGGTTAAATTATATTCAAAAAGGAAAGGTATTGATTATGCTGAAATATTCTCTCATGTTGTGAAGTTAACCTCTATTCGAATTGTGTTGAGTGTTGTTGCATCGGAGAATTTGTATCTAGAGCAAATGGATGTAAAAACAACATTTTTACATGGATATTAGGACAAAGAGATCTATATGCAACAACCAGAAGGATTTATGGTTCCGGGCAAGGAACACATGGTGTGCAAGCTCACCAGGAGCTTGTATGGACTAGAGCAAGCACCAAGGCAGTGGTACAAGAAGTTTGACTCCTTCATGACCAAGAGTGGGTTCTGCAAAGCTTAAAAAGATCCTTGTTACTTCAAGAAATACACTGATTCATATTTCTCTCTAGTCTTGTGTATGGATGATATGTTGATTGCAGGATCTAGTATAAGGGAGATTAACCATCTGAAGACAAGGTTTTGTGCAATGTTTGAGATGATTTGGGTCCAGCAAAGCAGATTTAAGGGATGAAGATTTCTCGGGATAGATCTGCTGGCACTTTAAATCTATCTCAGGTGTTGTACATTGAGAAGGTGCTGAGAAGATTCAGGGCTAATGATGCTAAACCAAGGACTACTCCATTGGAAAAACACTTTAAATTGTAAGAGGACCAGTCACCCAAGACAGACGACGAGCGTGATCACATGGAACTTTTTCCATATGCTTCAGCAGTTTGTAGTTGGATATATGCTATGGTCTGCACTAGACCTGATATAGCACATGAAGTGGGAGTTTTCATCAGGTACATGGTGAACCCTGGGAAAGAGCATTGGGAAACTGTGATGTGTCTTCTGAGATATATGAGAGGTACATCCAGTAATTCACTTTGTTTTGGCAAAGGCAATGTGACTCTACAGGGTTTTGTGGATGCTGATCTTGGTGGGGATATTTACTCGAGCAAGAGTACATCCGGGTACATTTACACCATTGGTGGAACAGTAGTGAGTTGGATGTCCAGGCTTCAGAAGTGTGTTTCTCTTTCATCTACTGAAGCTGAGTATGTGGCAATAGCTGACGCTGGGAAAGACTTGATATGGCTGGCAGATTATCTTGAGGAATTAGGCAAGAAGCATAGCGAGAAGATTCTTTACTCAGATAGCCACGGTGCCATACAGTTGGTGAAAAATTTTGTTTATCATTCGAAGACAAAGAACATCACAAGGCGATACCATTTCACTCGCAGGATAGTGGATGATGGTGATATGTGCTTGGACAAAATAGAGGGTGCAAAGAACATGGAAAACAAGTTGACAAAATGTGTTGATGTTGGGAAACTGAGGTTATGTTAAACCTCGGTTGGTCATCTGTAGTTGTTGCTAAAGATGTTGCGGTGCGGTAAAGATGTTGATGATTAAGAGAATTTTTTTTGAGAAAGTATTTTTTGGATGACTGAGTCAGTCTCCAAGTGGAAGAATTGTTAGGTAGTGGATCATGATTAATATATATAAATGTTAATGCGGTGTAACCAAAAATACTCTGATTTATTAATATAAATATACCTCACCGCCGTGGAAGTTTACTCACGGGGTGTTACCACGAAATATTGAGTTTTCTCTTTCTCTCTCTAGATCTCTCATCTCTTTCTCTTGAAAGTTCTTGTCTTCTTCATAAATCTAGTGTGTGTGCGTGAATTCGATCCTAACATAATGGTGGGTAAGGGTTAAGGGTATTGGTGAGGTTTTCATGACTTATTTATATAAATATATGTTCTGGGCAATTATTAATTTGTATGTAGAATAGTGAGTAGATCTTGCCTAAATTTCAATTAAGAAAAATTGTTGTCAATACTATAATTGAAGTAAATGCTTAATTTATGGTGAAGATGAAATGATATGAGAATAGTAATGAGATGCATGCATTAATACCTATAATCATGTATAAGAAAAATAGAGACAAAAACATCATTATAAAAATTAAATAAGAGGATAATAATTAAAAAAATGTGTTCATGTTAAGCCTATTAAATTTCTTACGGCTACTGGTAATCTTTGTGAATTTGGGAAAAGATCCTCACGAGAATTCATGATGTAATCATAGGGTAATTATTATAATATGATAATTCACATAGATGGGAAGGTAAGTCTTGCAATTTATTGTCGTAAGAAGGCTAATGGTTGGCGAACCAGTGAGTTATGGATCCTTAATTTTACTTTGTATCATCCTCTTATAAATTGAGTTTAGTATATTAATATAGGTTATTAAATATTAGATGTATTTAATTATTTATATTTCATTAAAGTTATGTTAATTCGGGGAATTAAGACCTACCATTAGGTTTGAACTTTTGAAATTGATTATATAATTAAGTTTGTTTTTAGGTCTAAGCTAGAAATATAATAAGAGTGATTTTATGGTCTTGTTAACTTACACCTTATGCATATATATACTTGATAGATTGGAAGAGTTCGGATGCAATAAGGAATAAAAAGCCATTGGAGAAGTAGTTACTTGACTTCGGTTCTTCGGTGGAGGTATGTTATGGTATATTTCTCTCTGATGGATAAACTCTTGATTGTGTGATTGCATGTCTTGGGTGTGTGGTTAGTGATTGGCCGAAAATATTGAGGCTGTTGAATTTATAATCTTGAAAACTCTCTATTAAAATGACGTCTTAAAAAGAAGGCTTGTTAAATAAATTAATGACATCATTGGATCAGAATGTCACGTTCTAACACATTATTATTGGATTAGACTAACACATTCCGACATGGTATTTTGGTATCGGAGTGTCACATTCGACACGATAACATTTATGGAAATGAATCATGAATTAACTTAATATATTTAATCTCAAAGAACGCATTTTCCAAATGAGTATTGTGTGGAGGCATGAGTCCTCATAGGTGTGCTTGATATTGCAATCGTTTGTGTACCTACTATGGTGTTGTTGTCAACGGTTCGTGTTGTTTTTTTCTTGCCATTGTAGTTGATTTTACATTATTATTCAATATATATTGGGTTTTATTTTGAGTTAGCCGATGATAGAGACTCAATATGTGTTCTTTGTATTGACCCCTACTTGTATTTTCTTCTTTGTTCTTTTGTGGAGTGTAGCAAGTGTATCATTGACTTCGACTCTCCCTCATCTCTTGCAAGTCTCCACCATATCAGAGTCCAGGGTCAGCTATTATTTTTAGCTCGTGCTACATCTTCTCATTCACGTCTTGATGTCTTTGAATTTTGGACATCAACATTTTTTTACTTATTTTGGTATCATACATATTGTTGGACTTGATATTTTGAGAATACATGTCATTGATGTGATGATTTTTAGATTTTGGGGATAATAATCGTTATACTTAAAAAATTTATTTAATTGGTTATTAATAAGTGTTGATCTTCCACATTTTATTTGTATTCACACTTGCATTATTAATATAACTCGGTGGTTAAGATTCCTTGGTTCATCCACTTAGGATGTTAGGCTTGAATGCCACTCACGACTTGTTTTGGGTCGTGACAATATTTTTTTTCTTTTTCTCAATTAATTAAACACTTTTTTCATTCTTTTTCTTTTTCATCTTTTTTTTCTCTTCCTCTCTTTTCTTATGATGGGGTTTCATCTTTTTCACAATCATGGCTCAAAGGTAGACTTCTTTGCATTCCTTGATTTACCTTCTCTTTTCACCACACTCCAAAAATAGGGTTTTAGCCTAATATGGTTATTCAAACAAACCCCAAGTCATGAGTTTTAACGGTAAGGGGATAAGTTAAGGTCACAATTGTATCATGTTTCTTCTAGGACAAGGTCTAAGTCTCGTGGGAGATTCAAGCAAATTTCAAACATCTCACAAGGTAGGCCATAAAAGAGGTGTAATAGAATTTTGTTTTACTTATAAAAGTAGAAAGAAATTATTTCAAGAGGATGCATCACTTAGTCAATTGGACTAATGACAAAAATTCTAGGTGTTATTACACATGGTTAATGGAAAAAGCTCATCATACAGACATTAGTACCAATGTAAAACAAGACTGCCCAATTTCAGTAGTGTGAAATGTTTATCACAAGATACTCAATTTGATAATTGGCTTATAATAACGAGATGAACAAAGTTCACATAATTCCTATACAACTTAATTTGGCCTCATTGTACCCATACATTCATTTTTTCTGATTATGAGCACTATTCAAGTCGGTATTGATACGGATTGACATAGCAATTTTCAAAAGAACTGCCACATTTAACCAGCAACACGAAGTGGCAAAAAAGATATGGAAGTTTCAAAATCATTTACAATTAGGAAAGGAACCACAAGCTAAACTATTCACAAAATAGTGTAAAACACAATATACATCACAAAATATAATGTACGATCAAAAAATTAATTAAACAAAGTAGGCCTCACCCCACCATAAAATAAATCTTATTTGTCCTTAAATGCAAGAAACTACTAAAAATAGTCACTAAATACAGACAAAGAGGAGGTAAATAAGAATCGTGCCTAAGCACAAGCTTCATCTGTTTGGGAAATAGTGCCCAATGCATCACTCATAGGAAACAGTGGCTAGAGTGAACTCAAAAGCAATACAAGCTCAACTAGGTATTCAAAAGGTTTGTCTGCCAATGATATTGGTTCATCTTCATCTACCATGGACACCTAAGTCACCATAAGGCTCTCATACGAAGCCTCCTCCGTACCCTCTAGAATCTCTTCTTTCGTCTCAGCTAGAGACTCGGAATAAGCTGCCTAGTCAACTCAAACATCCGTAGGCATGTATAGCTTAACTAGATCATTTGGGATCTCAACCATTTTTAAAATTATAGAAATATTTTTGGAATTAAGTTGGTCAACATCTCTCTTCAACGCAATTATATCGGCCTTCAGAGTTGTCACCTCCTCAGTGGTGCCTTGGCCTGCTCGCACACTTCTATCCTAGAGATAAGGGCATCAATGATAACAGTCAAGGTTGTCATAACATCATTGAAGGTTTTCTTTATCGTGACCGGAATGGAGGCCTCAAGTTTGGTAGCACGATGATCGATAGAATGGTCTAGATTCCCCTTCTCAAGTAGTGTATGTTGAGTTATCTATCGTCTTACATCTTTTGCGGTAAAAGATATTGGAGACAATGGAGAAGCAGTTGAACTGGGAGTAATAGAAAAAACAACACAAGAAGTACTTGAATTTCCATTGGCTAGAGTAGGCTAAGGTGTTTCTACAGGTAATTCCTCAATATCCACAAAAGTGAAAGAGTCCACCAGGACTGCCTCTTTCTTCCCCACCTCATTCTTCAAGTACTTTGCCTCAATCCTCCGGATGTCACCAAAAAATGTATGAATAAATTCCATATCCTTTTTCCTCGTCTCTAGGCCCCCAGCCCATCTATAAAGCTTTGTGATCAACAATGGAAAAGAAAGGCATTTTAGCGTTGCTTGGCCCTCATAACAATCTCATTTGTAAAACTCATCCTCATATTTTGCCCTTGATACATATATTATGAAACCAAGACATGATTGGTTGGCGTTCCTAGAATCGAATAATTTTGGGATGGCATGATGGTACAACTAACAAAGCCAAACCAATATTGTACTGCTACATTGAGTTCCTTGTTTTCAATAGTTGCTCCAACATCTAGTCACTTGGGAGTACCATATGAGACAAATGGATCAAACCACTTATTCATGTGTTCCAATGTCTTTGTCCTAAATTGTACTTAAAGACATCCTCAATCTTTGTTGTAGATTATACATTGCATTGATGGCAACATAATTACATGCACCCTTCTACCTTTGATGATGTCAATGGGCTTAAAATTGGATGCTGCCTTTTTCCCTTCTGGATATAGTGCTCCATAGTCTGTGTAGAACTCTCGGACCCAATTTGGAATATAAGGAACCTGGGTTCGAGTGAACACCAGAAAGTTGTGTGAGTTAAAGCAAGTCATAGTCTCTTGATACTTGTCAATGATTCTATTAGTGGACATATATTTCTTCTCTATAATGGTCCTCAGCTCCTCGGTCTTTAGTATGCTCATAGACCCTGGGGGAGGATCTTGTACTTATGGTTCAAGGACCATAACATGTGGTAAAGTTACAGGAGCGGTAGTGGTTGCCTGAAGGTCTTAATCCCAGTTAGATCATTCATATTTTTGGACTCTACCCATCTGCTAATTTTATCTTATCATCACCAGGCTCTTTTCCTTGTGCTCACCCTCATTTGCACAATTGGTGAGGTGATTGACATAAATACCATAATTTTTTGAGTTGGCCTACAGTGATACAAGTTACTTCCCATTTTTATTCAACTCAATCCTCAGTTATTTTTATCCTTTTGTCCTTATTTCAAGATGGCATGTCAATAGCAGCAACCTTTGGTTTAGCCATCTCTGTAAAACATCAGAAAAGTTAGACATCGTTCAACTAAAAGCAAAGAATAAAAGAGTTGAAGACAGACTGGCAGAATCTTTCAGCGAGTCATCACATCTCTTTGGCGAGCAAGGTCTTCTCACTAAAAAGTATTGTCTCATACTTCCAACAAAACTGTCATGTTGGCGATGGGGTAGAACTTTAAGAAAATCTACGGCAGCATTTAGTGACCAAGGGCTAGCCCGCCAAAAGTTACAATGCATTTAAGGGTTTATGGATGCAAAAAAAAAGGCAACAAAGGAAGATCTTCGGCGAGTTTCCGTGTATTAACTTGGCAAACTCAGGCTTCTTGCCTAAAGTTACCAAAACTAACTCAAGATATAACATTTATTTAAAGGTGATAACGGGGACTATGAAAACCATAGAGTTTTTGGGCGAGCGCGACCAAGATTTCCAAAGCGCCCAATGTTCTTACTTTTAATTCCAACAACTAAACTAACCACCAGAAAAAAAGCAAAACATGCACCTACTTTTAATTAAACTAAGACGCCTATTACCCATGCCCCTAGGATACTCAAACGTCTAACGACTCAATGATTGGGAAAATTAGATCGTTTGTCCCAAATGCGGATTACTTTAACTTTACAAGACTAGACTCTGTAGCAGTCATGCTACACCTAACAATTTAGATCATTATTAAGCATGAAAAATTCAGGAATTAACCATTAAAGGCCTTAAAAGAACGATATTCAAATTAAAATACGCACACATCTATACATCTACGAACAGAGAGTCCAACATATATCATTAAGATAAAATTCACATCTTAAGATTTCCAATTTCTACTTGTAGGTTCGGGGTTCACAAAATAACTATTTGAAGTTGAATTATCAAGTTGAGAAACTAAGCAACAAAGAGTCCAACCCTGGACAAAAACTTGAAGACTAAAATGCGACAAAAATGCACAAAAATCGAAAATATTGCACGAGTGTGAATTTGGGATGTTAAAAGTGAACGAAAATGAATTAAATTTGAAGTTTAAACGTTTGGGCTTTAAAAAACATTACATTCTAGACGACTTGGCGATTTAAATTATGCTTGCCGACCACATGGCGAAAATTCGAGTGAGCACTTACCTCGCCAAGTTTTACAAGACATCCAACTAATGTGAGGGGTCAAAACAGCGGAAATTAGGAACGCCGAGTTGGTCGATGATTCACAAAGTTGCTCCTGGACTCGCCAAGTTTTACAGACTCCAATTTCCAAATGTCGTGAGTTCAACAACACTCCAAAATAGGTTGGCTGACCACTTTGGCGAGTCACTGACTTGACCTTTAGCTTTCCAACCTGCAATTTTCAACAACCTTTAACACTTTGACCCGCACAATCCACCCACCACTATTCTAACTAAAACTAAACTGATAAAACATGGGTTTCCCCCCAAGAGGTACATAGTTAATGTCATAACACAATGCAAATCCACACTAAAACCTCATTATTGGGGTTGGCCATATTGTCACTAGGCAACCCCCCTTGTCATCTCGGGTTTAAATGCGATGAGATATTAGCCATTTGGGTATCTAACAACTTTATCGAGATAGAATGGGAGATAATAATCTTGCTACGGGTCGAGAAATGTTCCTTTGTCTCTTTCAAGTTCTAGTCCGACCCCTCAGCCTTGTTGAGGATAGGAGGAGACATATCCTCCGACTGACCTCCCTGAAAATCCTTTGGCTTTTGATGCAAGTGGGGACAAACATACCTATCATTCTCTACATTCTTTCAATTGGGAATTCAATCACTCCAATATCAATCACAATCCTTTCATCCCTCATCCTTATTCGAACCTTGCATCCGGTAATTTGAATGATAACCATCTCATTCTAGGAAATTCGCCTCTTCATTAAACAATCTTCGAACTTGGATTCTTCGGGATTCACACACCCTACAACCTCGACATTGACAACGTGAGCATCAGCTCCCATGACATTTTAGAAATATTGTCAAGTTGTATCATCATCTTGGACATGTATTGGTCCCTTTCATGTTATTTTTCAATTTGTTCCTTGGTTAATTGTAAAGTTAGCGATAGACATGATCTTTACGAGTGTAACAAGCCCGATTAATTGTGGTCATGCCAGCAATGAGCTGAGCAGATATCACCTAATTAATTGGACTTGCCACACACATTTCTACCTCGAAGTAATTTTGAGAAAAAAATGATGGAGTTCCTCCACAACACGCAACGATGATCTAGATTTGTCTATATCAATAAAGTCAAGTTTTACACTCATTTTCCTGATGAAAACCCCCAACATTTATTAGAATTATAAAAATAATAGAATCTCCCTCTTTTCTCAAAATTATATCTTTAGTCAAATCCTCCATTGAAGAACCTTCAAGTTCCAAGGAAGAAGGTCAATTTTCCTAGTTTTAAACCCAAATTTTGTGGATAGATCATAAATAAGGTATGGTCATTTCATACTTGATTCTTCTCTCATTCAAGGAGAAAATTTAAAAGTCTTTCTAAAAGATTTCGAAAAATCCTAAAACCCCTTTTCATATTCTAAGCATGGTTTCTTGCTTTTAAGTATTCAATGTTAATTGATGGTTTTATTATAAAAAAACTCTATGAACCCATGTCTTCCTTGAATTCCTATTTTGGCTCCAAAGTGGTTGTATTTATTATGAAATAATTATGTTAGATTCATTCATAGATTGTTATGGGTTATTGAACTGAATGTTGCCTATTAATGGAAGTGTTCATAGTTTGCTTTACACTATTGATGTCTATCTTGGGTTAAGTTGAATTATTGATATGGATGAGTTATTTGTCTTAGCCTTATGTAAATTGTATTGTGTAAGTTACATTGGTGTGTGGTTTTTTGGAGATGTTAAGAAATGGTGATTGTGGCTATTGTAAGGTGGTAAGTTGACGTAATTTCCTTATTTAATGTAGAATTGATATTCAATTGATGTTGATTGGTATGTTCCACTTATGATAATGGTGCAATTATTTTAAATGTTAGGAACATAGTGTTGTCGGCGTTATTATGTGAATTAGAGTAATATCATGATATGAAAAATATGGGTGTTTGCAACCCTCCAAAAGGTCAAGACTTAATATAGAGCCTTACATTAGTGTCTAAAAGTTTTTAATACTTTTTTATGATCTAAAATACTGTATGTAAGTGATCTACTAGCTTAATTGAACTAGTGAACCTTGCTATGTTTGGGGATGGTTTTGGAGGTCAAATGAAGTCCAAAAATTGTAAAAATACTTTGGTTAGGTAGAGTGTAGTATAGAGGGTTTAAACGTCCAATAATGAAGCCCCAAGGACCACCCGAAGGGCCAAGGATGAGGACCCCAACAAGGGTGGGCAGGCTGCCAAAGCAGCATGCGAAAATCAGGAATCGGAGGACATCTGCCTCAAATTATTTGTGAGAAATAAAATGTGTTATGGCCCTGCGACGCGGAGCCAATTCCTAGATCCAGTAAAATCAATTTTTTGACATTTTGACTTCTCTAAGAGTCCTTTTAAAGTTAGGGGTGTTTTTGTAATTTCGGAGGTGACTATGTATGGACTTAGGGTAAGTTTTAAGTAATTTTAACTCACTCCGAACCCAAATCCCAAAACAAATTCAAAAGCTCTCACCTAGACATTTGAAGAACATTCATACAATAAGGACTTCATGTAAGTACCCTTCTCCAATGGGACTTGTAAGTAACACTAAGTGCAATGTGAGAGTAGCATATTTTACTACTACTCCCACTTAGTGTTCCTCAAGGATTCCATAGGATAAAGCACACTACATTAGTCATTCTTAAGTTCATTAGATAAAACTTAGCTTTAACATACTTCCTTAACGTTAGACATATAAGCCATCAAAATTTAATTACAACACATTATAACTCAATTACACACTTCATATATAACACCCCAAGACTTCCCTTTCGGGAGATCTACTTAGTACAATGGATAGATGGCATCCCATACAACCACCTACCCTAAGTATTACTATTTTTATTAGACTAAGTTCATTCATTCTATTGTGGGGAATTAGTCTTAACCATTATAGACCAACAGACATGGACATTGAATACCAATACTACCTTATTGGATGAGGGATCCCCACTTGGCTAGCGTAGGTTCATTCTCTTAGATTTAACATGTCTTGTCAAATAGTTACACCTATGTGGACGCATAGTTATGTGATAAGGATATTGCTTCTAATTGAGTCACTCTCTAATCACGAGGAATATTCATCTCAAGAGGTACATTAGGTACAACATCTTTACTAACAATGTGCACCTACCCTTCTTCAAATCCTCTCGGTGCTATGAATAACTCCCTCGTGTAATCTTAAACATTCATCTCACGGAATCTTAAACATTCATTACTACATGTCAAGGATTACGATGGGTATCTATTCTTTAATATACATTAGAAATCTATTGGGAGGTAGGGTTTTTTTTACTAAACTCTTCATCTCAACTCACAATGAGTGTTCACCCGAAAACTCACCTATTCATATTCATTAACTACATTCATTATTCATGTGTGAGTATGTGTACATGTGAGTACACCTTGAACAAAATCACCATTTTCATTAACACTAAATTCTAGACATGCTTACACCTTCATTCATCATTTCCCAGACACTAGCATCCTCAACATATACAGAAACTTCATTAGGCCTAATCTAAGCAAGACATACAATTCAAGATTCATAATGCGTATACACATTCTTCATTTAGGCATAATGTAAGCAAAGAAAAATAAATTAGGCATAATCTATGTCTTTAGGAACATCCCACATCAATTTTGATTAAAACGAACACGTAAACCTTGCACAAACACCTAAGGACGCACAAGTACAATCTAAGGCATATCTTCCGAACGTCATGGAAGTTCTTGGACGTTTTACCTCCAAACGGACATCATTATAAATTATTTCAACATAAAATTAACTCAAAAAACATTCACAAAGTTCTAGTTCACCTTAGTTTGTTTTAGGGTGTTACAACTATGCTTTACTACATTTAAGGATTCAATAAATCCCTACTAGATGTGTCTTCTTCGGGTTGTGTGTTGACCTTTGACTTGTTTTCTGCGTCATTTTTATGATTGATCATGATTCTCTCTTTGCATATTGAGGATAATTTTGAAGTGCATGTGTTTTACTTGAGTTGGAGATAGAAACTAAAATGTTAATGTTCCAAATTAAAAACTCCGAAAAGGTTTACTTTTTCAATGAAAGAAAAGATTTGAAAATATCATATAGGAAAATATAAGTGTAGGAAGGAATTAAATAATGAGGTGTATTTCCCTGAGTGTTTCAAATGGGAAGTATTAATATGGTTCGTATTGCACATATATGAAAGACTGCTAAATATTTCCCAAGATAACCATATGGTGTGTATTAAGGAATACAGGACTGGTGTGTATTACAAATGAATGAAAGACTTGTGCGTATTGCAATGAATGAAATACTAGTGTGTATTGGACATGATTTTTTCAACAAGGAGATGTTTTCCTGATAACGTATTACTTGAAGTTCTCCAATAGAGAGGCAATCTAATAAATAATATGTGAGGAAACACCACATTTGTGAAGATTGTTAAGAAATATTTTTCTGATGTTTCATCTCTATAACTTGTAATACTGCATTTTCTTTTATTGCATTGTCAAGCAAATAATGTGAAAATTGATAGTTTTTTTTGCGGCCTTAATGTTCTGATGACTTCACAATACTTTCAATCATTTTTTAAGATTTTCACTCAAATCCTTGGCTAAACCCCTTTTCTAAAGCTTCCTATCTATTAATGAGAGATGTTAATGTTCTTGGTACTACAAAATGCGATGGTGCAATTGATTTCCTCGCCAAAAATATCCCTGTTGAAAATTTCTCATTATTTAAAAGGCTTTATAGTATTCCTTCACACAATTCCATATTGACTGACATACTAAACTCTTTATTTTAAGGAAAGAGGCATGAGCTTTGAAGAAGGAACAAATCTTGAAGAAGAAGGTCAATTTCTATTGAATTTCACTTTAATTTCATAAATAAATCTTCATTAATATATTAGTTCTTCACTCTTGGTATTCCTTTTCCCAAGAGTTCTTTCAAAGTTGATTTTCAAATTTCCCATTGTCAAGGGGTTTTCCGATTCTAATGGGTTTTTTCTAAAATTCAATTTGATGATATGTTGTGATTTCCTATGACTATTTGAGCATAAATTGTTGATTAATTGATGTTACTTTATGCAATTTCATGTTGATCATATTCCCTTCCCCAAATTCCCAAATCTTAGATCTTGGTTATAAGCTGATAGGAATTGAATTACGAATTGATTATTAGACTTGTTTTATGTATTCCTATTCATGTATGGATTGACTAGGGTAATGTATTGTTGGGATTGGATAAAATTCATGAAGAATCCTAATTCCTCTAACCCTAGGTTATGATTGATGTTAATTTGGATAGTGATGATTCAATTGACCTAGTTCTTGTATTCATTACTAATGATTGATTTTATACACCTATTATTGGATTTAATTAATTGGTTGATAGTACAACAAAGATGATGGGGTTTTGAAGGATATTTGGTAAGTCTTCATGGTCCTAACCTTTATTTCAAGTATGATGGTTTGTGATTGATGATGTAATTCCTTTGAAGTATACCTTGTGAATAGCTTACATAGTTTTTGTTATGATGTTGAATTGAAATTTCTTGACTATGTGGTTGTGAGATTATGCTAAAGATAAAATGATATAAGGTCCGTGATGACTTTCCTATATGCCTTATTATGAAATGATGACCATGATATGATAGTTTAGGATATGAGGGTTGTTATGAAAGGTTATTCTCATGCAATACCTATTAAGCTAATTTACTATGATTATACAAGGGATAGATCCTATGACCAAAACTATGTGATGATTAATCAAGAAAGACATTTCAAAGGGAATTTAGCTTAGCATTGAGTAAACTTGAAGCTCGGAGGTGTTGATATCCCATAGAAGGAGCTTCACCCTACTGTTTCACATGAAGTGTTGACTCCCTTATGAAGGACACTCACCTAATGGATTCCCATGAGAGGATGCTCCAATTGCCAAATGGAATGTAGAGAGATCATACCTATCTCTTAGTTCTAAAACTATGTTTCCACCGTAGGAAGACTAGCTAGTGGATCCACTACGTTTATGTTTGTCTCTACTTTGGCTGGTAGACCACCTTCCATCGGTCTAAGGTTTTGCAACACTAGATTACACACTTATATTTTGTGGTCTATATAAGTTAAGGCATGTTTTCCCAAAAGTAAAATAGAGTAATGATGTGAACATTAGATAGGGTGACTTAAGAGGTTGTCTTTATCTAGGTAGGTATGGGACTCTACCTAAGTATTGCACAAGTTTACATTGAGGGAAGTCCAGGAAGGATGTTCTTAGGATATAATTATCTTATAAAGTAAATGTTATGATTATTTGCGATCCTTTGTTTGGTTTACTTGATTGACTAAAGGTGTGAGGCTTTGCGTAGTCAGTGCACTTGTAGGTTAAATGGTGGGATATGAATAAGGGACTCACTTATATTATGATGTTATGAACTCTTATATATGTTGACCTAAGTACTTCTTTTTGATGTTGTATATCGGTTTGACTTATGGATTATGTATTATTGGCCTATATGGGTTATTGATTGTGCATAAGTCTTTTCAAAGTACTTTATCATGATTTTTGATCAAATGTCTTGTTTAGCATGATTTCACTTGTCTTATGTGCGTATACCCATAGTTAGTTCAAGTGTGTACTAACCCAAGTTTGATGTTTATTACAAATGTAGGATCCGACAGTTGATATTATAGAAGACATTGAATACTACTTGTATTCTTATCTTCCAAGTTTTGTACGTCCTCATATTACGAGGACGATGCCATTATCTACCTATTTGATGTTGTTTAGTCTTAAAGACACTTCTTAATACACTTTAATTTGTCGATATAATTTTAAAGCCTATATGTGTCTATAATTATTGATGTAAGAGTTATGCCCAAATTGCAATACTCTTATCTAGATGTCAATATGATATAATTTTATAGACTTCATTTGAGAATATCTTATGCCATGTATATGCAATAAAAGTAGAAGACTATGTAATATTCTTATACAAAGGGTCTATTTGTACTCAATAGATATATATTATGGGTAAGCGAGAGGTCTAAGTAAACCTCACTGTAGGAGTAACCAAAAAAGTTAGTCCTCTTCAAGGATGACGACGTCGGTTACGTCTAGGGGGTGCCCTCGGATGTGACAAACTTGGTATCAGAGCATGAGGTTGAATATCTTTAGGATTGATGTATAATTAAACCATGTCTATGTAGATTCTTGACTATAAATGTAAAGCACACCACACATATGAATAAGAGACTATGTGATGCTTGGGAAACTCTCATTTTCTTGTAATCCTATGTTGTGCCTCTAGAGTCTACTTTATGTGTGATTTAACCTAAAACTTATATTGTTGTTATAGGTATGAATACCCAAAAAGGAGCTGCTAGAAGGTATGAGGAAGGCATTGCTAATGCGGGAGCACAACACAACCAAGTGCTTCCACTTGATGAAGTTGTTATGGAAGGTCAAGTTTTTGTTGCTCCTTCTTCCATAGAGGATAAAGATATAACGGAACCTTTTCTCTAAGTGTCCCAAGCCATACCCAAGTACAAGTCGTCACTACTCAAGCACAAGCTATGATGACCCAAGCTAATCAAGAGGTGGTACCTCGAGAAAACCAACAAGTTAGCACCATGGCCTCCCGTTTGAAGGATTTCACTAGGATGAATCCTCCTTGTTTCTATGGGTCCAAAGTCGAGGAGCTACCCCAATAGTTAATTAAAAAAATTTAAAAGATACTCTATGCCATGTGGTTGACTACTAGTGAAAAGGTCGAGTTATCCACTTACCAACTTAAAGATATGTCCAAAACATGGTACGTCCAATGAAGACAAAAAAGACCTCATGGGATGGTCTGGTGATATAGGAGATTTTCAAGATGCATTTTCTTGACCGTTTCATTGCTACAGACAGGAGGGAAGCCAAAGTGGAAGAATTCATCAACCTTTGTCAAGGAGGTATTATTGTACTTGACTACTCTTTTAAATTCACTAAATTGTCAAGATATGCGCCTTCTTTGGTTTTCCGACCATAAAGATGAAATGAGATGCTTTGTGACGATAGTGTCAAATGACGTGAAAGAAGAACGTCATCCGGATATGCTACATGATTATATGAAAAATTATTTTCTCATGGTTCATGCTCAACAATTTGAAGAGACTAGGGTGAAGAGAAAGAGTAGAGATGTCAATAGAGAGAGGTCTTTTGATGGTTGTTCTTCAAAGGATAGGCTTTATATCAAATACAAGCCTAAGTTGAAGAATAGGTTGTCCAACCAAGTTCATTCTATGTTACCTAAGGTTCGTGAGGATAAGGTGCATAAACCTCCGTACCAAAAGGAAAAGAGTTGAAACTCACCTAATAAGAAACCAACTAGTGCAAAGCGTGGGAAAGTTCACTTTCGTGAATGCTTAGTCGGAATAGGCAATTGTTTTAGTTGTGGAAAATGCGGTCACAAGGTGAGATATTTCCCTAATTTGAAGGTTAAATACAAGGTGAGTGAACAAGAAAGTATTTCAAATGATGATGCTCCAATAAAGAACCGCTACTATGCTCTCCTTGGTAGGGGTGAGTAAGAGACTTCTCCCAATGTGGTCACTTGTATGTTGAAAGTCTTTTCTGTTGATCTATATGATTTACTCGATCGCGGTCTTACTTGGTCATTTTTTACTCCTGTAGTAGGTAAAAAGTTTGACATTTTTCCTGATGTATTGGATGAACCTTTTATGGTTGATTGATATTATCTTTGTAATGGATTTGTTGCACGATTATTTTACCTCCATTGATTGCAGATCAAGGGTGGTGAAGTTTAATTTCCAAAATGAACCCATTTTAGAGTGAAAGGGGGGAACTCTATTCCTATAGGTAGTATCATTTCTTTTTTTATTGCTTTTAGGATTTTCTATAAAAGATGTATATACCATAAATTAAAAGTAAAAGATTAGACTCTGAAATTCCTCTTATTGATTCGGGCCCCGTAGTGAGGGAATTTCTGAAGTTCTTTCGTAAAGATATTCCCTATGTTCCTCCCAAACGGTAAATTCATTTGGTATCGACTTGCTACCGGATACACATCCCATTTCATTCCTCCTTATCGTATGGATTCGGCCGAATTGAAATAGTTGAAGGCTCAACTGAAAGACTTACTAGATAAGGGCTTTATCGTCTTAGTATTTCTTCATGTAATTTTCTGGTATTGTTAATGAAAAAAAAGGGGTCCCTTAGAATGTGTATCTTTTAACGTCAACTCAACAAAGTCACAATCAAGAGCAAATATCCTCTCCCTCGGATTGATGATTTCTTTGATCAACTCACAGGTTGTAGTTACTTTTCAAAGATTGACTTGAGATCAGGATATCACCAACTTAGGGTGAGTGGTAAGATATTCCCAAGATGGCATTTTTTACTAGATATTGTCACTATGAGTTCTTAGTAATGTTCTTTCGTGTGACTAATGCTCTAGTGGTATTTAAGGACCTAATAAACAGGGTTTTTCAAAGCTACCTAGAGTCATTCTCAAAGTTTTAGTGAAGATTAGGACATGAAATCACCCTTTTTTAGCCCCTAATTATCTTCCTATACTTGGCCTTCAATGAAGTCTTGAAATTGTGGGAGAAAGAAGAGAGAAGATAGAGGAATTTATTTTAGAAGTTCTAATTAGAGAAGATAATGTATGTTAGATACTTAAAAGGACAAATGTGTAGGCTATATGCCTACAATATTCTCGATAGTTATGGTGTGTTCTGGTGGTGGATTCAATAGTTTTTACAATGTGGTACTAGTGGTATATGGAAATTGATATGTTTATATCCTATGCAATTACTAACTACTTAAAGACTTATCAGTTGTATAAAATGTTTGTATAAAAAGATTAGATGTGGTATTCACATTTGAGAAACAAACTAGTTGGATTCTTAATACATATGTTGGGGTAAAGTGTGTGTATAAGAAAGATTTTAGTGGTGGATTGTTGATACGATATTAAGATGTTAAGTTGCGAACAGTATCCCAAATGTTATAAATATGGAATGATGATTTCATTTTAATTTCCAAAGGAATAAATATTGTAACACCCTGTAACCAAAACAGACGGAAAACCAGTTTTTTAGAAAAATCTGCACGTGCAGCCGACGTGACCATCTACGGACCGTAGCCTAACCACGGTTCTTTCCTGTACAACCGTCAATGGGATCAAAAACTCCCAAAAACTCAGTCAGGAAATATTGGCTAAGTCTTTATTGATGGACGAACCTACGGTCCATAGGTCAGACGACGGTCTGTAGTCAATGAGCGTCGATCAAGACCCCCTTCAGTCACTCTCTGTCAACGACCATGGGTGACAAGCTCTATCCATAAGTGGACCCACTGTTTGTAGGTCTTATTGTAGGTTTCAAGTAGTATCCACTTAGGGGTAAATGCAATAGGGTCAACTTCAAATTATCATAAATCTTAGCACAAAATGAATAAGGTGTCCCATGAAATATCAATAGACAGATAATTGAATTAGCTTTTGATAGCCCCCAATATTTCTAAAATCAAGGCTCCGAGTAAAACTTTATGCCCATTTTAGAAAATTCCTGTCGAACAGACCCAACCTAAAGAACCAAACAACGGACCATCGATGGAACGATGGACTGTTTGTACATGTGGTCGTTTGGTTCGTGAGCAACTTACCTATCGGTGTTTTGGTCTTTTCCTACTTTTTTTTAAACCTTATGATATGTGGTTTTGACCCTGAATCATATGATTTTAGTCGATTTTAGTCTAGAAACATAACTAAAACTTAATCATTACTCAAAACATAGAAAATTAGAAGCAAGAAAAGAGAAAAAGCTAAAGAGCCTTAGTTCAAGAACACAATAAGTTTACAGCAGTTTTAACCACGAAATCTAAGTGTTTTTCCGTAAATTTCATCACCAAGTATGTGGGATTTCACTAGTGCGTATCTTTCACTCAATGGGTCTGTAGTTTTTTAGTCAGATTCTTGATTCCCATATCATGATTAGACCTTAGGTTTCTGGAACTTCATGAATTAATTAGTTATATGTTCCAAATCAGATTTCCATGTTATTACCCAGATTATTGCATTAATTTCGGAATCCTAGCTTTGTATTTCTGTAGTTCTTAAATGACACATGCTAGGTCATATATTTCAGTTACTTCAGATATACATGCCTTAGTTTTTAATGCATCATTATCAGATTAAATGTTGCATTCTCAGTTTGCATGTTAAGTTTGAGCTATGCACTATTTCACAGAAATTTAGACATAATTAGTTAACTACATAAATCAACAGGATTAGCATAATACCGAGTTGGACTAGGGTTCAACTTACCTAATTAGTTCCATCAGTACTAGCCAAGTAGGTTGTAAGTCAACAATGTGGGTGATTAGTTTAGTGATCATGCCAACATGTAATTATACCTTTGGCAGGGTATATTGGGTCCTCTCGATGGGGCCTATATATCGTACTCCACATTAAGCTCATGCTGTCTTGTTTTGACCGATTGTCAGTTTATTCGTACTCAGTTTCACCATGTTATAAATTGGTGATTGCATTTAGTCAGCTTATAATTCTCTATATCATGTTTAGATTGTTATACTTGCTTTTGTGCTTGTCCGGTTACGTTTTGTTTCAACTTTATTCTATCCTACATTCTCAGTACCTTTCAAGTAATGATGCATACATATGCTACATTTTCTCGTGATGTAGGTTCAACTTCTCAGCATCCAGATCACGCATAGATTGATTTCCGATCTTTAGTTCAGTAGATTAAGTTTTGAGTACTCATTTTCTGAGGACAACAATCATGACTTTAGTTTCAGTCTTCACTTATTTAGTTTCAGTTTTTCTATATTTAGTTCGGGCTTGTCCAAGTATTTCTAGTCCAGTATAGAGGCTTATTTCTGACATAGTTAGTTTCACCTTAGCATTGAATTTATATTTTCTTTGTATTAAACTCATCATTTTTCATATATCTCAAATTTATCATATGGATATCCCCCAAGGTTTCATTTTAAGTACAATTTAGCTTCCGCAACAGTTTATTATCTTTAGTGTGCTCATGATCATGCCAGCAGGGTTAGCTTGGGATCACTTGTCCTAGGATCCGTGTCCGAATCTCAAGGGTAGCTCATGGCGTGACAAACTTGGTATCAAAGTCCTAGGTGCAACATTCCGAGGATGTCTGAAAAGCCGTACTTAGTAGAGTCTTTACATGGGATTGAAGTGCACAACATTTAATAAGAGGGAGGCTATTAAGTGTTTTATAGAAAATTCACTTTATTGTTACTCTAATTGTGAATAAGGTATAATTTAATGTTATTCCAACTTGACATTCTACATTTAAGATCATTCCTCCTCGTAGAGCTAACGCTAGGAACACGAATGCAAGGATTGCAAATGCTGCGCTCAGGAATGCCACACAGATGATGGCTCAGAGTATGACCCACAAGATCAATTGAGTTCATGCTCCTCGTAATGAAAATGGTCGATCAGCAACATCAAGGGTTCGTGACTTTGTGAGGATGAACCACTTGTGTAAAACAGAGTGCAGAAATGCTATGTTACTAGGACGTATGAACATCTCTAGGGTTATGACTAATGGTCAGGGGGTTAAAGGTAATAATAATAGAGAACACCCCAAAGATAATAAGAAGTCTAGGACTGGAACTATGACTATTCTCAGCAGAAATTGCATGGTGGAAATCACTCGTAGAGTCAGAAGAAGTTTTCATCTCCAGCCCCTTCATAAGCTAGTGTACCATCATCATAGATAAGGTTTGACCAGAAGGTTAGATCACCATGCTCTAAGTCTCAGGAAAGATTTTTAGGAACAAAGATTTACCCCACTTTCCCTAAGTGTGGTAAAAACCATCTGGGCAAGTATCTTGAGGGAAAAGAAGGATGTTTTGGGTGCACTCAGTCTTTTCACAGGTTGAGGGATTGTCCTTCAAGATAGGGTCATGGAGGCTGAAATGGTAGCTCTCAGTCTACTACATCATCAACACCAGCAAATCACTAAACTTAGCAGGGTAACTTATCTGGTATAGGTGGTGGTCAGTGTTAGAACAGGTTGTATTATCTTCAAGCTCGCCAGGATAGTAAGGTTCTCCTGATGTAGTTACTGGTACTTAAGAGCCTTTGACCTTTATGTTTATGCATTGTTAGATTCAGGGGATACACTTTTTTGTAAATCGTTACATCGTAGTCCAATATAGTGTTAGTCGAAAAACTATCTCAAAACCTTTCTCAGTGTCTACTCCAGTTGATGAATTAGTAATAGCTAGACAGGTATCCAAAAATTGCCCTGTCACATTGTCTCTGAAAGTCACCTCGGCAGATCTGGTAGACATAGAGATTGTAGACTTTGATGTTATTCTAGGAATAGATAAGTTACACTTATGTTATGCCTCGGTAGATTGTAGAACAAGGATTGTTCATTTTCAGTTTCAAGACGAACCTATCTTATAATGGATGTGTAGTAGCTTAGGACCTATAGGTTGATTCATTTCTTACATTAAGGCCACAAAGATGATTTCTAAGGGTTATCTCTATCATTTAGTTCAGGTTAAGGATTCTATCTATGGAACCCCAACTATTGACTCAATTCTAGTAGTCAGTGAGTTGACAAAATATCTTCCAGGAGTTCCATAAAAAAGGGAAATCGACTTTGGAATTGATCTCTTTCCTGATACGCAACCTATTTCTATTCTTTCTTACATAATGGCACAAGCAGAGCTTAAGGAATTGAAAAAGCAGTTAAAAGAACTTTTAGATAAGGGTTTCATCAGACTAGCATTTCACCATAGGGTGCACCAATCTTGATCGCACAGAAGAAAGATGGTTCTCTAAAAATGGGTATTGACTATAGAAAGTTAAACAAGGTCACAATCCAGAATAAGTATACCATCCCCAGGATTGTTGTCTTGTTTAACAGACTTCAATGTTCTAGTCATTTCCCCAACATAGATCTCAAATCAGGTTATCATCAGCTCTGAGTCAAAGATAGTGACATTCTGAAAAAAACCTTCAGAACTCGGTAACTTCATTATATCATTGGATTAACTAATGCTCCTGCAACATTCATGGATTTTATGTACAGATTATTCAAACAATACTTGGAATTTTTCATTATCATCTTCATTGATTATATCTTCATTTACTCTAGGAATGAGGAAGAACATGCAAGTCATTTGAAAATTGTTTTGCAGACTCTCAAAGATCGCCTGTTACTCTCTAACATTAGCAAATATGAGTTCTGTTTGACATTTGTTGCTTTCCTTGGTAAGATTATATCTAGTTAAGGAAGTCGAGTGGATTCACAGAAGATTGAAGAAGTGAAACAATGTCCCAGACCTACCTTAGGTACAGATATCATAAGTTTCTTAGGTCTAGTGGGTTATTAAAGAAGGTTCGTGGAAGTATTTTCATACATAGCCTCGCCATTAACAAGGTTGACTCAGAACATGGTCATGTTTCAATGGTTAGGTGATTGAGAGAAAAGTTTTGCAGAATTGAAAAATATGTTGACTACAACTGCTGTTTTGACTCTACAACAGGGTTTAGATGGTTATGTGATCTATTGTGACGCATACAGAGTTGGCCCTTGTTGTGTGTTGATTCAATTAAATAAGGTTATAGCTTGTGCTTCTAGAAAACATAATTTATATGAGAAGAACTATCTAACTCATGACCTCAAGCTTGCAGCAGTTGAGATACTACTTGTATGGTGTTTATATATATGTGTGTTCACTGACCAAAAGAGCCTTCAGTATGTATTCACTTAGAAAGAGTTGAATCTTCGCCTTAAGAGTGTCTTGAATTCTATAAGGATTATAATATTAGTGTGCATTACAATCCCAGTAAGGCGAATGTAGTAGCAGATGCTCATAGTAGACTATCTATGGGTAGTGTAGCCCATGTTGAGGAAGAAAGGAAGGAGATACTGAAGGATGTTCACATGCTTGCTCGCTTAGGAGTTCTACTTATGAGTATATCATACTGTGGAGTAACAGTTCAGAATGGGGTAGAATCTTATTTGGTAGTGGAGGTTAAGTAAAAGCAAGATAGTGATCCAATCATGCTTAAACTTAAAGGTGCAGTCCACAATCACACTGTGGAGGTTTTCTCCCAATGGGAATATGGTGTACTTCGCAAACAGGGTAGATTGTGTGTTCCTCATGTGGGTGACTTGATACAATATATTCTTGTAGAAACCCATAACTCCAAATATACTATTAACCTAGGTGACACTAAGATGTACCACGATCTGCAGGAAGTCTATTAACCAAATGGCATGATGCGGGATATAGCATATTTTATTAGTAAGTGCCCAAATTGAAAGCAAGTCAAGGTAGAAAATCCGAAACCAGGGGTATATATCAAGAGATTGACATTCTTACTTGGAAGTGGTATGTGATCAATATGGATTTCATAACAGGGTTACCGTAACTCCATTTGGGTGATAGTTGATAGGATGACTAAGTCTTCTAATTTTTTTGATATCAAGACTACAAATTGGCAGAGAAGTATGACAAGCTTTAAATTAATGAAATTGTGAGGTTGCATGGGTTTCCTTTGCCTATCATCTCATAAGCATGTCCGTAGTTTACCTTTCATTTCTCAAAGTCATTTTAGAAGGGTCTTGGTACTCAATTTAACCTTAGCACAACATTTCATTTCCGCATACGAATAGACAGGAACATCATACAATTCAAACCCTAGAGGATATGTTTAGATCTTGTGTGATCAATTTCAATAGTATTTGGGATGATGACCTTCCTCTTATTGAGTTCACCTACAACAACAGCTACCATTCTAGCATTCAGATGACCCCTTATGAAACTTTGTATGGGCGTAGATGTAGATCTCTTGTTGGTTGGTTTGAAAAAGGTGAAGAAACATTGATACGACGAGATTCAGTCCTTTATGCTTTGGAGAAAGTGCAACTCATTAAATATAGACTGAAGACATCCAAGAGTTCATGATAAATCTTATGCAGATATAAGGAGAAGGAAACTATAGTTCCAAGTTGATGATTGGGTTTTTCTAAAAGTCTCACATATGAAATGGGTGATGAGATTTGGAAATAAAGAGAAGCTAAGTCCTAGATAAGTAGGCCCTTACAATATCTTTAAAAGGATTGCAAACCTATCATATGAGTTAGTGTTACCAACAGACTTAGATACAGTTTATACGGTTTTCCGCGTCTCACTCTTGAAGAAGTATGTGGGTGACCCAACCTCTATAGTTCCATTAGAGAGTGTGGCAGTGAAAGATAGTCTTTCTTATGAGTATGTACAAGTTGAGATTATTGACCATCAGTTAAAAGGTTGAGAAATAAAGATATTGCTTCTGTCGAGGGTTTGTGGAGGAGTCAGTCCGTAGAGGGAGATACTTGGGAAGCAGAAGCAGCCTCTATAGTTCCATTAGATAGTGTGAAAGTGAAAGATAGTCTTTCTTAAGAGTATATACCAGTTGAGATTATTGACCGTCAGTTTAGAAGGTGGAGAAATAAAGAAGTTGCTTCAGTCAAGGGTTTGTGGAGGAGTCAGCCTGTAAAGGGAGATACTTGGGAAGCATAAGTAACCATGAAAGCTAAGTATCCTCACCTTTTTCCTTCCGAATCCACTCAAGCTTTAGGTAATAGTTCCTCGTTTGTTTTCTAGTCATTCATGCATAAATTCAGTCTTAGAATCATGTTCCCTTAGTTTGTACTTGCATTTAATGCGTATTTTCATGTTCTCAGAACACAATATGTTAAAAACTCAGTTCTTAGTTATTATTAATACGGTTTTCAGCTCTCTCCCTCTATTTTAGCTATTTTAGTCTCATTCGAGGACAAATGTTCCCAAGGGGGAGATAATATAATACATGTTAGCTAAAATAGACTAAAAATTAGTTTTTTAGAAAAATCTATAGATGCAACATACGTGACCATCGACAGATCGTAGCTTAATCCACGGTGTTTTCTGCACAACCGTCGATGGGATCAGAAAATCCCAAAAACTCAACCAAGAAAAATTGGCGATGTCTTTATCGATGGACAGTCCTATGGTCTGTAGGTTAGACAATCGTCAGTAGTCTGTGACCTTTGATCGAGATCTCCTTCAGCACTCTCTAACAAGGACCATGAGTGACCAACACGGTCCGTAAGTGGACCCACGGTTCGTAGGTCAGACCATACGTGGGAACTAGTAGCCAGTTATGGGAAAGTGTAGTAGGACCAACTCAAAATTATCATAAATCTTTGCACAAAATGAATTAGGTGTCCCATGACATATCAACAGATAGATAATTAAATTAGCTTTCCATATCCACCAACCTTTCTAAAATTAGAGATCCAAGTAAAAAGTTATGACCATTTTAGTAAAAGATTTACAAAAAGATCCAACCTACAGAACCAAACGAAAGACCGTCGATGGAGTGAAAGACTGTCTATCCAGGTCGTCGTTTGGTCCAATAGCAACTTATCCGGGGTATTTTTGTCTTTTCCCACTTCGTTTTAAACTAAAGATATGTTGTTTTGACTCTAAATCATCATATTTTAGTAGGTTTAAACATAAAAACATAACTAATACTTACCTAAGTCAAAATCATTAATCAAAAGATAGAAAATTAGAAGAAACAGGGAGAAAAAGATAAAGAACCCTAATTCAAGAATGCAACAAGTTTCCAGCAGTTCCAGCTACGAAATCTGAGTATTTTTTCATGAATTTCGTCACCTGGTATGTGAGATTTCACTAGTGGTTTCTTTCACCCATTGGGTCCCTAGTTTTTAGTCATATTTTTGATTCCCATATCATGATTACACATTAAGTTTCTAGAACTTGATAGAAATACATGAATTAATTAATTATATGTTCCAAGTCAGTTTTCCATGTTATTACCCATATTATTACCTAAATTTCAGAACTCTAGTTTGTATTTCTTAGTTCTTGAATTACACATGCTAAGTCAAATATTTTAGTTACTTTTGATATACATGCCTAATTTATTAATGCATCATTATCAAATTTAATTTTGCATTCTCATTATGCATGTTTAGTTTGAGCTATCCAATATTTTACAGAAATTCAATCATAATCAATTAACCACATAATCAATTGGAGTATCATAATACGGAGTTGGACTAGTGTTCAGCGTACCCAGTTAGTCTCATAACTACTAGCTAAGTAGGTTTTAAGTCCCCTCTGTGGACAATCAATTTAGTGATCACGCCATCACGCCTTTATACCTTTTACAGGACATATTGGGTCCTCTCGATGGGGCGTATACGTCAGACACTACATTTAGCTCATGTGGTTTTATAATTGATTATTAGTAGCTCCCATTGTTCAATCAGACTCTGTTGCATTGACCAATTGTAAGTGTATTTAGTATTCAGTTTCAGCATGCTATAAATTTTTCATTGTATTCAGTCAGCTTATAATTCTCTATATAATGTTCAGATTGTTGTACTGGATTTTGTGCTTGTTCAGTTATGTTTTGTTTCAGCTTAATTCTATCCTATATGCTCAATACCTTTCAAGTACTTACTCACACATGCGCTATATCTTCTCATATTGTAGGTTCAACTTCTCAGCATCTAGACCACGCATAGATCAATTTCGGATCTCCAGTTCAGTAAATTCAGTAGTGAGTCCTCATTCTTCGAGGACAACAATCATGAGTTTAATTTTAGTCTTCAGTCATTTAGTTTCAGTTTTGCTAGATTTAGATGGGGCTTTTCCCAGTATTTCTAGTTCAATTTAGAGGCTAATTTCAGACATAGTTAGTTTCATTTTAAGTATGATTTAGCTTTCGCAGCAGTTTATTATATTTAGTATGCTCATAATCATGCCAAGAGAGTTAGCTTGGATTCACTTGTCGTCCTAGGTTCCATGTCTGCATCTCGGGGGTAGCTCGATGCGTGAAAAATATATATAAGAATGACAAGCTTATGTGTAAAAGAAGTCTCAAAAGATATACTTATGTGAAGGTAATTGAAGATTTTAGTAACAAAGTGCACATGAAATTGGGTTAGTTTGAATTTAGTTGGTATAATTGAATTTAAGAAGTCGTATTGGTGAAATGGTTGACTTCGTGGTGAAGAAAAGAGTTAACTGGGCATGATAGTATTAAGAGTTCATGAAGGATTTTGAACATGATAAAAATATATGATAAGTATTGTTTGTTAAATGAGTTTTGTATTATAATGATGACTTCTGAGTATCAAAGATTATGATTCTTTTTTAATTGATTAGTAGTTTGAATTTTAAGAAAGTCATCTGAGATGTTGGGTCACCACTTAAATAGAATTTAAATGAGCTATATCCTTAACAAAAAGAGTCAATGAGAGGCTATATAACATTCAAGAGGAGGCAAAAACAAGGATATTTACTCAGATTGTAAATGTCAAAGATGTATCTTCAAAGAAAATGGATAATAGAATTCAGAGACATCTGGTTTCATCTGTTTTGCCTATATTACTTTGATATTTTTATGGGTTATTGATTATATACTATTGGATAAAACATGAGAAAAGAGTGTATATATATGTTAAACTCCAGCTTTATTATCTATTTTTTTGTTGTGTGGTTTTGAGTTGGTAATGAGTACAGTTGAATTTTAAGTAAAATATATGATAAGGTCACTAGATAGGCGATCAAAGATAAGATAAGATACATGAACTCATGAAAATCATAAAAGTATGAGTTAATGTTCATAGATAAAGGAAATGGGTACACATGTGAATTAAAAATCGAGTTTTCATGGTGATTTTAGATTTGTGGTAGTGTATTTATTTTCAAGGTATGGATTCGTAAGGTAAGAAATGATCGATTACATTGAGTATGAAGCATTAGGAAGGACATAAAAATAATTTAAGTAGTAAATTTGGTTACCTTTGATTTTTATATCAAAGGGGCATTTCACGCAATGTTTTGTTTAGAGGATAAGATAGAAATATCATTAGTTTTAGTCCAACGTTAATATTTCTAAGCAATTCAACAAAAGGAAAAAAAGAGTATGATGTATGGAACTATTCAAGATATTTTTAATTTTGCACCATAGAATGAATTTTAGAGAAGTTAAAGAATAATACCTCTCATATAGACTCTTGGTTAGAGATGGAAAGATGTATGAGTGTTCATACATAAGATCTCACATGGCTATGGTTGTGAATTGGATTGTTATAGGCTTACTAGAGATTTATAAGAAATTTTAATAAAGATTGTTTTTTTATTAGGGTAAATATTGTTAAGTGTGTAGGATTATGTGTTGTTATGTGAAGCCAAATGATTCAAATTATGATAGTTTAATTCTGAATACAAAATAATATGGACCAACACTTATACATATGGTTATTGAGGATTTTGAGGGGAATGAAAGTACTATTTATTTTATGAGACGATATAGACTGTTATGATGTATTGCATAGGCATTTGATGGAGATTAGAGGTTATGAGCCTCTAGTATACAAAATTATTTGAGTGAATATGAATTTCTCTAGTTTTTACATGAGGTATATGATGCTTTTGAATATTAGTTAAAATTTGATATAAAAAAATTATGTGAAGTTGACATTAAGTGTGATTGAAATGTTGTATCTCAATGGTAAAGTACTTTTAGATTTAGAATTGATGTTATCAGACATGTATTTGTCATGAAATGCTTAAATGGAAAGAAAGGGAGCCATAGTACAAAATTTCTTTTAAAGGCAATAACATGTCTTCTAAGAAGACTTTAATAATAATGGTGCGTTGAGAGTACGGTAAATGGCTGGAGTGACAATGAGGTTCTGTTAGTATTAACTGTGTTGACCCTAGTAAAGTGTTGTAAAGAACAAATGTTCTCCAATAAAACAAATTTGTGAGAAATTATAATCGGAACTAGATTTATGATTGTCGATAAGTAGATTGAATAGATGGAGTCATATGAAAGAATGTTTTTGGTATGGTCACTATGGGAGAAGAATCTAGTGTTATTTGACTTTTTTTTTGTATTCTTTTATATAACCATCGACTTTGTTTTGGATATAATTTGTAGTGTGTCGCTCTATACCCTTACATGTTTTCATATCAATGGGTAAATTCCTAGTCGTAGACTGGGTGTACCGATCCTGTTAGTGTCCTCCTTGTAAGATGACATCCTCGGTTAGACTTGTTAATTCTGGAAGATCTGGTGTTATTTAGGATAGTTAAAGTATTGTAGTGATTCTACACGCACAAACATTCTTATGAGAACTTATATAAGAGCTACTATATATGAAGAGTTAAAGTTTTTAAAAAGTGTCGTTAGAGATTCTTTATTTTGAAGTGCATCATATTTTTTGATGTTTACTTAATCATTTCTTTCATTGGGTTAGATAAGTTTTATCCTCCCTTGGTCAATATCCGTGTCTAAACATCATATTTTTATAGTTTATGATCGTTAAAAGCGTGTGCAGTGAAAAATAAATCTTGATAAGATATGTGATGATTTTTGTATTATAAGTGTGGTCGTTGGTTAAAGTTCCCTTCTAGTTGTAGCCTATATAAATTTGAAATATTATCTTGATTTGCTGAGAAAAGAGTGATCACGATGGTTGTGGTCTGATGGGTTTCACATTCGGATCAGTATATGGGATAGTATAATAACTCCTAATTGGTTGATCTGTCATTGTTTTTTCTAAAGTTCAGTTCTTGGTAGTTGATCTTTATGTAATGGTCCCTAAGATGAGGTTATCACTCGGAGAGATGAACATGAGTTTAAAAAATCACACCTCATGATTTTGATCATGTTGGTTACACTTTCTTGTTCTTCGTTACGTTTGAGGATGAACATGATTTTTAGTGGTGGATAATGTAATTACCCAGAAGGTTATTTTTGGAAATTTTGAATATTAGTGTAACTTGAGGTAATTAATAGATAGTTAATGTATTAAAGTGATAATTTATTTAAAATTCTGCACTGCTTAACCCATATCAAAATAAGATACTAGGGATTATCAATTTTAAGAGATCATAATTTTATATGAGAAGAAAGCAGGAAGGAAAATTCGACGAAAATATTTGGAGGGCATCCAAAGACCGCCAACAGGTAAAATACACTCCTATTTAATAAGAATTAATTATAAATGTCATAAGATTAGGAAATTTTTTAAATTAATGCTTAATAGAGTTGAAGGAAATTGGGTTAAGAATTTTTTCTTATTCAATGTGGGTTTTTTTAATAATTATTATTATTTTATATGAATTCTCATAAATAGACAATTATAAATCAATGATTTTAATGATAAAGGAAATGATGACATGCATAATAAAATAAGTTTCAGTTTGCATATAAAATTCTCACTGTGTGGTTCTTTTAATAGGTTAGTCTACATATGTGTGTTAGTTGGTAGTTGAGATTTAATTATACTATACAACACTATAATTTATATTTTGATACAATGATATAGGTAACTAATTATTAGGTGTATTACATGATATAAAAATAATTAGGATGGTCTTATAAGAGAAACTGGAACTTACCTAAGGCTTGAAACATGGAAATTATGATAATTTGAATGTTAGTTGATACCATGATTTATGAACTTAATTATAAACGAGTTGAATTTTTGGGTTAAGGTTAAAAACAAAGTAATATGAGTATTTCTACTTTCCAAATCTTATCAAGATTATTAATGTGAATAGATTTCTTTGAGTTGGAAGCACAACAAAAAGGGAAGGCTCAAGTTTTGGAGTGATTGTTCAATTATTTCAGGCAACTAGATTTCCTAATCCTTATTAAGTGTATTGAATGCGTGTAGTTCCTTGTGGTATGTGTTTGAAAGTAATGAGACTTGGTGATGGGTTGACTTGTCCACGTAGGTTAATTCTAAATATGAAAAAGAGGCAATAAAAGGCTATGTGATTAATAGTTTGTGTGGTGTGTTGATAATGGAGAATGGTTTGAAAGACGTGTTGTATCACAATTGCATTTTATGAATTTCGCCTTGTTATGAGAATGATTATCTCATTATTGTTTCTAACAAGTCATTTGCATTATTTTGAACATGATCCTGACAAATGTTATGTGCATTGAGAAAAAAATAAGAAACTGAAGAGGATGTATCATTTCGAGGGACGTATTGCGCGCCACAATGGATACTATGTTTCGAGGGATGTATCACATCCACGATGGTTTACTTTTATCGATGGGTGTGTCGTGCGCCACAACAAATGCATGGACATATATGTCCCCCATGGGTTCTATCACAACCACGGAGCCCCCCCTAGAAGTTAAATGGCGTGCTTGACCTCTCGAGGGTCTTATACAAGCCCATATTTATCATTCATCGGATTGACATAATAAATTTAGCGAATAATTTAAAACTTTCATAGCACATCATATGCTAGAAACATTAATTCATATATAGATAAAACATAAGTCACAATGGATATATAGACCTCAACTCTTTTAACCATCTTAGAATCAACAACATTATAGTACATTAGTGACACAACCCATAAGACACGTTACATAACTATACAATATTTAAAGACTTCACAATAAAGACGTAAGTAGGAGATCCTTGAACTTACGAATTTCTTTCATTGAGCTTGGGAATCATCTATCAAGCTCTTCAACATTCAAGACATCTTTTTTACATCCATAACCTACACATGTAGAAAAAGTAGAGAAGAATAGGATTAACACAAGATTGTACTATCTATGGCAACCATGCAAAAACATGCATTTAAAAGGGACATTTTCCTTTAAATCATTCTTCATGTCTTTTTGAGTAAATCATCATAAAACCTTAATTCAACAACATTCATATCACTAAAATACTACTTATAAAATATTAAAACACCAAACATTGCATAATATCACAGATAGAATTTATGACATTTTTGAGTCACATTACAGTGAGCTCTCTTTCCCTTAACAGTGAGCTCTATTTCCTTTTATTCATAAGCTTCCCAAGTAACCCTCTGGGGACACTTGGTGCAATGTATCCCCTTAAGATTACAAAGAAGTCATATATACAACCTACATAAACCAATACTTATCCTCATATAAGAATAATACATCAAAAACACATTTAAGTCAAAGGCTTAGGACATTAAAATAAACTACCTTTAACTTGCACATATACCAACTCCACTTCACATTAATGCATTAGAAGACATTACATATAAAATCCTACTCTAAATCTTCTAGTGCAATGTATATGTAAAGCCCCATAACCTCACACATACTTAGTAAGCCTATCATAAGACCACAAGCCTTATAACAAATTAATTCATCAACAAGTAAACAAAAACAACTTCATTCATGTCTGTACAATACCTTAATGGATCATGTAGGATTCCCAAGAAATTCTTAACATAGACAAAAATATCAATATCATGCATATTGACTTATACCATGAACATCATTAAAACAAGTATACCAATACTACAAAGTCATTCATAAAGAATATATACATAGTGACATGTATTAGAACACCCTTTTAAAATTCCTAAGGAGCTACTGTGCAATGTCTTGATGGGTTCAATATTTACACCTATGCTAAGTAACCTCCCTTATGTCATTTAAGTTAGGTTCATAGTCATTTACTTCCGTTGTCCATATTACTTTAGGGAAACTATAGAGTTAACTGACACTAAGACCATGGGTACTAAACATGGAATTTCGTGTCATCCCCTAACACCAAAAAGTGGGCATCTTAATTGCCAAGGTAAGACATATATCATGCTAGGATATTAGGTGATACCACTTGGTAGATCCAATGTGCCAAGCATAGTTTATGGAACTCGGGGGAAATCATGGAAACATCAACCCTACACCCTTTGTTGGGTCATAAGGCTATCTACCCCATGAGGACAGTTAGTGGACCCTTTTGCCTTCCCTACTTAGAAAGGTTCCACCACTCATCTACAAGCTCACTCGGTGCTAAGCTAAGTTCCCATTATATAAGAAAGAACCTTTATTAACATTTATTTTATAAAAAATAGTCTAAGGAGAGTCATCCCCTTATATGCTTAACTCATAGGTCATATATGACAATCAACCTAATTAATGTGTCAAATTCTTTCACATGGACATAACATATGTATTAGCACTATCTAGTTAAGGATACACTTGAGCACATGTTTCATTGCTCCATTTGACTAGATCCTATTCATGTGTGTGTGTGTACACATATTTTAGCAAACATTTCACATAACACAATCATTACAAGGTACTCAGCATGTAAACCTATAAACACAAGCTAAAGGGATGAAATACATGTACTCCTACCACCCCTAACTGAACCTCCACAACTACAACCTGAAGCAAAACCAACACAACCTAACAGCTCACAGTTTACATAGCATGTAGCTCAACAACAACACTTAAACAAATTACATATCCTCAACAACAACATTTTTACAAATTACATATCCTCAACAACAATACTTCAACAAATTATATATCCGCAATTAATAGCTCAATATTGATCAATCACAAGTTCCACAGAAAGGCAATCAGAAAATCAGCAAAAAACGACATCAAGTTCACTAATGATAAGTATGTGCAATGCAATTGATTGCAATGTCAAGTATAATGATGCATTTCTGACCTTGTCCGCTGTTTCTATGTCCGGAACCCATGGGGGACATATTTGTCCATGCATCTGTCGCGGTGCATGACATGACCCTCGATAATAAGTAACCATCAAGGCACACGATATGTATTTCCAAATATATTATCTATCGCGGTGCGCGATACTTCCGTCGAAATATAGTATCCATCGCGGACGCAATACGTCCCTCGAAATGGTACGTCCTCTTAAGTACTCATTCTTTCTCAATGCACATAACACTTGTCACAACCAATGCCTCAGAATAATGCAGATGACAAGTTCACACAAATAATGAGGAGATGACCATTTTGATAACATTGCACAGTTCAAACCACACAAACATGAAATCACATAAACAATGATTCAACAAGCCTTCAACCATTTCTCAACACATCACACATAAACAATTAATAACAGTATCTTTTGTTATCCCTTTTTGTTTCATCATTAGAATTAATCAATGTGGACAAGTGAACACATGACCAATCCCGTTACTCCCAAACATATACCACAAGGAAATACTCGCATTTCTTACACTAAACTAGAGTATCGAAATCCACTTGCCTCAATTTATGAAACAGTAACTCTGGGATTTTAATCTCTCTTTTCATTGGGCTTTCAAATCAATTTAACCGACTAATCAAGATTTATGCTAGGACGACAATCAAGAAGAGTAAAATGGTATTTTTTTTAAAATTACCAAAAATGAATTATAAGTCGTCGCATTAACCACCATTAAAAATCATGTTCGTCCTCGAACATAAGGAAGAAGAAATAATATCCTATGATACCAAAAGTCTAAGTTATGACATACCCGTCGGTGTTCATCCCTCTATGTGAGTTCTTTCTTAAGACCATTCCATCAAACACTCTACTAAGAACTAAAATTTCAAATCAAACTTTGAAATATCTACAAAAAAATGATTATCAAGCAAGATACCATACCATGAACTCAGTCTAATGTGAAACATATTGGACCATAATACAACCATCATGACAATTCTTTTGTCACATAACCAAAATAAACTTCCAAATCAATTCGGAAAACAACTAGAAGTGAGCCTAAATTAAGCACCAGACATCTATAATGCACATAAAATCACATATCTTATCACGATTTCTTTTTCACCATACAATCTTTTCACGAGATTAAGCTATAAAAATTTGATCTTTAAACATCGGGAACCCATTAAGGGAGAGTCAAACTTTTCTAAAAATATTGTGGTGAAGTTACCACCTAAAGAGTGATAGATCTAAGTATACAAAACCTCCAACAACACTATCGTAATACTAGATCAATAGGTTTACTTGCAAACAATTCTTAAGAATGATAAAGCCAGACCCTATGCGCCGCACATATTCAATCACACATAGCCTTTACTGGGCCTCGAAAACAAGATAAATAGTAAAATTATAGTACAACTCTAAATACACGTGGTAGCTTTTTTATATATTTTTATAGGAAAAGTAGTACATGTAGATCTACTAGAATACTTAAAATTCTCCAAGACGACAGAAAATATGTCATATCTAAAATAATTAAGTTTGTCAAAAGGATTGTATCCTATCAAGATGACAATTACAGGATCAATACACCCTATCCACAACTAGAGATTCACCCATAGATGTAGAAAGACGAGAAGCGTAAATAATGAATTGTAATCTAATTAATGTCCAGTACGAAGAAGGTGGTCACGTAAGAATGTAAGGAACCATGGTCGAATAACACAAAATACTCTTTTATAGTGTCTAATCAAATATGTCCATTCAGTTGACTCCATTTCTGTGATTTTTAGCCACCCACAATCAACTAGTCTGCTCCCCATTATAATTTTACACATATTAGATCTATCAACCTCACATACTTCTCACTGTAATTTGTTGAAGGCAACACTCTTAGTACAAACAAACATCATAACCATGTCATTCATTTGCCTTACTCTCAAACTGTCACTAGTATAAAAGTATTCTTAGGAAGCACATTGTAACTTTAAAAAATTTCAAACTATATCGCCATCTCTTTGTATATAAGAATCTCATGATATATATGGGTCGCACTTGAGACTGATAGAACTAATTCCAAATCTAATAGTACTTTTTCATCGAGGTACAATATTTGAATCACACCTAAATTCATCTTTACAAAACTTTTCACATACAATATTTCAACAACCATTTCAAACCGTCATATAACTCATTCTAAAACTCATAGAAGTACTTAGTAACTTCAATAATTCTATATATCAGAATATCTATTCACAATCAAATGTATATAAAATGTATAATAATAGGTTATATAGCCTCATCAATCAGTAGATTCAATCGCTTTGAAATCCTAAATAACAAACTAGAATTACAGGTCCATACCGTATGTTCCCCATAAGTCATCAATCATATTTTGAACAATCTTACTTCAAATAACCACATACAATATTCCACACATCATTACTTCTAACCCAAATCAAAACTCATTTTTTATAAAAGTTAATTATAAATTCACAGAAAGTCTATGCTTAACCAATTCACATCCATTGTCATAGTAGACCTTATATATAGAAATCCATACATCCTTCATCTTCGAATCAAGTGCCTATGTGAGATTTCATGTTCCTTCACATCAATTAAATTCTTCTGACGATGCAAATTTAATTACCTTGAATTCTTCAATACACCAATTTTTTTTCAGTCACTCACTTACTTACAAATCTTATCATTTGACTAACAACCCTTGAAATTTTTGCTTATCCTCTAAATAAAAACATCAAATGAAATCATTCCTCAAGTACTTTAATATTTAAAATATCACTTTTTATGATCAAAGAATATATAAGTCCTTCCAAATTCTCAATATGCAATGTGATCAATCTTTTCTTTTCCTTTTTTTTACCTTACAAATTCATATCTTGAGGAAACACACAATCAGAAACCTAAATTCACCATAAACATTTTTAATTTCGAATCAAATTGTGCAACCCAATTCCTTTATCTATCAACATTAGCTCAATCCTTGAATATTTGTGTGAATACATGTACCTTATCTTGTCATTTATTGACTCTCCATCAACGTTATCATATTCTTTGCTAAAAATTAAACCGTAATCATAAAACAACTTATCATCACACTCAAGTTGAACAACTGTACACTCCTTTCTCAAATATTATCCAATAGTTTTTATCCAATCACTGATATCATAAGTAGAGCAAAATGGGAGACACCACACAACTCTAAACTCAATTATCTACTAATTGAAGGTACACATTTTGTTAACTCAAAGTAAATGTTTGTTCTTGATCACCTCTTTCCAAAGACTAAGCTAGTTTATATTGATTCTTTTCATTTATGACATTAGATCTTTTTAATTATATTCAAGCAGTGTTTCAGCACGTCCTGTAACTTTCAATGCAATCAAGCTACTTACCAATTAGTATCATAACACAACATTAAATACTCTCAAGTCATCATTATAATACAAACACTCATTTAACCAACAATCCATATCATTTAGTTGCTTCTCAATCACAACCTATCACAAATCCCTATTGCTACCACGTTGAGTTAGCTCTAATAATCATCACGATGTCAATCTTTTCATCAACATGACACTTATGACCCAACTACGTCAACCATCAAAAGGACACACTTAGTTTTTATTTATATGCACTTTTTTTTGTAATATTCTTAATTACATTCACATGTATACTCGTTTAGACTTTCTTTAGTTATAAGATTAATATCCTAATGTCCATCCAATTTCATGGAGCTTACGGTGAAATCAACACTTATTAAAAACTCTCAAAATACATTTCCCATTCTGAAGAGACCAATATCATACCAATGATCCACCACTAAAAGCTTCCTTATAAATAATACACCATTGTTCAATACTAACAAGTTAGTTGGTTTCTCAAATATGAATTCAACATAAAATTTTTTATATGAACATTTGTTGCATTTTATAACGCATCAAATAGTTGGTGTTAACGCTTAACAATTAACTTATCCTTTTTTATATACCACTATTCTCATGTCGTGAAAATTTGTTACATCTGCCACTAGAACACATCATACCTACCAAAGAGATCATATCCAAATAGTTCACAGAATTCTACCCATCAAATAGTTGTAAAAAATTAAAAAATTAGTTTTGTATACAGCCCAAGCTATATGTATTGTTTCGTAGGTCACGTTTATATCAAAAGTAACACACTCCAGAACATTAACCAAGTAAGCATTATTACTGATATTGTAAAAATCTAACCTTAATCGGTGCATCATTATTATCATCATTCCCTAAGCAACCCATTCATGCTGTGATAACTTTACTTATTACAGTTTCAAAATTATAATATTCATTATCTAGACATTCTCTTAATTATTCCACATCCAATTATCGAATCATTAAAGATATCTATACCACACAAGTATTTTAAACTTTACAAGGGTAGCTAATTTACAACCCATTCAAATTGTATGAACATTCTAAGTCTAACAACATATAATTTCCATAAGTATATTCCTTCCACTTTAATATCAAATCTAACATTAAAGCAATACACAAAACATTAACTACTCATATGAGGAACCACGCACGATTAATCACTATAAGTTAAAGTGAATGCAGTGAAGCAATAAGAATCAGAACTAGACCAAGAACGCACGATAGAGATCAAAGTACTGAAATGTTTTCCTAAAAGTCATTATAGTCTTCCGAAGATATGTACAGACGTCTCTGCACCAATCTTCGAGACTTTACATAGACTCGACTTGTACACACGTGAGACCTATGAACCTTGTGCTCTGATACTATTTTGTCACCACCCAAAAATGGACGTGATGGCACTCGTCTTATCCAACCAAAACAAGTAACCTAAAACTCAACTAATAGAATAAAGTGCGGAAATAAAATATAAGCAACTTAATAAAAACCCAAAAACCTAGTAGTCACGTGTACAAGCCTCTAAAGTATTACAACTGATTCAAAAGAAAATCTCAAGTCTCAAATGAACTAGTTTCTACAATATAACAAGATCATCATTATGGATAAGAAAGTTTGTTGTGATAGAAATAGCTACCTAACAAATTTCCAAGAAGCCTCGGAAAAGAAGAGAATGAAAAATACAACAAAAATCCAAGCTCATAACCTACAAAAGTCTGTACAAGAAAGGGGTGAGTACAAAACCACACGGTACTCAGCAAGAAAACCTCTAAACACAAGCTAAGGGATGATAGACGGGTACTCCTATCACCCCCAACCAAACCTCCACAAAAACAACCTGCAGTAAAATCAACATAACCTACCAAATCACAGTTTACATTGCACGTAGCTCAACAACAACACCTAGACAAATTACATATCCTCAACAACAACATATGAACAATTTACATATCCTCAACATCAATACTTAAACAAATTATATATCCACAATAAATAGCTCAATATTGATCAATCACATGTTCCTTAGAAAGGCAATCAGAAGATCAGCAAAACACGATATCAAGTTCACTAATGATAAGTATGTGCAATGTTATGGATTTTAATGTTAAGTATACTGATGCATGTCTGACCTAGTGATACACACTCGTTGTATCTCAGTCCAGTACCCATGGGGGACATATCTTTCCTTGCATCTGTCGCGACGCATGTCACGACCCTTGATAATAGTAACCATCGCGGCACGTGATAAGTCACTCAAAATATAGTATCCATCGCGTCGCGTGATACGTTCCTCTAAATATAGTATCCATCGTGGCGCGCGATACGTCCCTCGAGATGGTACATCCTCTTATGTACTCATTCTTTCTCATTGCACATAACACTTTTCACAACCAATGCCTCAGAATAGTGTACATGACAAGTTGACACAAATAATGAGGAGATGACCATTTTCATAAAATTGCAAAGTTCACAACCACACAAACATGATATCACATCAACAATGACTCAACAAGCCTTCAACCCTTTATGAACACATCACACATTAACAATTATTATTTTCCTTTTTTGTTTCATCATTAGAATTAATCAATGTGGACAAGTCAACCCATGACCAATCTCGTTACTCCCAAACATATACAACAAGGAAATACACACATTTCTTGGACTTACCAAGAGTTTAGAACTCAACTTGCCTCAATTTATCCAACAGTCACTCCAGGACTTTAGTCTCTCTTTTCATTGGGATTTCAAATCAATTTAACCGATTAGTCAAAATTTAATCTAGGATGACGATCAAGAAGTGTAAAATGGGGTTTTTTTAAATTACCAAAATGACTTATTGGTCGTCATAGGTCAACATGATCGCATAATGGCTATCAATAAGACAATGAGGCAGACACCGTGTTAGACCATAATACTCTTTCAATCATAGACCACACAACACACATTAGCATAGGAGACAAGCCAACTTCATGTTTTACTTAAGACTCCTAACTTGTGATATTCATGTATTCACATAGGGATATATAGGTAAGGGATTATTAGAAATTTTAACACATCAATGGCAGAACATATACTTTACCCTAACATGGATACATACATGCTTATACAATAGTCATACAACCTAGATTACAACTACAATAGGAAAGTAGGCATAAACTTCTAATAGTATCATCATGAGCACATGTTCTTATGTTCATCAATTTTCCTTCAAGGACATGGTCAACACATATTTAATGAAAATAAATTAAACACCTCCATGATAAGTGGACCATAGCATTCAATCCATACAAGGCTTTATCAACTACAATACCATAACGAAAGTAGAAGAGATAAGCATTCTTAGCAATTTCTTAGCCTTTGATCATCATTGATCAATACACATTGCTTATCAACAATTCATATATAAGTCAGTAGATATAGGTACATTAATCATAAAAGTGACACCATGTACAAGTATCTACAAGATCATACTATAACATGATACAAGGCATCACATATATATTAGAAAATAGAGAGTCATACATAATCAAGTAGCTTCCCTAGTTTTGCTCATAAACCTTCATGTATTTATAATATTTATTTAGGGCAGTAGATAAATAAATATAAATCAATTCTAAATTATGATTCATCCACCCTTGAATTAAGATAGCATAATGTTTGTTACAACATTGAAATTGTAGGCTAGAAGGACCTAGATCATTTCATGCAAGACTCCTTTTCATTGATCACCATTACTTCATACAAAAAATTCATCAATATCATCAATATAAAGCAGTAATTAAGTACAACATAACCTAAACGAAATACTACTACAATTGCCATAACGTCTAGATCACATTGAACATACTATTTTAGACATCATAGAAAGCTAGAATAATCATAGGTTATTAAACATATATAAACAAGAATTACATATTTATAACTTATCAATATTATCCAATTAATTTACTAGATACAACCAGCCATACATAATAGAATTCGACATTAAATCATTAAGTGGTAAATGTTACACTGAATTATGGAAACTAAGCTAAACATGTTCAAATCTTCATACATTGTTCCTCATGAATCCATAATCCTCAATTAAACATTAATCCACGTAAATAACAATATGTATAATAACATCAATGTAATAAAATTACAATTCAATTGATAACAAGTCAAGATCTTAAAGCCCATGCAAATACTAAATAAAGTTTTTAAGGGACATGGATTCATCATGCAATTGGAGTCAAAGTCACGTTAAAACCACTGTATTAACATCCATTCATCATGATATAATCTTAAAAACATTTTTGGAAAGAATACATGGATATATCGATGAAGAAGATGTTTGATCATGTTTTTCTCTTATGAAAACATTGAGACTTTACTCTCTAGATGGACGAATAACTAGAGATGAAGATCACCATACAAGTTTATTCATGAAAATATTTTTAAAATTGATGAATAATCTATGGAAATCTGAGATCCCAGCTGTTCTTGAGTTTCACCAACAATGGTGGTTTCTACGGAAAATATATTTGTTTAGAGAGGTTCAATTTTTGTGAGTTGGTTTGGGAATGGGTTGATCACATTTTAGATCACTTAAATACACCAAAAAATAACCAAATAAATCATGCGGGGTCAGGTTAGCACGTGGGGTGAATTTCCCGTTCACCCCTTTAAAACAACAGTGCACATGCAGCAAGTTGCAGGCAACAATCTATGGAACCATCTACTGGACGTTTGTAAGTCAACGGGCCACGCATTGGATTCCGTCGTTGGTCCTTGGAAAATTTTGGTCTTGAGAATAGAACAAGCTAAGTACCAATCGACGAGACCTTACCTACGGGACGTTGGTTGACCAAGAGTCTGTCGTTTGGTTCGTCGATTGACACTGCCAAGGCAGCATCTCAACCAACCTTTGGTCCCTCTTTTGGGCCCTTTTGTGGGTCCCTTTAGTAGTTTTACCCGTACGTTTCAAATGTAAATGCAACACTTATCAAGTTTTAGACATTCCACATAAGTTACCAAAAACAAACGCCTACAATACGTCAAAACATGCAAGGCCCCATGAAGACTTACATGAATGTCTCAAGGGCTAACTTTCGAACGTCTTGGAGGTTCTTGGACGTTTGACCTCGAAACATCATATAACAGTTTAAAATCATTTTAAATATGTTAAAGACTCTTTAGACTCACTGCATATAATATTAAACATGCATAGACACATGAGGCACATAGTTGACTAGTCGTGGGACGTTTTGGTCGACCCTTGACGTTTCACTTCCAATTCACCCTTAAACTTTAAACACAGTCTCTAAACTATATTATAAGTAATTTTACGACCTTAGAACATTAAAAAAACCATTTTACGATATAGATACCCTAAATCATTTCGGAGGTCTTACAATATTTCCCACTTGGAAACATGTGTCATCGAATGACACTTAGAACATTTCAATCATAACAAGGACTTCAATGAATCATAAAGCAGTTTATATTAATCATAACATCATCACATAGAAGTTAATTCACCAAAATTATGAGCAACCCAGCTTCACGTTTTTTAAAACTCAATGAACACAAGCAAGTAAAACTTCAATTCAATTACTCCTTAATGTGTCAAACAAAAAGACTATTATCATGCTTATAGGATGTACATACTTCTCCAAATCACAACATTGTCATTGCACTTAAATTAATTAACAGATAATCTTGAGAGGCCACACATAGTCTGATTTACAACATATTCTCAAAAGTTTTTTAAGCACTCATACTCCAATGCACATAGTCTTGAGTTAATTGAATCAATAGAAATCTTTATTAGTTATACCTAGTGCCATGAAGGTCATACTCAACCATACAATGCTTAATTCTGTCAATGGAACAATGTCCCTTTCCTCAATACACTTACATGTATCACAAATTCACAACTTAGCAAAGTACAAGGTCGATCTCTTTTAAAATGAGAAATTCTACACTTTTAAATAAAGACATGCTCATGTTTCCTTCCTACTGAAATCCAAATGGTAAGTCACACCAAATACATCACACCAAATAGGAATCCATTTCACAAAATTTCAAATTCTAACATAGCGCTAGCCTTTAAAGTAAGCCTCACTTGGGAAAAACAATACAAATTTTAGGCACACACATGATACTTAGATAAACATGTTTTCACCTTTCAAGAGTGGGCCTAAAATCATACTTTCTAAAAAATAAATTCACAAAATTTTCAAGAGACTCCACATATTTCATTTTAAAGAGATTAAAATATTCTATTTAAGGCTAAACATTAAACCTCACAAGTGATTACAACCAAGATCTTATCTTATCTCAGGAAGTCAAATGTACCATTGGCATGTTAGGATGTACAATACTCATGAGAAAACATGTATTTTATCAAAATTTCCATTCATGGACTTTTGAATCTTCAAAATGCCTTTAAGGTAATGTCAATCAATACATACCAAATATATAAAGTTCATGCAATTCGCACTTTACGGGAGACTCTATTCATGAACAAGCTCATCAAGACTTCATTAAATTCAATATCTAAGAAACATAGAAGGTCAAGGTAGACAAGACCTATAACCATACTATTCCATCACCATCCCCCACTTAGGGTAAACACAATTAAGAACAAGTTAACCCAACCTTAAGAGGATCTTAACTTAACAACATTCATATTTCAACAATTACAAGTGATGACTATTTAGAAGAAATTTATAGTAAGTCAACATACTAACATTAAGGTATTCTAAACCTTATCATTTTAGGAAAATCATCTATAACCATCAAGTTATATCATACCATCCAACCACATAAGGTTTTCATACCATACACTAGACACCAATGGTTATACAATATTCGGTGGAGATAACAAGGAGACTTGGCTATAAAATTTCTTCTTTTTCATAGAACATCACAGTAAGGTGACTTCTAGGTCACTAAAATCCACATCATCACCCTACCAAGTAATGAATACTACCTTTACACCTAGGATCTAGTATATTCAAATGAGGTCAATCCGTATTAGGTAAGCATGAATGTTCACACATCCCAAACAAGGAAACATTTGAAAAATCATGCACATATTCAGAAGAGAATAATCAACACCTTAAAACACATATTCTTAAGATAACATGCTTTCATAGGTAGTCATTAAGCATATCAACTTCAATCATAGTACTAGACTACTATCATGTCAAACCATATAGTATAACACATCATTCAAGAAGAAACTCATGTCAACTACATTGGCTTCGAACATGCTTTAATCATATCTCTACACACATTTTAAACATATCATGATATTTCACATATGTCTCATACAAAGCCATAAATGGCATCATAACCTCAAAACATGCCAAAAAATTCACCTACACACATACTCATTCAACCATAAAACAAAGATAAACATTTAAACTCACCTTTTCTCCCTCAAGCATAGAGATACAATCTCATCCAAGCAATCAAATCTAAAAGACCACCGGACAAGCAAACATTACAAAGAAATCTTATAGAGTTAAGTTATATGGAACGATATGAGAATGATGGAAAAGGGAAACTCTATTGTTATATATCCTCCCGTACCACTTGATGTGTCGCGACTCATCACCAATTCTACAAGACTCTACTAGACGTGGCAATATGAGACTTTTAGAACCTTAAACCACTTTATAAACATGATGCTTTGACACCATGTTTGTCACAACCTGGGAGAACCCCCTAGAATCAACATGTCGTACTTGACCTCTCATAGGTCTTATACAAGCCCATTGTTATCATTTATCGCATTGACATACTAAATTTAGGGAAAAATTTAAAACTTTTCATAGAACATAATATGCTAGAAAATTCAACTCATCTATAGATAAAACATAAGTCATAATACATATATAGACCTTATGTCTTTATCATTTAGACTCAACAACATTATATTACATTAGGTACACGACACATAAGACATACTACATAACTATACAATATTTAAAGACTTATACAATAAAGACATAAGTAGGAGATCCTTGAACTTAAGGATTCCTTTCATTGAGTTTGGGAATCATCTATCAAGCTCTTCAACATTCAAGACATCATATATGCATCCAAAACCTAAACTTTGTATAAAAATTAGTGAAGAATGGTATTATAACAAGAATGTAATAGGTATGGAAACCATGCAAAACATGCATTTAAAAAGGACATTTTCCTTAAAATCATACTTCATGTCATTTTGAGTAAATCATCATAAAACCTTAATTCAATAACGTTAATATTATTCACATACTTCATAAAACATATTAAAACACCAAAAATTAAATAAGATCACATATTGAATTTATGACATTTTTGAGTCACATTAAAGTGAGCTCTCTTTCCCTTAAAAGTGATCTTTATTTCCTTTTATTCATTATCTTCCCTCGTAACCCTCTAATGATATATGGTTCAATATATTACCTTAATATCACAAATAAAGCATACATAAAATATGCATTAACCAACACATATTCTCACATATGCATAATACATCAAAAATACATTTAAGTCAAAGGCATAGGACATTACAATAAACAACCTTTAACTTGCACATATACCAATTCCACTTCATATCAATGAATTAGAAGACCTTACTCATAATTATACTCTAAATCTAATTGTGCAATGTATATGTGTATCCCCATAACCTCTCACATACATAGTAAACCTATCATAAGACCACAAGCCTTACTATCAAATCCATACATTAACAAGTAAGCAAAGACAACTTCATTCAGGTCAATACAATACATTCATCATATAACCAATAATATCAACATCATGCATATGTACCCATACCATGCACATCCTCATAATAAGTAGACAAATACTACATTGTCATGCATAAAGAACATCTACATAGTGACATGCATTATAACACCTTTTTATAACATATTAAGGAACTACTTGTGCAATGTCTAGATGGAATTATTACTTCCACCTATCCTAAGTAACCTCCCTTAAGTAATTCTAGTTGGGGACCTAGTCATTAACTTCCATTATCCATTTACTTTAGGGAAACGATAGCCTTAACCGATACTAAGACCATGGGTGCTAAACATTGAATTTGGTGTCATCCCCTCAAATAAAAAAAGTGAATATTACTTGCCAAGTTAAGACATGTATTATGCTAGCATATTAGGTAATATCACTTGCTAGATCCAATATGTCAAGCATAGTTTATTGAACTTGGAAGCAATCATGGTAACATTAACTCTACACCCTTTGTTAGGTTATGAGGCGATCCACTCCACGAGGACCATTAGTGGACCCTTTTGTTGTCCCTACATAGGAAGGTGCCACCCCCTTATCTAAAAGCTCACTCCGTGCTAAGCTAAGTTTCCTTTTAATGGAAAACCCTTTATTAACATTTATTTAATAAACATAGGCTAAGGAGAGTCATCCCCTCTTATTCCTAGCTCATAAGTCATAGATGATAGTTCTCCAACCTAATTCATGTAATAAATACTTTCACATCGACATAGAATATGTATCAGCACTATTTAGTTAAGGATACACTTGAGCACATCTTTTAATGCTCCATTATTGACTAGATTATTATTCATGTTTGTGTGTATACAAATATGTGAGAAAACCTTTCACACAACACATTAAGTAACACATATTCATACATCATATTCATATATATAAAACAAAAACTAGAACTATCCTATCAAGGTGTTCATGCGCAATGCATAGGCAATGTTTCTTACCTTTACCCATACTAGTACACCTACCAAGTTACCTAGCTAAGGAAACACATATAATACTTTCATAAACGTCATCTTAACATTCATTGTAGTAGACACTAGTAAATATGAGAAATACCTTTCATTTACCATGACCTATACTACTTGTAACATGCATGTAAAGTGAGTGTGTGTGTACAATTGTCAATATGATCACATAATGGCTATCAACAATACATTAACGCAACTACCTTCTTAGACCATTATCAGAACCCTTATTTAAATTCCGAGAATAATGAGTTCACATTAATCACATTGAGTAGTGTCTAAGTCATGGTAGTGTAGTACACCACTATCCTTAACTAGAGACTATATGATGAGTAGGGAAACTCCCTTCTATTGATCTTATCATGTCATTTCCTAATGTAAGATTTCTTGATGTTATGAGCGTGTTTAACATGAATCCTTGTAGTTTTTGTAGAATGAATACTAGGAGAACCATTGTTCAGAGGAGAGGAGTAGCAGCTGCTGGGGGGCAATTAGGTTCCCCCCAGGCACCAACTGAAGGAGAGGATATGCCAGTTAACCCTTCTTGGTTGACTCATGTTGAGGTACGGGCATATCTGGCTCAGATGGCACAGACCATCACTATGCAGGCCCAGGCTATGACTAACCAGGTCAACCGATAGAATGTTCAAAGGGAGAACCTACTTATTCCAAGTATGACTGACAGGCTAAGAGACTTTACGAGAATGAATCCTCCTATTTTCACATGGTCTAAGACTTTGGAGTATCCTCAGGAGTTTGTGGATGAGGTGCATAATATTTTGGTTGATATGGGGCCTATAGATATTGAGAAAGCAAAGTTTTCTTCCTATAAACTTAACGATGTTGTACAAAGATGGTGCAAAATGTGGCAACATAGATGAGTTTTGGGCGGAGTTCCATTCAATGGGTAGTTGTTTAAGACAACCTTTCTTGAGAGATTCTTTCCTAGAGAGATGAGAAAGTTCAAGGTTTAGGAGTTTATCAATCTGAAGCAGGGATCCATCACAGTCATGGAGTATTCTTTGATGTTTTTTAAACTATCGAGGTATCCTACATACCTTGTATCTAACAGCAGGGATTATATGAAAAGGTTCCTCACATGAATCAACGGAGATTTGGAGGAGGAGTGTCGGTCTGCGATGTTCTATAATAACATGGACCTCTCCCAAGTTAATGTTGCATGTCAATCAAGTAGAGAGAAGACATGCGGAAGAACAGGTGTGTCCGTGATACTAGGAGGCCTAAGCCTCATGATCAGGAAGGTCCTAGCCATTGAGGCAACAGAAACAATTTTTGTGTCAGTGAAGAACCGTGATTCAAAAAGGGGCAACAGAGTTTTGGGAACTCTAACCTTTAAGAGTAATATAGCACCTAGATGAGGAAGACCCTATCCAAGAAAGGCAATGGAGGTGAGATGCATCGTCCCAGAAAGGACTGTGCTAACTGTGGTTGTTCTCAAATTAAAGAGTGCATATAGGGCACTAATGCCTGCTTCGGTTGTTGTAAGAGAGGCACATGGTTAGACACTACCCATAGAAAAGAGGTCCGGCTGGAGGTAATTTTTATCCTAGGTCTAATCAACAGGATGCAGCAACAGCCTATCCTCCAAACAGGAATAGGTTCTACGCTCTCAGGTTCAGGGAGGAGCAGGTGAATTCCGCTGATGTGGTCACATGTATTCTACAAGTATTCTAAACTTCTTTTATGCTTTCCCTGATCCTGCATCTACGCTTGCCTTTGTAACTCCTTTGCTTGGTCTAACTTTTGAGATATTTCCTGAAGTTCTGCATGATCCTATAGTGGTTAGTACTCCTTCATGAGAGAATATATGAACCGCTATAATATACAAGGAATATCGAATAGTTGTATGTGGTAAGACTATCTGTGCAGACTTGGTTGAGTTACCCATGCTATAATTTGATGTTATTCTTTGTATGGACTGACATCATAATTGTAGGCTTGCGTGGATTGTCGTAGTCTAGTTGTCAGATTTAGTTTCCCTAATGAAGAAGAGCTCGTTTGGGAGGGGTACAAAAAGTGTCAAACTAATCCCTCTATATTGAACCTTAAGGCTAATAAAATGATGTCCAAGGGGTTAATGTGTCATCTTGTGAGTGTTAATGATTTAGATCGTGGCATTCCTTCCATAGACTTAGTGCCTGTAGTGAATGAGTTTCAAGATGTATTTCTTGATGATTTTCCTAGAGTTCCAGACCCTAGAGAGATTGACTTTTGTATTTACTTAGAAGCCGATACTAAACCAATTTCAATCTGTCCTTATTGAATGGCTCCATCTTAACTCAAAAACTTGAAGTTGAATATAAAAGATCTTACTGATAAGGGTTTCATTCAGCCGAGCATATCCCTTTGGGGTGCTCTAGTGTTGTTTGTGAAAAAGAAAGATGGAACCCATAGAATGTTTATCGATTATCGGAAGCTCAACAAAGTCACTATAAGGAATGAGTATCAACTTCCTTTAAAAGATTACTTATTTTACCAACTCCAAGGGTCTAGATTCTTCTCCAAGACTGATATTTGTGCAGGGGACCATTAGCTCAGGTTTAAGGATGGAGATATCCTATATATAGCCTTTTCGTATCCGTTATGGTCATTATGAGTTTGTAGTTATGTCATTTGGTCTAAAGAATGCACCTGCTGCATATATGGATATCATGAACATGGTCTTCCGTTCATCATAGTATTCATTGATGACATTCTCATCTACTTTGAGAACAAGAAAGAGCATGAACAACATTTGAGATTAACTTTGTAGTTACTTAGACAACACTAGTTGAATGCCAAATTAAGCAAGTGTGAATTTTGGCTTAGGTCAGTGACCTTCCTGGATCATGTTGTGTCCGAAAAATGTGTAGAGGTAGATTTCAGGAAGACTGAAGTTGTTAAGAATAGGCCAAAACCTCTTACTCCCACAGATTTTCGTAGCTTCTTGGGGTTAGATGGTTATAATCGCAGGTTCGTGGATGGTTTTCTTCCATTGTTGCCTCACTGACAGCTTTGAATAAGAAGAAGGCCAAGTTTTAATGGAGAAAAGTTTGTGACAAGAGTTTCCAAGGGCTTAAGGATAGACTCACTTCAGCCCCGATGTTTACTTTTATTATGTGTGTTGAGAGTTACACCCTGTTTTCTGATGCATCTAGGGTTTGTTTGGCTTATGTTCTTATGAAGGGTGGTCAGGTGATATTTCTTGTGTGTAGAAAGCTCAAGGTCCATGAAAAGAATTATCCCACCCACGACATGGAGTTAGAAGCTGTTGTGTTTGCACTGAAGCTATGGGGGCACTACATGTATGGGGTGTATGTGGATGTGTTCACAATACACAAGACTCTCCAGTACATGTTCACACAGAGGGAGTTCAATCTACGCCAGCGGAGATGGTTAAAGCTGTTGAACGACTGTGACCTGAATGTCCACTACCATTTAGATAAGACTAATGTTGTAGTTGATGCTTTGAGTAGGATGAGCATGGGAATTACAACCCACATTGAGGTTGAGAAGAAGGAGTTGGTGAAAGATATACATAGACTGGTTAGACTAGGTGTGCGGTTATAGGGTGTTTCAGTTCATCCTAGTTCGGAATCATCCTTAGTAGTTTAATTCAAGAAGGGTCAGCATCTTGATCGTGTGTTGATGGAGCTGAAAGACTAAGTGTTTGTTAAGAAAAATGAGTCTTTTGCTTTGGGAGATAATGGCATACTTAGGTACCAGGACAGGCTGTGTGTACAAGATGTGGATGATTTTTTTACCAGGATCATTATAAAGGCCCACAGTTCTAGATATTCCATATATCTAGGTTCCACCAAGATATATCATGATCTTAAGTAGATGTATTAGTGGGATGGCATGAAGACAGACATTGCACAATATGTGGCAAATGTTTTAATTGTCAACAGTTTAAGGCTTAACATCTTAAGCCTCGCGGACTTACTCGAATAATTGAGGTTTTGACTTCGAAATAGGAGGCCATTAATATGCGCTTCATGGTTGGTTTTCGAAAGACTAGGAGACAACATGACTCCATGTGAGTTATTATGGACAAGATGACTAAGTCTTCCAACTTTATCCCTTTAAAGTCTACATACAGAGTCGAGGATTATGCGAGACTCTACATTGATGAGATTTAGAGATTGTATGGGATTCCGTTTTCTATCATTTAAGATAAAGGAGCTTAATTCACTTTATATTTTTGGAGATCTTTCCAGAAAATCTTAGGCACACAGGAGAGGCTTAGTAACGTATTTCATCCTCAAACTGATTGGCAGGCATAGCACACCATTGAGATATTGGAGGATTTGTTTAGGCCGTGTGTGATTGACTTTAGGTGTAGCTGCGACCACCATTTGCCTTTGATAGAGTTGTCGAATAATAATTGCTATCACCCTAGCATTACGATGGAATTGTTTGAGGCACTATATGGTAAGAGATGTAGGTCTCCAGTTGGGTGGGTCAAGGTTGGAGAGTTATCCATCTTGGGTCGAGAGATCCTTCATGAGACCTTGTAGAAGGTCATGGTTATTAGGGATAGGTTGGCTACTGCTTACAGTCCCGAAAATGGCCCTTAGAGTTTGATGTTTGTGACCAGGTCTATTTGAAGATATCACCTATGAGATCGTACATCTTGTGGGTGAGGTTGCCTATGAGTTGGCATTGCCTGCAGAGCTAGCATCTATTCATCCAGACTTTCATGTCTGTATGTTAAAGAAGTGCCTAGGTTGAAGGTTTGGCAGTTGATTAAAGTTTGTCCTATAAGGAGGTTCCTGTTCAGATTTTGACATACAGGTCAAGCGACTGAGGAACAAGGAGATTACCACAGTGAAGGTATTGTGGAGGAATCACCTTGTTTAGGGTGCTACGTGGGAGGCCAAGGCCGATATGAGATCCCACTACCCCCATCTTTTAATCTCTTGAGGTTAGACTTCCTACTCTTAAGTTTAAGTTTCCTTATTTCTACATTCTTTGTTGCTATTGCTTTTTTTTAATAGTATTTATGTTATGATCTGACTGGTATTACGCTAGATAGTTAGCAGCGTCATTCGGGGACAAATGTTTCTAAGGGGGGGATAATGTAACAACCCTAAAACGGCTATGCTGAATAATGTTCAATGTGTCTAGAATGCTTACGATTATATCGGGTTAACACGGACTGATGCTCATATAACTAGAACTCTGAACCCTTTTGACAGCCAAGCCAACTTACTTGGGGAGTTAGTTCAGCTAGGAAAGGTTGGGTCCAGCCATGTAGGACTCCCGATTATAAAGATTTACCCAAATGAGTCTTGACCAATTTTAAAAAGTGGAAATCTTATGTTTGAAGTGTCTAGCGGTAAAATAGCCTATTTCCAGGCTGAAGGTTTTATCGTAATTACCCTAAATATGGAATTGACTATTAAATTAATAAGGTGGAGGGGCAATTTATGCAGTGGGGGCCGAAAATTTGCCTTTGAAGTGAAGTCTTGCTTTACCCGGGTTCGAACCTAGGTGGAAGCAATGATTTAAATTGTTTTTATTTAAATTTGAAATTAATTTAATTAATTAATATTTATTCGCTGATTTTAAAAAAAGGGAAATAAGAATTTTTTAAATATTATTTGTAGGAGTCCTACTTGACTAAGTCTAAACTACTTCACCTCTTTTAATTCTTGTTCACGTTTAACTCTCTCTCTCTCACGTCAATATCTCTCTTCTCTTACACGTTCACTCTGCCAAAATCACAAGATCTGATAAGAAACTAAAAAATTCTTCACACTTGAAGAACTTTCACGTTAAAAACTTATTCAAAACAAAACAAAAAACGTTAGGCAAAGAGAGGATTTTTTGCTTCGAGTTAGTGTTCAAGCTTTTGGACTTAGAAAATTCTTTGGAGAAGTTCTTTGCGCACCAAGTTGAGGCTTTAAACTTCAAAAAGGTATAGGTTCTCTTCTCTCTTGGTCCCTTTCCAAAAGAAACTCCTAAGTTAAGATGATTTTATTCCAAAAATTAGGGGTTTTCCCGGTGGCATATCCTTGTCAGTAGCTCCCATCGAATCATAGGTTTGATATGTTTACTGGTAGAAATTAGGGAAGTAATGTGCTTTCGTGATGATTATGTTTATGTATGTATGTTCTGAATTATTTGAATATTGAGCATGTTGCCCGAGATTATGTGAATAATAATGTGTGCAATGTGTAGCAGTGATGTACACTCTTGGATTCAGGTTTGAAAAAATAACATGTTTATGGTTGTATTTGATGTGCACAAACTTGCTTAAATCGTGGTGTTCATAATGATGTAAAAATGTTGATTTGAGTGCAAACTAATAGTCAAATTAATCCATGAAAATTTACCTTAACAACTCACTAAAGTTACTTAAACGTCTAATAATTTAATGTGAAAGAGGTGAGAAATTATCTTGAAAAATTTCCAACATCTTGTTGATGATTTTTGGCCAAGCTAAGGGGATTGTCATGCTAAGTAAAATTTAATTAAAATATGTGAGGCTACTGAGAATTGAGCCTGTGGCCTCACCATTTTAAAAGTCAGTGAAATAGTGTGAGGATAAGAGATTGTGGCATGTGAAATTCGAACCCATATGCCTTGATCCGAAAATAAAATAAAAAAAAAGAAATGAGAGGAGTGGGGTTCGAACCCACCACATATCAATCATATATAAGGAGGAATAAAAACAAAAATGAAAGGTTGAGGCGTGTGGGAATCGAACTCACGACTTCTAGGCAGAACCAACGAATATTAGGGAGAAAAATCTTAAAGTGGGACTATGGGGGTTCGAACCCACACCCCCTCGTCCAAAAGGAGAGAAATTAAAGAGAATGAAATAAAAATAAAATGAGGTAGTCGAGGTTCAATCCCACATTCTCTAAGTCCCAATTAGCGAAAAATGAAGAGAGAAATTATGGAAAAAATAAGATGAAGGCGTTTGGGCTCGACCTTGTGTCCCTAAGACCTGTGGATCAAACCAAAATAAATAAAAATGTTATTGTTATCCAAGGGATTCAAAATCGGGTTCCCTTCCTCAAATTCCATATTGATACATAAGTCATACGTGAATTAAATGTTCAAAAATGATGCTACCAACTTAGATCGAAACTGAGATCTTCGCATATATACAAGATGGATAAGTCTTGTGCCACATAATCTTAGGAAGATATGAATCACTTAAAAGAATTATGAATGAATCCTCATGGCTTGTATGCATAGACAGATAAGTCTAGCAGAAGTTTCAAAGAAAGTGAAGCTGAGATGTACACAATGAAATGATGAAACCCTAGAAGGGTTAAGTAAGAGTGTGAAACACACCAAATGACCAAGTAAGTTGGCATACAACGAAATGAACAATGAAATGATGAAAACCTGGGAGGGTGAAGTAGTGTGAAACACACTAAATGGCCAATTGCATTGGCATATGATGAAGTAAACATTCAGGTAATAAGGGGTGAGTCATTATGAAGAGAAATTGTGCTAATGTTAAGGAATGTGGTGACAACATAATAAGAGCCTAATGTAAAAGATGAGAGCGATCTCTAATGAGCCTAAGTAAATGTTAACAAAATGTACTCACCTATGAGAGTGTAATGTTAATGAAGACACTTATCTCTATGAATACTCTAATGAAAGTATTGAGATTAATACGCCCTTAACACTAATGATGAGATGAGAAATCATCTATTGAGCTATGATGTCCTGATACTAGAAGCCAGCTTCCATGATGTATGAGTTGAATGTAATGGAACATTATACTAAGCACCTATAGACTATCTATGAGCGGTGATGCCTTCTTTAAGAATTGCAAAGGTTCACATAACTCGCATGAGATGAGACTGACCACCATGTCGGGCATGGGTTTCCCTATATCTCATAGTATTCGAACCTATACTGCCAATATAGGGATCTCGCAAGGTTCAATTCCCAGGTACACAAGCATGTTTTGGGTAAGTTTCGCCAGTGATTCCACCTCTTTTAGGAGGGGAGGGGGAGACACTGGATTTCATGATTCTCAAATGATGCACATAATGAAATGAATGATACAAACTTTGTTAGGATAGGATATTCAAGAGGTGAGCTAGATCTAAGTAATTACACTAGGTCATTCTTTATTATTGAACAGTGAACCCGATGAAAGTCTTAAACTACATCCTAGGTATAGATTATTTTCACACTAGCCGATGAACGAAATAAAGTGAAGTACGTATGAATAAATGAAGCAGACTCGGTGTTTGCTAAAGAAGGCTCCCTAGTTGAGGTCCCATATGTTGAGCGCTCATTTTAGGAATTCTTAATGTCAAGTCTCTGATTCCAAGGTCTCATGGCATATGAATGAATTATATGAAAGATGTTATGTGTTATATGCAAAACAATAGGTGGTATGTGTAAGATGTTATGTGCTATATGCAAAATGATATGTGTTATGTGCAAGTTGTTATGTGTTGTGTGTAGTATGATAAGTATGATAATGCATGTTACTCTCATGGCATTACTTTCCTAATCAAAATTTTGAAAGCTCACTATTTTTCCTAATCCCATTTTGGCAAGGCCAGTGACTTGACTTTTCATAATCATGTTTTTAGGAAAGAGGTGTTCATTGTAATGCATGTCCTTGGTGTGCTCTTGCATATACCTATACTTAGTACAAGGGTGTACTAATCCCATACAATTCTACAATTTTAGGTGCAGGCACACGTGGACGCTAGAGCTTATAGGTTGATGTTGCATCTATCCGGACGTGGACCTTTCACCCAAAAATGGTAGGCACTCATGCTTTCAAGGATGTATACTATTATCTAGCGTAGATGTAGCCAATAGCTAGTGGAGCATGTTCGTCTAGTGTTTCTTTCTATTTTTGTTCATACTTCGTATTGGTGTTGTTTTGGCAAAAATACACTTAATAAAATTATGATTTGATTCTTTCATTTTTATTATTTCTATATTAGATTGTTGATTTGTGAACGCCTATGATGTTAAGTATAATATGTTTCTAATGAAATAACAAAATAAAAAGTTTCAATATTTACGCAAAAATTAATCTAGATGATGTAAGGATGACGAATGTAGGTTTGTCTACGACCTCTAAGAGGTCAACGTTGCCGGTCTCGTATGGGGTCTAGACTAGGGTCGTGATAACCATAATATTCATTCAAGCATAGACATCACAACAAACAATAGCATATGAAACAAGTCAACTTCATGTTAAACTTAAGACTCCAAACATATACTAATCAAGCATTCAAATAGGCGTACATAGGTAATGGATTATTAACCATTTTAACACATCAACGGAATCACCTATTCTTTACCCTTATATGGATATACGCATGGTTATACATAGTGATACAACCTAGATCACAACTAGAACAGGAAAGTAGGTATAAACTTCTTATAGTATCATCATGAGCACATGATCATATGATCATCAATATGCCTTCAAGGACATGGTCAGCACATATACAATGACAATAAAGTAAACACCGCTACCATAAGTGGACCATAGCACACAATCTATACAAGGCTTTAATAACTAAAATACTACAAGGAAAGTAGAAGAGATAAGCATTCTTACCAATTTCTTACCCTTTGATCATCATTGATATATATACCTTGCTAATCAACAATTCATATATACGTCAGTATATATATGTACTTTAATCATAAAATACACCATGTACAAGTAGCTAAAAGATCATACTATAACATGATACAAGGTATCAAAAATATACTAAAAAGTAGAGAGTCATAGATCATCAAGTAACTTGCCTAGTTTTTGTCACGACCCAAATCTGGGCCACGACTGGCACCCACACTTACCCTCCTATGTGAGCGAACCAACCAATCTAAACCTTAACATTTCAATGTTTTATCAACATAAAGTAATGCGGAAGACTTAACTCATTAATAAAATCAATAACTATTATTATCCCCAAAATCTGGAAGTCATCACCACAAGAACATCTACGATCAAATGACTAAGCTAAGAGTATTCTAAAAGCTAAAAATACATAAGAAGCTAGTCCATGCCGGAAGTTCAAGGCATCAAGACTTGAAGAAGAAAATCCAGTCCAAGCTAGAAGCATTATCTCACCCCGAATTTCCGATGTAATAAGACTGGCTTAAATTACTGTTGAGTCGAAGACGACGGCGCGTTTGCTGTACTTCACAAATAAACAAGAAGAAAACATAAAAGTAGGGGATCAGTACAAACACGGGTACTGAGTAGATATCATCGTCCAACTCAAAATAGAAAACAATATATATTAAGCAATATCATAAAATCGACTAATATCCTTAACATGCAGCATTTACAGTTACCATAACCCTTGGTTACAAAACCAAGCACATCAATGAGGACTCACACCTCCTCATCATACTTATTTGGGAATTCGGTTCATTAGATTGAATATATTAACATCTTTCAAGATTCATTATCTTTATTCCCCTCGTGTCGGTACGTGACACTCCGCTCCTCATTCTATCCTGGTGTCAGAACGTGACACCCGATCCATATATTCTATCCTGGTACCGGAACGTGGCATCCGATCCATATACTATCCTGGTGTCGGAACGTGACACTCCGATCCTCATATACTATCCTAGTACCGGAACATGGTACCCAATCCATATTCTATCCTGGTGTCGTAACGTGACACTCCGATCCTCATATACTATCCTGGTACCGGAACGTGGCACCCGATCCATTTTCTATCCTGGTGTCGGAACGTGACACTCCGATCCTCATATACTATCCTTGTACCGGAACGTGGCACCCGATCCCCTAATCTCACTACTTTCGTTTATCAAGCCTTCTTATATACCAAGGCATCATCATTAACAAAGTAGATTAGGGTTGCTGTTCAAGATTTGAGATTCAATAGCTTCATCATGCTTATTTATTCATAATTACATAATCACATCATTCGTGCAAGCATACAATTAAGCATATAGAAGGGTTTACAATACTACTAACACATATCATTCGCTATTAAGAGTTTACTACGAATAGCATGAAAACCATAACCTACCTCCACCGAGGACTAGTTATCAAGCAAGAATTTTTTCCCCAAAGCTTTGTGTTTTTCCCCCTTCTCGAGCGTCTCTCTCTATCGATTCCCTTCTGTCTCTTTCTCTTTGTTCTCTCTATTTTTCTTATTCAAACACTCTTTCTTTTACCCTAATTAACATGTAATAAATTGTAAAAGATTACAATAATAACCCACAATTTAACTCAAGGTTACCTCTTTTATCCTCCAAGAAATTGAGTTATTAATATAAACCCACGAAATATATAATTATAGCAGGAATATTCCAAAACGCCCCTTTAAAACTTAACCAGAAATCCGACTCTGACTGGGATTACACAACTTGTGACGGCCCGTCGTGCCTGCGACGGTCCGTCCTACAGGTCGTCGCAAGGTTCAGAGAATGGATTTTCACTGAAGGCTCTGTGACGGTCCGTCACGCTTGTGACGGTCCGTCCTTCCATTCCGTCACGAAGTTCAGAGAGTCGATTTTCAGTACCCAATTTCAGATTTTTGAAGTGTTTTGAAACGAGACCCTGCAACGGTCCGTCGTGCCCATGACGGTCTATCGTGGGGTCCGTCGCTTCTACGAGTTTTTCCAGAATTGAAGTCTGCTGCTCAAAACGACTAAACAGGTCGTTACAGTTTCGCTCACAAAACATCTTGTATCTATAATTTTATTTAGGGTAGTAGATAAAAGAATATAAATCAAATCTATATGATGATCCATCCACCCTTAAATTAAGATCACATAATGTTCATTATAATAGTAAAATTGTAGGCTAGAAGGACCTACATCAATTCAGGCAAGACTCCTTTTCTTTTATCACCAATACTTCGTACTAACAATTCTTTTAATATCATCAAAATAAAGTAGTAGTTAAAGACAACATAACCTACACGAATTCCTACTACAATTCCAATAACATCTATATTTCATTGATCATGCTATTTTAGACATCACATTAAAATAGAAGAATCATAGGTTAATAAACATTTACCAACATGAACCAATTATTTATAACTTATAATTAATATCCAATTAAGACAGTAGATACAACCAGCCCTACACAATCAAATTCCACATTAAATCATTAAGCCGTCAATGTTACAGTGAATCATGGCAACATGGTTAAACATGTTCACATCTTAATAAATTGATCCTCATGGATCCTTCATCCACAATTCAAAAATAATTCACATAAATAACAGTATATATAACCTCTTAAATGTAATGGAATCACAATTCAATTGATAACAAGTCAAGATTAGAAATGTAATGGAATCACAATTCAATTGATAACAAGTCAAGATCAGAAAGCCCATGCAAATACTAAATGATGTTTGGAAGGGACATGGGTTCATCATGCAATTGGAGTGAAACTCACGATAAAACCACTATATTTAATTCAATTCATCATGATTTAATCATTCAAAACATTTTTAAAAATAACCCATGGATATATTGAAGAAGAAGATGTTTAATAATGTTTTTCTCTTTTGAAAACATTGAGATTTAACTCTCTAGATTGAAAAATAACTACATATGAAGATCACCATACCTGTTTATTCATGAAAACCTTTTAAAATTTATTAATAATACATGGAAATTCAAGCTCCCATCGGTTGTTGAGCTTCACCAACAATGATGGTTCCTAGGAAGTACTTTTGGAGAGAAAGGTTCAATTTGTGTGAGTTGGTTTGGGATGGGTTGATCACATTTTTGATCACTTAAATACACAAAAAAATCATGTGGGGTCATTTTAGCACGTGGGGTAAATTTCCCATTGATCCCATTAATGAAAGAGTGCACAGGCAGCAGGCAAGAGACCACCATCGACAGAACCATTTACTAGTCGTAGGTATGTCGACAGGCCGTGCATTGGCTTTTGTCGATTGGTCCTTTGCAAATTTTTGGATTAAGGACTGCCCAAGATAATTACATACCTATGGTGTCACGACCAGAGTCTAGACCCTAGACGAGGCCGGCGTTGTTGAGCTCTCAGAGGTTGCAGAAAAACCTACCTACGTCATTCTTACTTTGTCTTGGTTAATTTTAGGGGAAAATTTGAAACTTTTTTTTTCTTCACATTCCTACTAAAAATTCTACTACATACGTAATTTTTCACTATTAACCATCTAACAGTAAGATCATCCAATGAAAGAAACAATTTATTATAGCGATAAAGATGTACTTGCAAAAATGGCACCAATTCAATGTCTGAAAAAAGTTGAGAAAGAAACGCTAGTGGAACATACTCCACTAGATCAATCCTAAAACTAATATAGAGTGTAAATGGGCAAGCATCCTCGAAAGAATGAGGTACTTCCTAGTCTGAATTTATGCTCAATGTCCGAATAACTGCAGCGTTGATCCTGTAGCTCTAGCATCCACCTATGCATGTACCTAAATGTTTACAGTTGTATAGGGTTAGTACACACTTGTACTAAGTATGGATATATGCAAGCACACACCAAGGACATGCATCAGTAAGAATAGCTCTTTCCTAGCAACATTATTATAGCAGGTCAAGTTCGTGGACTTGCTAAATTGAAATTTGGAAAGTTAGTGAACTTTCCAATATGGATTAGGAAAGTTTATGATCTTTCAAAAGTTGGATTAGGAAAGTTATGCGCTGAGAGTAACATGCTTCATCATACATAACGTTTTGCATACAACATCGTATACATAACACATATCATAATTCCTATAACTCATAACGTTGTTCATATCATTCATTCGTATGCCATGAGACCTTGGAATAATGGACTTGACATTAACACTTACCGAAAATGAGGGCTCAACATATGGGACCTCAACTAGGGTGTCTGCTTTTGCAAACACAAAGTCTGCTTCCATCATTCATATGTATTTCATTTAGTTTCAGTCATGGGCCAGTGTAAACACTAGCTATACCTAGGATGTAGTTTAAGAATTCCATCGGGTTAGTTGTGCAATGACCAAGAATGACCTAATATCATTACTTGAATCTAATTCACCTCTTGATTATCCTATCCTAACACCTTTTGTAACATTTGTTTCATTATGTGCATCAATTTGCAGCTGGCCTCATTCATTCGTTAGGAAATTTAACTTTAACCAACATAGATTATGTGAGAATCATGATATCAGTGTCATGAAACCCCACACCGAAAAGAGGTGGAATTACTGGACAAAGTGACCCAAAACATGCAAGTGTACATGGGAATTTAACCCCGCCAGATCCTTATATTGGCAGTACAGGTTCGAAGAATAGGATAAATAAGGAGACCCATACCCGACATGCTAGATAGTCTCATCTCATGAGAGTTACATGAACCACCACCTTTCCCGAAAGAAGGCATCACCGCTCATAGCTAGTCTATTGGTGCTCAGTACAAAGTTCCACTACATTCAACTCATAAGTCATGGAAGTTGTCTTCTAGTATAAGTATATCATAGCTTAATAGATGATTTTTCATGTCATCATTATTATTAAGTGTGTTAATCTCAAATATTTCATTAGAGTGTTCATAGAGACTGGTCTCTTCATAAACTTTACACTATCATATAAGAGTACCAAGCATTTACTTAGACTCATTGAAATTGCTCTCATACTTTACGTTAGCCTCATATCATGTTTTCACCATAATATTTATCATAAGAACATTTTATCTTCGTAATTATTCACCCCATTTTACGTGAATGTTCATTTCATCATATGCTAATGCACTTGGCCATTTCGTGTGTTTCACACTTTTAATTAACCATTCTAGGGTTTCGTCATTTCATTGTACACTTTTCATTTCTTTGTTCATTTCATCATTTCACTGTTCATTTAATAATTTCATTGTTCATTTCATTATGTTTCAATGCACTTGACCATTTAGTGTGTTTTACCCTTTTACTTAACCCTTCTAGGGTTACATCATTTCATTACATACATTTTAGTTTCACTAATTTTTAAAGGTATGCAAGACTTATGGGTCTATACTTACAGGCCATGAGGCTTAATTCATTGTTCACTTAGTGATTCATATCTTTCTAATATTATGTAGTACAAGACTTATGTATCTTGTATGTATGACAAGATCTCAATTTCAATCTAAGTGGGCAATATTATTCATGAATATTTAATTCACGTACGACTTATGTGTCAATACGGAATTAGGGCAAGGGAACCTGATTTAAAATCCCTTGGACAACACTTTATATTTTTCTTTTTATTTAATTCCAATCCACGTGACACTGGGATCTTAGATCGAGCCCCAACATCACCAGTTCCTTTTTACTTCTATCCTTTGAATGTTCTTTTTCTTGGCCAAGGGGTTGTGACATCTAACCCCCACATCAATTTTTTTATGTATTTCTGTTTGTCTATTTCTAGTTGACTATGAGGTTGTGGGATCAAACCCCCACAACCTCTCGTTATTTTTCTTTTATTCTCCTCCTTAAATCTACCTAAGAGGTCATAGGTTCAATTTCCACACGCATCTCCCTTTATTTTTCTTTTATTTTCCTCTTTAAAATCTGCCTAAGAGGCCGTAGGATTGATTCCTACTAGCCTCCCCTTTATTTTTCTTTTATTCACCTCCTTAATCTGCCTACGAGTTCGTGGGTTCGATTCCCACATGCCTCCTCCAGTAGTTTTCATTTATTCTCCTCCTTAATCTACCTAGGGGGTCGTGGGTTCGATTCCCACGCGTCTGCCCCTTTATTTTTCTTTTATTCTCCTCCTTAATTCATATTGAGAGGTGGTGGGTTCGAATCTCACTCTTCTCATTTCTTATTTTCTTCTTTTATGTTACATTTTCCAGCCAATACCATTGTTCGAATCCCCTTCTCCGCATTTCTTTTTACTTCTTTATTTTCATGGTTTTAACATGGTGAGGTCACGGGTTAAATCCTACATGACCTCACTTGTTTTAGTTAATTTTTTTTCAACATTTTAAACCCTCTTTGCTTCCGAAATTCATCATTACAAGCCAGAAATTTTCTTTTAATTTTTCAGTATCCTTTCATCAAGTTACACCTTAGTTCTTAGAGGAATTTCGTAGTGCATTTAGAATTTTTTAGGTGTGTTTTCATGGATTAGTTTAGACAAGAGATTATCCCTCAAATCATACACATTCAACTCATATGAACATCACATTTACATCAACATTTGTACAAGAAATAAATTGAACTATCATGCAATTTCAAGTCATAAACCATGAACAATAGCCACGACAACACACACATAATAACATTTTCCGAAACATCAACATAAGTAACATAATTCGAGACTTACATATAAACACATGATCATCATAAAAACACGTTTCATCCCTAGTTTTAAATCAGAAAACATAACCAACCTATGATTTAATGTGAGCTAGTGACAGGGACATGCAACGGGGAACAATCCTTGTTTTTGGAGTAGATTCCTTGTTTTTGACACTAAAATCTTTACTTGCTGCCCAAAAACTTCACCTAACAACACGTCTAAGCCTCCTCAATATCAACTCCACTCGAACGACAACCTCCTTAGCCTAGTGAGCGATTAATGTTTGTTTTCTTGTGATTTCGTGTAAGTTCTTCAAGGGTGAAGAACTTGCCTTATTTTTCTGCTTCTGTATATTATTTTGGAAGTTAAAAAACGTGATAAATAATAATAGTGATTGAGCGTGAGAGTGGAGAGATAAACGTTAGAGAGTAGGAGTTTTAGGGGGCTTAGGATATCTAGTTTTAGGACTTAGTCCATAAGGTTTTGTTTATTTAATAAAAATGTTATTTTTATTTTATTTTAAATCAGATAATAAAATTATTAATTAATTAAATTAATTCAATATCTTACATAAAAAATCACTTTAATTCATTGCTTCCACCCAAGTTCGAACCCGGGTGGAGCAAGATTTTACTTCAAGAGCCTGGAAATAGACCATTTTACCCTTAGACCCTCCAAACCTAAGATTTTACCTTTTTAAGTCTATTCAAGACTCCTTCAAGTCAAATTTCACATTCTAGAACCTCCACAACTACAACCTGCATAAATATTAGCTTAACCTAACAGTTCACAGTTTTCATAGCACCCACCTCATGAAAATCATTTTAATAAATCACACATCGCACTCACAATATCAGCAAAACAGAAGATCAAGTTCGTCAAATAGAGGTAATCAAATACCAAGTACTTCCCAACAACCAACAAAACACATAATCTTGAAGAATGAAGAATGTCATCTGATACAATGCAATACGACGCCATGAAGTTATATACCTCAAAAGTAACAATTTCTCTCACAACCGTATATGCATGATACTCCTCCAAAATACAACGAGAGTGCATGACCGATGGGAGACCCGCGATGTCCATATACCAACACGGATCATCTCTATGTGTGTATGCAGATGATCTCAACGCATTATAATATTAAAACAAATTTTGCATGAATGATCTCCACGTGCCCAAATCAAAATCATAACTTTTCTATCGCACAGACGATCTCCATGTGCCCAAATAATCAATACTTGATCTCAATACGGACGATCTCCATGTGATAGACCTTAACTCATACCCAATCTCATGTCAATGAATATGCAAAATATGATATCAAATAAGAAGATGATGCAACATCTCAATAAATAAATTGTCCCTATGACATATAATCACCTCAATTATCATAATTATACTGGTTCAGTAAAGAACAATCACACATATTAAATTAAACCAATAATATATCGCTTATTTTCTTTGGAATTATGGAATTACAATCCGCATTATATAGTAATAAACCTTCCCATTATAACAACGATACTCGCATCATTCTCAGTACATCACATACAAACAAAAAATCTCATTTTCATTTATTACCCTTTATATAATTAAAATTAAATAAGGTGGACAAGTCAACACATCACCAAGTCTAATTACTCCCAAACATATACAACAAGGAAATACATGCATTTCATACACTTAGCAAGAGTCTAGCAATCCACTTGCCTCAAATAGTAGAATAATCACTTCGTGACTTGGGCCTTCCCCCTTTGCTGAACTTCTACTCAAAGCAATCTATTTAAATAAGGAATCACAATAAGATTTTGAAACCTATAACACTCATATGCCTGTCTTACATGCAAAACTCACTCGAATGTATGATGCATTTCCTAAAGCTTGATTCCAACTAATAGGTTAAATGTCATATTTTCCTAATTTTAAAATATAGGATTAAGTCATACTTTCTCCAAATACTACAGCCCCAATGGCATATCTATAATATACTTAATATTTTAGTATATATCTCAATATATCAAAACTTGAATTATAATATGATAACTATTATTTCATAATAACGTAGTCAAGACAATACTTAACTCCAAAATAAGTCCAATAAACTTCCTGAATGCATATTAACTCAAATGGTGAACCTATCCAATAATTATCACCTTCTCTCGTGATTCTCTCACACTTCGCCATTAATGTTAAATCATTGACCCGAAATTCATATTAAAACAACCTTACATCATAAAGGGTCTATTTAATTATAATTTTAGTTTTAATAAAATAAATAAAATAAATAACGAACCAAACAACCGGTGAAGGAAATAATTGCAGAACGAAATGTTTCTAGTCCGCTAATCATTAATTATAATAAAGGAGTCCAACTTAGTCCCCACTAAACCTCAAATCAACCAAATTGGTACAGTAATCATCAATAATAAAAAAAACAATTCAAATTTAAAATTCTTTAAGAAAACAATTTATTATAGGATCGAGTCAAATTATATTAAGCAATTAGACATTAAGAGTTACAGACACACAACTACATAAGACAAAGTTTGTTTACTTCAATGTTGTCAATCGCTCTATTCGGTGTTCGCCGCACGCACAGGTAAGTCCTTCCTTCTCTTTATTTCTTTTATAGATTACTTAAAAGTATAAAAACTGACAAACCGTACTATTTATTGCATTTTAATATATATATATATATATATATATATATATATATATATATATATATATAGACAAACTATTTTATAGTTTTTTAACTATATGATGGACTTAGCCCATTATTCGCCAGCAAAAATTAATTATTTTTAAATTACCCGTCAACTAAACAATAGTAAATAAAAAATAGCTTTAAAATATTGAAATAAAAGAACTTAACATATTTTGAAGTCTAATTAGTTTAGTTTTAACTTAATTCCAACACTATATTAACCAAATAAATCACATTCACTTAAATTGAAGAAGTTAACAACTTTCTAAGTCTAACTAGTTTAATTTTAATTTAATATTAACACTATATTAACTGACTAAATCACATTAACTTATTTGAAGAACTTAAAAATATTTTGGGTCTAATTATGTCACGACCCAAAAACGGACGTGATGACACTCGTCTTATACCACCAAGACAAGTCAGCCTGAAACTCAACTATTACAATAAAGTGCGGAAATGAAATATAAGTAACTTAATAAAAACCACAAAACCTAGTAGTCACGTGGACAAGCCTCTAAAGTATTATAATTTATTAAAAAGAAAAACTAAAGTCTCAAATGAACTTGTTTCGAAAAATAGAACAAGATCATAATTATGGAGAAGGAAGTCCGCTGAGATGGAACCAGCTACCTAACAAATCTCCAAGAATCCTCGAAATAAAAGAGAATGACAAGTCCAAAAAAAATCCAAGCTCATAACCTACAAAAAAATTTAGAAGCAAGGGGTGAGTACCAAACCACACTGTACAGAAAGTAAACCTCTAAACACAAGCTAAGGGGATGAAATATGGGTACTCCTACCACCCCAAACAGAACCACAACAACTACAACCTGCATTAAAATCAACCGAACCTAACAGCTCACAGTTTACATAGAACGTAGCTCAACAACAACACATCAACAAATTACATATCCTCAACAACCACACTTAAGCAAATTACATATCCTCAACAACAATACTTCAACAAATTAAATATCCACAATAACAAGCTCAATGTTGATCAATCACAAGTTCCGCAGAAAGACAATCAAAACATCAGCAAAACATAATATCAAGTTCACTAATGATAAGTATATTTAATGCAATGGATTGCAATGTCGAGTATAATGATGCATGTCTGACATAGTGATACACACCAGCTGTCTCTTAGTCTAAGACCCATGGGGGACACATCTTTCCATGCCACTATAGCGGCGTACGACACGACCCTTGATAATAGTAACCATCGCGGCGCGCGATACGTCCCTCAAAATATAGTATCCATAACGGCGTGCCATATGTCCCTCAAAATGGTACATCCTCTTAAGTACTCATTCTTTCTCAATGCATATAAAGCTTGTCACAACCAATGCCTCATAATAATGCAGATGAAAAGTTCACACAAATAATGAGAAGATGACCATTTTCATAACATTGCACAATTCACAACCACATAAACATGAAATCACATCTACAATGATTCAACAAGCCTTCAAACCTTTCTCAACACATCAAACATAAACAATTAATCACATTTTCTTTTGTTATCCCTTTTTTTCATCATTATAATTAATCAATGTGGACAAGTCAACCCATCAAGATTCCCGTTACTCCCAAACATATACAATGAAATACACGCATTTCATACACTTAACAATAGTTTAGAAATCCATTTGCCTCAATCTCAAGAATAATTCCATATGAAACTTGTGTCTTCCCATTTTGTTGAACTTCCAACTCAAAGAAATCTATTCAAATAGATGACCACAATAACATTACAAGACAAACAACACCCACATTATTACGTGCTTAGTCGAGACTCAAAACTCACTCAAATATATAATAAAATTTCAAAATCTTGATTCCATGTAATATGTCAACTCTCATCTATCCGAATTTCAAGCCTTGAATTAAGTCATAGTTTCTTCAAACACTACAACCCTAGTAGATTTCATGCAACATAATATACCCGATATTTAATTACCTATTTAAATATATCAAAACGTGATTTATAATATGATAATAAAATCAGAACTAACAAATATAAGAACCTGTAGAGGAATTGCTGAAGTCGAATAAACATTCCTTACATGTACCCTCACCTACGAAAACAACATAAGTAGTAACAAATACAACAGCACAAACTCAATACCATCATCCAGGCATATTGTTTGCCAATGATTATCCATTTTCCAATACTTAGAACAAAGTATTGTTCAGTGATTATCCCAACATATACATAACATTGCTTCCTACTCTAGTCCAAGAACAATTATTAATATATATTTCACCTTCAAATTACTTCAATCCAAACAATTAACCACTTCAGTCACTCATGAGAAATTTATACAAATCACTTCAATGTATACAACGTAAGAGAAATTATCACATTAATTACTTCTAAAAAAACTCCCGTCACTCATAATGTATCCTCCCTTAAACCATCAAGTTCGTGTACCTATTATGCCCAACCCTTTAAAATTGCATTAATATAAAATGAGTCGGATCACCTTCTGTGATAATTCTTTTGTTACATAAATTATTACATATACAAATACAGGGAGTTAAAGAGCTTACCAGGACACCATCGTAACCTCATTGTCAACCTCTACTGTCTTCTCTATTGTTATTATTTTTTATGTTATGACTAAGACATTTTTAACCCTTATTTACGAAGTTTAATTTCATCGGCCAAATATAAAAGAGTACTAAATGAATTATTGACTTTTTCCCCTAACTATTATTATAATAATTATTTAATACTTTTTTTTATCACTAGATACTCGTACTTACCAATTATTTTAAAATTTTTGATCTGTTTTTTTTAACAAAAAGAGTCAAAATAGTCCTAATTCTCAAAACGACCTAGAGGGTCGTTACAATATCCATCACTAATAACCATGTTCGTCCTCGAACATAAAGAAGAGGAAAAAGGGGAATCCAAAATCACCAAAAGCTTGAGGTATAACTTCCAGCGAGCTCATCCTTAAGACTATTCCATCAAGATCAACTATTACGGATTCAACATTCAAATCAAACTTTGAAAGATCAATAAATCACTAGGGATTATCATGCCATAAGCTAACACACAAACAAATCTAAATCAAAACACATTGGATAATAACACAACCATTTCTCACACAACCATGAGGAAAAAAAATCTGAATTACTATTATCTACAACTAGAACTGGACTTTAACCAACCACCACACACTCATAATGCATCAATCATTATCGATCTTATCAAGATTCCTTCTCACAATACAATCTTTTCATGAACTTTAGTAAACAATATAAATAAATTGATCTTTAGATATCAATTCAAGCCAAGGGAGGGTCCAATTTATCTAACCCAAAAAAGAAATGATCATGTAAGCACACAACAAGTGGTGCACCTTAAAATGCAAAGACTCTAAAAATCCTCTTACACAACTGTAACTCTTAATATTAACTCTTGTATAAGTTCTCATAAGTAAGGTTATGCGTGTAGAACTACTAGTATACTCTGACTGTATCAGACAACATCAAACCTTCCATAATTGATATGACCAATTATGCTCAAGAATCTTATCATATCAAGAGGAAATAAAAGGATCGGTACATTCGATCCACCACTAGAAATTCACTCGTAGATGTATAAACACACGTGAGCACATATACAATGAATCATACTCCAAATCATATTTGAAACTAAGCAGGTGGTTATATGAGAATATAAAGAACCAATGTCGAATAACACTAGATACTTCTTCCATAATGTCCATATCCAACATTTCAATTCATCTTACTACATGCTTAAATTTTTATCCATCCAAAATCAATCATTTTAATCTCTATTACAATCTCACACATACTCGGCTTATCGAATCTCACATACATTCAGATCACTCCACCAAATCCAACACTCTTAATACTAACAAACATCATAATTTCACCAGTCATTTACCTTACTCGCAAACCGCCACTAGTATCAAGGTCTTCTTCACAACACATTATCGCCTCTAAAAATTTTAAACTATGGCGCTCTCTCTTACTATTTAAGCATTCCATGAGAGATACTGTCACACCTAAGTCTGATAGAACTACTTCCAAATCTAATAATATGTTCTCATCGAGCTACAACAGTTGAAACACATCAACTTTACCATACACAATCTTTGACATACTGAATTTCAACTAATATTCAAAATCATCATATGCCTCATGCAAACTCTTAAGAAATTTTTGGTCACTCCAATAATTTAGTATACTATAAGCTAGCTCATCGCCTCTACTCAATATCAATTTTTCTATGTAACACATCATCCCAATCTATATTGTCCATCAATACATTTTTTTAAACCCTTAAAATCCTCATTAACCTTGTATAACTATAGGTTCATCCTATTGTGTACCCATAAGTCACCTACCATAATCTGAATAAATTATGCCCACATAACAACATAAATCTTCACACCTCACCGATTTTTTTTTGTCCCCACTCAATTCAAAACCTTATATTCATAAAAACCGCTAAAAAAAATTTAGTACATCTATGCCGAACAAATTCACATCCATAATCATATTAGTTATTATATATGAAACTTCGTACATCCTTCAACCTCAAACAAAGATTATGTATGAGAGATCTTATTCCTTCATTTCTCATAAATTCTTCTTATGACATAAAATTTTGAGTATCTCGAACTCTTAAATACATCAAATCTTGTTTCTTTAGTCGACATGATTACCAATCTTATCCTTTGACCAATAAAATATGGTATTTTTATCATATCCTCAAAATGAAAACGTTACGTGAAATTCCATTTAGGTATAACAATCAAAAGTAACCAAATTTTCTACTCAAATTATTTTTAAGTCCTTCCAAATGCTTCATACTCAACGTGATTGACATTTCTTACCTTACCAATTCATCCCTTGACAAAACACACTACCACCATTCTAAACTCACCATGAAAATCTTGAATTTTGAATTCAACTATGTAACCCAGTCTTTTTATCATTGACATTTGCTAATACATTAAAAATATTTACAAATTTTCACATCTTAGCTTATTATTGATCGTCTATACATCAACCTTGACACACCCTTTCTTAAAAATCCAATGGTACCTGCTTTCAAACTCGAAACTAAAAAAGAAATTTTCACCATACTCGAGTCGAACTACGTAGGTTTCTTTCTCCATGCTTACCATTATATATTTTTTATCAATCTCATGAACATGTGACACTATTATCATACCCAACGTGAAATAGATGAAATCACGTGTCGTTGAACTAAATTCTCAACTCTCTTAAGATATATATTTTTCCTTTATAATTATAGTAAATATTCCTTTACTCGATTTGCCTCTTTCCAATGACTAAAATACATCCCACTAATTCCTTCTCATTTATGACTCTAGCTCTTTTCAATTCTATTTAAGTGGAATTTTCAACACATCCTACAATTTTTCATACAACCACATTTCTAATCAAATAGTGGAAAATCACAACCTTAGATGCTCGTAAGTCGTTATTACCATAAAAACTCGTTTAACCCTCGATTCTTATGATATGATTTTGTCTCAATCACAATTCATCAAAACTCCTATTACCATAATGCTTAGTTAGCTCTTGTTAGCGCCACGAAGTCAGCTATTTCATCAATAGGATACCTTAAACTCGGTTATATTCATCAAATTCAAAGGACTATCCCACTTTTATATGCACTTCTTACAAAAATCACTCGTGATTTTGGTATCTATCTATTTCATTTGACCTTAAAAAGAAATCACCGTCCTCGTTTAGTATCCTTGGAATACACTTTTAATCTTAAAGCATTAATATCGTATCAATGATCAACTAGTAAATGTTTCCTTATAAATAATGCTTAACTTATTCGTGTGTATTAAAAAACAATTTTCTTTCTCAAATGTCAATACAACATTGAATATCATTATATGAACATGTGATACAATTGATAACTCTTTAAGTAGTTTGTAATCGCACTTGACATAGACATATCCATTTTCATGTACCATTAGTATCACTTTATGAAATCCGTTAAATCCACCACTAGGACACATCATACCTATTGAGAATATTGTACCCAAATAACCCACAGAATTGTGTCTCATTAAGTAACTAACATACACTATCAATCTTTTCGGCTTCTCATCCAAAGAGATTTGCATCCCTTTGTAGTTCAGGTCAATAACAAAAGTAACAAACTCCATAACTCTAACAAAGTAAGCATCAATATTGTTATGGTACAAATTCTAACCTTAATTGATGTATCATTATTATCATTTTATTCTATGCAAGTCCTTCATGTTATGATAATTTTACTAATTGCAGTTTACAAAATCACATGTCCATTATCTGTCTCTCCCTTTAATCATTTAACTTTCAATGTTTAAACCACTCTAATAATAGTATATACCACAAAACAACCATTCACTTTACTAGGGTAACTAATCTTACAGAGCCCATTGAAATTGTTGAACTTTTTAAATCTAACCACACATTTTTTTCAAAAGTATATTACTCTAATCGTAATATCGGATCTAACCTTCATATCATAGACGACATCAACTACTCACATGAAGAACTACACATGAGTGATCACATAAGTGAGAGAAAATGGAATGAAGCGATATGAATCAAAATCAGACAAAGGGATGCACGAGAGAAATTCAAAAAGTGAAGATTTTTCTTAAATGTCACTATAGCCTCTGGAAGATAAGTATAGATGTCTCCGTACCAATCCTCGAGATTCTGCTTAGACTAAACTTGTACACACGGGAGACCTATGAACCTGGGGCTATGATACCATTTTTGTCACGACCCAAAAATGGAAGTGATGGGCACTCGTCTTATTCCACCAAGACAAGTCAGCCTAAAACTCAACAATTAAAATAAAGTGTGGAAAAAAAATATAAGTAACTTAATAAAAACACCAAAACCTGGTAGTAACGTGTACAAGCCTCTAAAGTATTACAATTGATTAAAAACAAAAACTGAAGTCTCAAATGAAATTGTTTCTAGAATAGAACAAGATCATAATTATGGAGAAGAAAGTTTGCTGAGATGGAACCAGCAACCTCACAAATCTCCAAGAAGCCTCGAAAAAGAAGAGAATGACAAGTACAATAAAAATCTAGGATCATTATCTACAAAAATTTGTAGAAGCAAGGGGTGAGTACCAAACCACACGGTACTCAGCAAGTAAACCTCTAAACACAATATAAGGGGATGAAATACGGGTACTCCTACCACCCCCAACCGAACCTCCACAACTACAAACTGCATAAATATCAACCCAACCTAACAACTCACAGTTTACATAGAATGTAGCTCAACAACAACACTTCAACAAATTCCATATCCTCAACAAACCACACCTCAACAAATTACATATCCTCCCCAACAATACTTCAACAAATTATATATCCGCAATAACAAGCTCAATATTGATCAATCCCATGTTCGGAAGAAAGGCAATAAGAAGATCAGCAAAACACGATATCAAGTTCACTAATGATAAGTATGTGCAATATAATGGAATGCAATGTCAAGTATAATGATGCATGTCTGACCTAGTGATACTCACCCGCTATCTCTTAGTCCGGGACCCATGGGGGACACATCTGTTGCGGTGCACGACCCGACCCTCGATAATAGTAATCATCGCTGTGCACGATACGACCCTCGAAATATAATATCAATCACGGCGCGCGATACTTCCCTCGAAATGGTACATCCTCTTTAGTACTTATTATTTGTAAATGCACATAACGCTTGTCACAACCAATGCCTCAAAATAATGCAGATGACAAGTTCACACAAATAACGAGGAGATGACCATTTTTATAACATTGCGCAGTTCCTAACCACATAAACATGAAATAACATCAACAATGATTCAACAAGCCTTCAAACCTTTCTCAACACATCACACACAAAGAATTAATCATATTGCCTTTTGTTATCCTTTTTTTTATCATTAGAATTAGTCAATGTGGAGAAGTCAACCCATCACCAATCCCGTTACTCCTAAACATATACCACAAGGAAATCCATGCATTTCATACACTTAACAATAGTTGAGAAATCCACATGCCTCAGTCTCAACAATAATTCACTCAGAAACATGTGTCTTCCCCTTTTGTTGAACTTCAAACTCAAAGCAATCTATTCAAATAGATCACCACAATAGGATTACAAGACTAACAACACTCACATTATTATGTGTCTATTCTAGACTCAAAACTCACTCAAATATCTAATAAAGTTTCAAAATCTTGATTCCAAGTAATATGTCAACTCTCATATATCCAAATTTCATGCCTAGAATTAAGTCATAGTTTTGTTCAAACACTACAACCTAATAGCTTTCATGCAATACAATATACCCGATATTTAATTACCTATTTAAATATATCAAAACATGAATTATAATATGATGATAAAATAAGAATTAATAAATATAAGAACCAGTAGAGGAATTGCTGAAGTCGAATAAACATTCCTTACACGTACTCTCACCTACGAAAACAACATAAGTAGTAACCAATAGAACTGCACAAAATCAATACCATCATGCAGTCATATTGTTTGCCAATTATTATCCATTATCCAATGCTTAAAACAAAGTATTTTTCAGTGATTATCCCAACATATACATAACAATTGCTTCCCACTCTAGTCCAAGAAATATTATTAAAATATATTTCACCTTCAAATTACTTCAATCCAAACAATTAACCACTTCAGTCACTCATAAGCAATTTATACAAATCACTTCAATTTATACACCCTAAGAGAAATTATCACATTAATTACTGCATAAAAAACTCCCGTCACTCATATTGTATCCTCACTTAAACCATCAAGTTCCTCTACCAATTCTGCCCAACCCTTTCCAATTGCATTAATATAAAATGAGTCGGATCACCTTCTGTGATAATTCTTTTTTTATATAAATTATTACATATACAAAAAGAGGGAATTATTGTGCTTACCAGGAAACCATCTTAACCTCATTGTCAACCACTACTCTCTTCTCTATTGTTATTATTTTTAAGTTACGACTAAGAAATTTTTAACCCTTACTTACGAAGATTAATTTAATGGGACAAATATAAAAGTGTACTAAATGAATTATAGACTTGGCCCACTAACTATTGTTATACTAATTATTTAATAAATTTTTTTATCACTAGATACTCTTAGTTACCAATTATTTCAAAATTTTTGATCTGTTTTTTTATTTAACAAAAAGAGTCAAAATAGTCCTAATTCTCAAAAAGACCTACAGGGTCGTTACAAATTATTTTAGTTTTAACTTAATTCCAACACTATATTCACCAACTAAATAACGTTAACTTGTTTGAAGAACTTAAAATCTTTCTATTTCTGATTAGTGTAGATTTAAAATAATTCAAACACTATATTAATCAATTAATACACATTAACTGAATTTACGATCTTAAAAACTTTCTAAGTCTAATTAATTTAGTTTTAAAATAATGCCAACACTATATTAACCAACTAAATCACATTAACTTATTTGAAGATCTTAATCATTTTCTAAGTCTAACAAGATTAGTTTTCACATAGTTCCAACACTATGTTCACCAACTAAATCACATTTCTTATCTAAAGAACTTCACATCTTTGTAAGTTTAATTAGTTTAGTTTTAACTTGATTCCTACACTATATTAATCAACTAAATCACATTAACTTATCTAAATAACTTAACAACTTTCTAAGTCTAATTTGTTTAGTTTTAACTTAATTCCAACACTATGTTAACAACTTCCCAAATCTATTTAGGTTAGTTTTAACTTATTTTAAATAATTTACTAACAAACTAAATCACATTAACTTATTTGACAATCATAACAACTTTAAAAATTTAATTAGTTTAGTTTTAAATTTATTTCAATGTTTTGTTAACCAACTAAATCAGATTTACTTATTTGAAGATCTTTAAAACATCTAAGTCTAATTAGTTTATTTTTAACTTAATTCCAACACTACATTCACCAACTAAATCACATTATGTATTTAAAGAACTTAACATCATTCTATGTCAAATTAGTTTGATTTAAACTTATTTCCAATACTATATTAACCAACTAAATTACATTGACTTATTTGAAGAACTTAATAACCTTCAAAGTCTAATCAGGTTAGTTTTAACTTAATTCGAACACGAAATTAACCAATTAAATCAAATTAACTTATTTCAAGAACTTAACATCTTTTGAAGTTTAATTAGTATAGTTTTAACTTAACTCCAACACTATATGAACTAACTAAATCACATAGGAAGAACTTAGGAACTTTCTAAGTCTAATAAGTTTAGTTTTAACTTAATTCCAACACTATATTAACCAACGAAATCACATTAATTAGTTTGAAGAACGTAATACCTTTGTAAGTCTAATTTGTTTAGTTTTAACTTTTTCAACACTATATAAAAGATCTAAGTCACATTAATTTATTAGAAGAACATAATAACTTTCTAAGTCTAATTAGTTTTGTTTTATCTTAATTCCAATATATATTCACCAACCAAATCACATTACTTATTTGAAGAACGTAACTTCTTTCTAGGTTTAATTTGTTCAGTTTTACTTAGATATAAAACTATATTCAACAACTAAATCTCATTAACTTTGATGAAGAACTTAACAACTTTCTAGGTCTAATTAGTTTAGTTTTAACATAGTAGTAACACTATATTCACCAATTAAATCACATTAACTTTTTGGAAGAACTTCACATTTTTTTAAGTCTAATTAGTTTAGTTTTATCTTTATTCCAACTATATATTAATCAATTAAATCGCATTACTATATTTGAAGATCTTAACAACTATCTAAGTCTAGTTTTAAATTAATTCCAACATTATATTAACCACCTAAATCACATTAACTTATTAGAAGATGTTAATAACATTCTAAGTCTAATTAGATTAGTTTTAACTTAATTACAACACTATATTAACCAACTAAATCACATTAACTTATTAGAAGATATTAACACATTTCAAAGTCTAATTAGTTTAGTTTTAAATTAATTTCAACACTATATTAACAAAGAAAATCGCATTAACTTATTTGAAGAACCTAACAACTTTCTAAGTCAAACAAGTTTAGTTTTAACTTAATTCCAACACTATATTAACCAACTAAATAAAATTAATTTTTGTGAACAACATAACACTTTTTTAAGTCTAATTTGTTTAGTTTTAACTTTGTTCCAACATTATTTAAAAGAACTAAGTCACATTCACTGATTTGAATAACTTAATAACTTTCTAAGTCTAATTAGTTTAGTTTTATTTTAATTTCAACACTATATTCACCAACCAAATTACATTACTTATTTGAAGAACATAACATCTTTCTAGGTTTAATTAGTTCAGTTTTAATTTAGATTCAACACTATATTCACAAACTAAATCTCATTAACTTTGATTAAGAACTTAAAAAAATTTCTATGTCTAATTAGTTTAGTTTTAATATAGTTCTAAGACTATATTCACCAACTAAATAACGTTAACTTTTTTGAAGAACTTAACAATTTTTTAAGTCTAATAAGTTTAGTTTTATCTTAATTCCAATAAAATATTCACCAATTAAATCACATTACCTTATTTGAAGATCTTAGCAACTATCTAAGTCTAATTAGTTTAGTTTTAAATTAATCCCGACACTATAATAACAAACTAAACTACATTAACTTATTTGAAGATCTTAATAACTTTCTAAGTCTAATTAGATTAGTTTAAACATAATTCCAACACTATATTCAGCAACTTAATCACATTACTTTTTTGAAGAACTTCACATCTTTCTAAGTCTAATTAGTTTGGTTTTAACTTAAATACAACACTATATTAACCAACTAAATCACATTAACTTATAAGAAGATCTTAACAATTTTCAAAGTCTAATTAGTTTAGTTTTAACTTAATTCCAACACTATATTAACAAGTAAATCATATTAACTTATTTGAATAACCTATTAACTTCCTAAGTCTATTTAGATTAGTTTTAACTTGATTCAAACTCTATACAAACCAACTAAATCACACTAACTTATTTGAATATCTTAACAACTTTCGAAGTCTAATTAGTTTAGTTTTATGTTAATTACAACACTATTTTCACAAACTAAATCACATTTACTTATTTAAAGATCTTTACACTATACCATCAAAAACAATTACCCGTTCCAACCAAACTTTCACTAAAATGTCCCATTCAACACTTTGTACGTGTAGGCTTATGATTAGGTGAGTTCCCACTCTTTACCTTTTGAGCTCTAGGTTTATCCACCTTGTCATCACTAGCATTAGGGAACATGGATGGAACTTGATTAGAAAAACTCTTTTTAAAACTAGGATTGTCTGAAATTTCAAGGCTACTCTTGGAAGAAACACCTTCATGTAATCTTGTCGTCGTAGCATCCCTACTTTTCCTCCTAGACCTTCACTCCTCAACTTGTCTCGCTTGCACCATAAGACTGGAAATGTTCATGTTGTGATGTATCATGTCCGAATGACACTATTCTTGCAAATCGTTCGATATCCTCGTCACAAAACGACTCATTTAATCTCTAGGATAGGAAACCCAATAATGAGCATATTTTGAAAATTGAGTAAATTTCATCGAATACTCAAGAACAATCATACCTCCTTGACAAAGGTTTATGAACTCCACAACTTTATATTCTATCATCTCCCTAGGAAATAAACGATCAACAAATACCTTCATTAAAATCTCCCAAGTCACCGGTCCACCCCGAAGAGACCTATTCTCCCTCAGTTGGACATGCCAAGTTTTATCCACATCTTTGAGTTTATATATGGACAACTCGTCCTTCTCACTAGTGCTTAACCCCATGGCAAAGAGTATCTTATAGACTTCATCGACGAACTCTTGCGGGTCTTCATCCACCCTAGACCCATAGAAAGTAAGAGGGTTCATCCGAGTGAATTCCCTTAGACGATATGATGTGGTAGAGACTTGTAGGTTTTCTCGGGGTATTACATCTCAATTATCTTGGGTCGTCATAGATAGATCATGAAGAGTAGCGGCTTGATCTTGAGTAGTAATGGCTTGGTCAATTTGGAGAAGGGCGGCCCTTATCTCATCATCAATCAAAGGTGGAGGGTTGGCCGAAACATATTCAACATTAACCACTTCTTCTAGTGGACGATCTTGATCACCACAGGAGAAAATCATGCATTAGCAATCTCCTCATCAAGCCTATGAGCCTCTTTCATCTGAGTATTCATTGCCTATAACCAAAATACGATGTTTATGTGAAAGCACATAATAGTTACTCTAGAAGCACGACATTGAATTTCCAAGAAAGAGATATTCGTAACCATCATAAAGATTCATATTCATATGTGTGGCGCGCTTCACAATTCTGAGTATGAATCTACATAGATGTGGTTGAGAGAAACATCCTGATATAGGATAATTAGCCTCATGCTCTGATTCCAAGTTTGTCACATCGAGGTTTACCCCCTATATGTAATCGACGTTAACGTCCTCATTGAGGACTAAGACTAGAAACTTTATTTTTATCATCGCATTATCACAAGTAAAAATACAAAAGAATTTAAATTTTTTACCTATGTCTTATTACAGGTTTACATAAACTTCTACATACACGTAATAGTATTATCATCGAGTATACATATACCCTTCATATAAGAAAACTTAAACTTCTACTTTTATTTCACATACATATATAAGATCGAAATGGAGTCATAAAATCTGTCTCATCTCACAACAATCTAAAATGACAGTATCAACTTGGGCATAGCCCTATAACAATAAAATTAATCCATGTATAGGCTTTATACAACTTTTTTGCAAATGAAAGATATAGTCAACATAAGTTTCTTAAAATCTAATCAAATCCATGGTAGAATCTCGACATCATCCTCAAGAACATGAGAACCTACAACTTGGATGATAAGAGTATCCAAGCCTCCTTCTAGATAACCTCGAGCAAAACCTCAACGAGTGGAACCTAAAATATTTAGGACAAAAGGAGAAAATGGGGTTAGTATGCCACATGTACTAAGTATAAGACCATATACACATATTACAACCAAACATGCTAAAAAGGGACATTTAGTTAAATCATTCCATTTTATATACTTAAGGACTAATGCACAATCAACAAACTATACCAACAATTTAGACATGTTCAACAAATCAAATAAGATATATGCTTATCAACATACTTCAACCCATAGTCTCATATAACTCTATCGCAAAGTAATAACATCACAAGAATGAATAAGATATCATCATGTATATTGCAGAGCAAGAAAACTAATCACAATCTTCATAAAAATAACAAATGCAATGACCATACAAATCCCCACAACCTTACTCAATCAAGTAACCCAATAAGAACCATAAATAGTAACTCATTTCACATAACATAGCCTTCAAGTACACATAAGTTCATACTTTAGCAATAAAGACCAATTAAATGTTCATATGCATCATAATCATCATATAAGGCCAATTACATTTATCACCATTTAAATACATAATATTAACCTCCTAAAAATCCTATCAAGGCAGACTTGTGCAAGGCATAGGTAGAGTCACATACCCATACCTAAGCTAACACAAACCCCTCAAGTCACTTTAGTTAGTTTATACATCATTACTTCATTTTATTTTAGGGAACACTTGCCTTAAACGACATAGACCACATGAGGTAATGTGGAATCCGGTGTTGTAAAACCTTACACTGATGGAAGGTGGTCTACCAGCCAAAATAAAACCAAACATTAACATAGCTTTCTGCGTGGATCTAATAGCTAGTATTCATATGGGGGCAACATAGTTCTAAAATGAAGAGATAGATCCTTCCCTCTACATAATTAACAATGACATGAGTATCCCTTAAAGGAGAGTCAAGATCACATATAGAACTATAGGGTAACACTTCTTCTACTAGAAATTCATCACCGCTCATTGTCAAGTTCCCTCGGTGTTAAGTAAGTCCCTTATTGAAATGTATGTACTCTTTATTTATCAATAATAATTTTGTTGGTCATAGGGTCTATCCATTGTATAATCAGCATCATAGCAGCTCAATAGATATTGCATGACAATAATTCTTTCATCACAATTCTCATAAGTAAGGTTAACATATTACATACTATTTTATAATAACGCCCTTTGGTAATCACCATCATCCTTATAACTTTACATCTTAATCAACCTCACAACCATAAGTAATACATTTTAATTCAACATCATACCACCCTATAATTCTTAAACAAGGCATACTCCAACACAATAATCATCACTTAATAACAATTAATCATAATTGAAGAAAACTATAGGGATATCAAGATTTACCAAGTCTCGTTTCCAATCCTCATCAAGGCGTTACCTTTCAGCCTTATTTCAACTCAATTAGGTCATTAAATAACAATAATACAATAACCAATATAGTAAAAAGTCTAAAGGAATCACTATATCACAATTTGATAATAGATCAAACCTTACGATTAAGTCAATTCATCATTACCCTAAATCACTTCTCAAGAACTATTATAAAAAACTATACATCACCCTAATTCATTCATAATTAGAATAAGAACAGCATATAGTAGTAATTCAACCGTTAACCAAGTAAATTGAATGAACCATATACAATATAAGTCATGATCACAACCTAGGGTTAGGGAGTTTGGATCATGTGTTTCAAATTAGTCAAGACCTTCAATAATTACCATAATCAATTTAAAAATATATGTTAATTTATTAAATATAACCTAAAGAAAATATCAACAACTCAATTCATAACTTCAAAATTGTAATTGCATGAAACCCATTTGAAAACACTTTGAATGAACTTTTTTAGGAAAGAAGTCTCAATGGTGAAAAGATCCCATACCTCAAAGTTTTGGTGAAGATTTGGAGATGAAATCACCCTTTTACATCCCCCAATTTTCTTCCTAGACTTAGCCTTCAATGGAATCTTCAAAAAGAAAGACAAAGAAGAGACAAGATAGAGGAATTGCTTGTAGGAGTTCTAATTAGTTTAATGGGGTTAGGGACTTTGCATGGGAGGTTAACTAACTAAATTACACCCCCTTAATCCTCTAGTTAACCACATAATCCCTTTACTAATTATATGAAGCCAATTAAAAAACATGCAAGAATTTAAGACCCCTCACAGACGGAACCCCGTCGACGGTCCGTCTGTGAGTCGACCGACGGACCCCCTCTCATCCTGCACATCTGTCGGTAAGTTCAGAGAATTGTGAAGGCAAGGATTTCCTCCAGTTGTCTAATTGTGGGAAGACGGTGGCATCGACGGTCTGTCAGTCCACACACGAACCGTAGCCTGTCCCTTCGATGCACACTGCCTAGGCAGTGTCGCCTCAACCTGCAGATGTCCACCTCAAGGTCCCTTGGTTGGTCTTTGGGGATTCGTACCCAGACTTTTGGACCATGAAACATCTTTAACACATGTTACAAACATTCTCAAAAACTTTCATTAATTTCTGACTACTAAAAACTAGTCAAATAGACTAAGGCACACTAGTACCTCTTTGAACCAACTTTCGAACGTCATGGACATTCTAGGACATTTTGTTTTCTAAACTTCCTTAATGACCTATACATTAAACAAACCTTTAAAACAGTTTCTAGACTTCATCACACCTATTTTAGACTTTACGACACTTCTTGGATTTCTGAAGTGTTACAACTATGATGGCTTGCGACTAGTGATGTAGTTCAATTGAAGTATACCTTTTGAATAGGCTACACAAATTTTGTTATGATGTTGAATTGAAATGTCTTGATTATGTTATTTTGATATTATGCTTCATATCAAATTATATAAGGTTGGTGATGACTTTCCTATGTGCCTTATTATGAAATGATGATGATTATGTGATAATCTCATATATGAGGGTTCTTATGAAAGAATATTCTCATGAAATACATATGAAGCTAAATGACTGTGATTATACAAGGGACTTACCCTATGACATAAACTAAGTGATGATTAATAAAGAAAGACATTTCCAAAGGATATAGCCTAGAATAGAGTGAACTTGACATAGGGAGGTCTTGACTTCCCATAGAGAGAGATTCACCCTATTGTTCCACAGGAGGTGTTAACTCCCCTATGATGAAAAATCACCAAATGGATTCCTATGAGAGGAGGATCCAATTGCAAAATGGCATGTAGAGAGATCATAATTATCTTGTAGTTCTAGAAATATGTTGCCACTATAGCAAGACTAGCTAGTGTATCCACCTACAAAGCTACGTTTATGTTAGTATTTACTTTGCCGAGTAGACCACCTTTCATCGGTGTAAGTTTTTATAATACCGGATTCCACACTTAGCTCTTGTGGTCTATATCATTGAAGGCAAATGTTCCCGAAAGTAAAATGGAGTAATTATGTGAACTCTTGATAGGGTGACTTGAGAGGTTGGATAATTCTAGGTAGTTTCCATCACCATTTTTCAGCATTGTAATGACCCAAAAGCTCCTCTTTAGAATTTTTAATTTTTCTTTGACTTAAGTTAATTAATCGATAGTTTATGGGCTAAAATGATAATTTATTTAAGACCCTATACCATTTCGACTATATATAATAAAATATGTGGGTAAAACCTATCACTTTTAGTACATAATTAATTTTTTTTTAAAAAGAGTCAGAAAACACAAACGAAAAAGGGAGAGGAATAATGTAACCTAGCACAGAATCTATAAAAGAGGAAAAACAAAAAGAAAGCAATTTGCAAAATTCCCGTCGGCCATCTTCAATTCTTGGTAGGCATGCATTAATTACTTTATGTTACATTATATAAAATATAGAAAATGTTTAACTGTTGGATATATATATATAGAATTGGAAGGAGTATATTGGTTGGAATTTTTAGGGGAGGAAATGATACTTAAACTATGCCTAATTTAAATGCTTTTGTGAAAATGTTTTCATTAAATGGCTATATATATATATATATATATGATATGATATTATAATGGAATGGTAGGAAAAGAGATTTGGAATAAGAAATGGGCAATGTTATACGTATTGGAGTTGGGTATGAATATGACTGATTTCTATGGTCTAATCATTGTCCAATGATGTCCTAATAATTGGACAATGATGGCTTAATCATTGGACAATGATGGCCTAATCATTGCACAATGATCCTTGGGAAATTTAAGTGAGGAATAGTGATAGTTAATTAGGTTTTGCTGCACGAATATTTTATCCCAGAGCTTTCTTTTAAAATTAATATATATATATATATATATATATATATATATATATATATATATATATGGTATCACATTATTATTAAAGTTATGAGTTAGTGATAGAAGTAATCAAATATTAGATTAAAATGTTATATGAATATCATTAAATTTATGGTGTTGGGGAATTATTCTTTAATCTTAGACTTGAAATTTGGAAATATGAGAATTTATATGTTAACTTAATAATAAAGTTGGATTTGCTTTTTGGTCTAAGCTAAACCTATATAACGTAAGTGTTGTAAGTGTCGGAATCTGATTCCAGCTATATACATGAATAGATTGCATTCGTTTAGAAGCTCAACGAAAGGGGAAAACACAAGTCCTGGAGTGATTGTTCGTTGATTTGAGGCAAGTGAGTTTCTAAACTCTTGTCAAGCGTATGAAATTCGTGTATCTTCTTGTGTGATGTTGAGAATGATTTGGAGACTTGTTGCTTATTTTTTGGTGTTGTATTCCTTGTTGTAAATTGTGCTTTGGTATCAAAATGGTTATCTCCTCATTTTCAATTGAGAATGTCCTTTGCATTGTATCTGACACATGGTTGTGGTAAGAGGATGTACCATTTCGAGGGTAGTATCGCGCGCCGCGATGGATAGCATATTTCGAAGGACGTATTGCGTGTCACGAAGGTTACTTTTATCGAGGGTCATGTCGTGTGCCGCGACAGATGCATGGACAGATATTTCCCCCATGGGTCCCGGACTGAGAGACAGCGGGTATGTATCGTAAATAAAGACATGCATCACTATATGTGACATTGCATCTCATGGCATTGCACATTTGTTATTGGTGAACTTGAACACGTGTTTTGCTGATCTTGTGAGTGTTCTTCTGTGAAGCTTGTGACTGTTGAATATTAAGTTGTTATTGAGAATGTGTAAACTCATAGAGTGTGGTTATTGAATTGTGTGTTTGGTAAACTGTAAACTATTAGGCTGTAGCGTGGAGGTCTAGATAGGGTTTAAGAAGTACCCGTATTTTTTTCACTTAACTTGTGTTTAGAGGTTTGCTTGTTGGGTACCGCATGGTTTGGTACTGACTCCTTTCTTCTACAAACTTTTGTAGGTTACAAGCCCGAATTTTTGTGATACCTTCCATTCTCTTCATTTCCGAGGCATCCTGTGGAGGACTGTGAGGTAGCTGCTTGTCATCTCATTGAACTTTCCTACTCCAGTTTATGACTTTGTTTTTATTTGAAAGACAACTTCATTTAGACTTCTATTTTGTTTCAATTCTAAGATTTACATTAGAGGCTTGTGCATGTGACAACCTGGTTTTGGGGATTGAATTAATATAACTTGGTTTTTTTTTATAGAAATTGTTATTGGATTGTCATTTACTTCCGCACTTTGTTAGAAATTGGGTTTTAGGCTAACTTGTCTTGGTGGGATAAGACTAGAGCCATCACACCCATTTCTGGTCGTGACAAAATGGTTTTAGAGCCCCAGGTTCATAGGTCTCACGTGTATACAAGCCGAGTCTACGTAGAGTCTTAAGGATCACTACGGAGACGTCCGTATTCATCTCTGAGAGGCTATAAAGATTACTAGGAAACTTCCTTTTGTTTATTCTTTCTCATCGTGCGTAGTTACCTTCGTTAGTACGGAGATGTTGTATACTCTTTTGACCGATGATGAGGACTAGAACTAATGTTACTGGTTGTAGAGGGGAGGCACTTCCCGAGGTAGTTGTAGAGGCCCCATCTAGGGGTAGGGGTAGATCTCAAGCTAGATGTCGTGCTAGCAGTACGACAGTATCCAGAGGTCGTGGACGTGGAGCAGCACCAGTGAGAGGTCATGCTAGAGAGGTCTCTACAGAACCTCAGATTGATGGAAGGGAGGACCAGGTTCCTTCAGATCCTGTAGTCACATCTTTGCTTCAAGGTACACTATTGAGGGTGTTAAGTGTGCCAGAGGGCTTTTCTCAGGGTGGTTGTGCGACTACAACACCACATGACTCTCGTACTAGAGAGGGGTCTTAGACCCAGGAGCAACAACAAGGTCTAGCTATTCAGGATGCGGTGGGGCAACTACCAGTAGATCCCGCGGTTCAGAATGATGTTGCACTAGCAGATGGGGGTTAAATTGCACCGGTGGTTGTTCTGACAGAGGATGAGCAGCGTAGGTATGAGAGATTTCGAAAGATTGACCCACCTCAGTTTTAGGGTGGAAAGAGCGAGGATGCTCATGAGTTTCTAACTACCTGTCGAGAGTTATTAGAGGTGGTTGGATTTGGTGAGTCACATGGGGTTCGATATGCTACACTCCAGCTTCGTGGGCCAGCAAGATACTAGTGGAGGACTTATTCGGAGAGTTTACCAGTTCGATCTCCTCCAGTGACTTGGGAGCAGTTTGCTAGTGCATTCCAAGATCATTTTATACCATGGAGCATGAGAGAGGAGAGTCGCTTGAGGTTTGAGAGTCAGAGACAGGATGGTTTATCGGTTACAGAGTATAAGGTGCATTTTTGCAAGTTTTCTAGGCATGCATTGGCCATTATTCCAAATGAGACAGAGAGAATCCACAGGTTTGTGAGGGGATTGACTTTCTCTATCAGGTTAGTTGTGTTTCGGATATCTAGGGAGGGGGCTTCATCTAGTCCATTGTGAGCGCCGCCAAAGAGGCGGAATTGATGGAGAGAGAGGAGTTTGGAGACGTATATCAGGCCAGTTTCATGGTGCCTCATCTAGGTGTAGGGGATCACAGAGAGTGAGTGGTTTTTTTCAGCAGCGTGGACCTATTCATGCATCTATGTCGACATTTGAGGGTTCCGGACATCTAGGGGTACTTATGGCCCTGGTTAGGGCTAGTACAGTTCACAGCAGCGATCTACAGGGCGAGGCAATTATAGTGGGTTTTCAGGGTCCACACAACAGTTCCGAGGTAAGAGATTTTGTTTTACTTGTGGAGATCCCAATCGTCTAATGCGACAGTGTACTTAACATAGGGGTCCTGGTGGGCCTCGACCTAATTCTTTATTCTAGACTAGACCACCAGCACGACACGGTAGAGGTCGTGGCAGAGTTCAGTCAGGTAGAGGTGATAGAGTTTCTAGTAGTGGTGTTGCAGCTCAGTAGAGTGGGGGTAGAGGTGCCACCAAGGATTGAGGTGGACGAGGAGGCCACTGCTATGCTTTCCCCGGGAGACCTGAGGCGGAGACCTCCGTTGCTATTATTACAGGTATCATCCCATTATGCCATCAACCTACGTCTGTGTTGTTTGATCCAGGTTCTACATTCTCTTATGTGTCTACATATTTTGCTTCGAAATTTGATATGATATGTGATAGCATGACTGTACCTATTCGTGTTTCTACACCTGTGGGTAAGCCCTTAGTGGTGGATCGAGTATATCAATCCTGTCTTATTTCATTGGCTGGGTATGACACTTGGGTAGACATAATAATTCTGGGGATGGTAGACTTTGATGTCATCTTGGGTATGGATTGTCTTTCTCCTTATCATGTTGTCCTTGATTGTAATGCTAAGACTGTGACTTTAGCAATGCCTGGTATTCCGAGGGTTGAGTGGAAGAGTGCTAGTGGTTCTTATCCTAGCAAGGTCATCTCTTTTATCCGTACTCAGAAATTTGTGGAGAGGGGGTGTTTGTCTTACTTAGCGTTTATTCGGGATACTAGTGTTGAACCACCTTCCATGGACTCTGTTCCCGTGGTTTAGGAGTTTCTCGATGTATTTCCTTCTGATCTTCCAGGTGTTCCTCCCCATAGGGATATCGATTTGGCTATTGATTTTGAGCCGGTCACTAAGCCTTTTTCTATACCTCTATATCATATAGCCCTAACAATGTTGAAAGAATTGAAGGATCAGTTGCAAGATTTATTGAGTAAGGGTTTTATTCGCCCTAGTATATCACCTTGGGGTGCCCCTGTATTGTTTCTGAAGAAGAAGGATGGGACTATGAGAATGTGTATAGATTACAGACCGTTGAACAAGGTAACAGTTAAGAATAAGTATACTCTTCCGCATATTGATGACTTATTTGATCAGTTACAGGGAGCATCATTGTTCTCTGAGTTTGATTTGAGGTCTGGGTATCATCAGTTGAAGATTAGGGCATCAGATATCCCTAAGACACCTTTTCGGACCCGGTATGGGCATTATGAGTTTCTATTGATGTCCTTCGGATTGACTAATGCCCCTGCAGAATTAATGGAGTTGATGAATGGGGTTTTTCGACCATATCTTGATTCTATTATGATTGTTTTCATCGATGACATCTTTGTTTACTCTAAGATTGAGGAGGACTATGTCCGACATCAACGATTGTACTTCAGAGGTTGAGAGATGAGAAGTTGTATGCCTTGTTCTCAAAGTGTGAGTTCTGGCTTCATTCTGTGTCATTCTTGGGACACGTTGTGTCCAAGGAGGGTATTAGAGTAGATCCGGCCAAAATTGAGGAAGTTAGGGGCTGGACGCGACCTACTTCACCTACTGAGATTACGAGTTTTATGGGATTGGCAAGCTATTATCGACGATTTGTTCAGAGTTTCTCTACTATTGCAGCTCCATTGACTAGATTGACTCGACAGGATGTGGGTTTTCATAGGTCAGATGAGTGTGAGGAGAGCTTTCAAAAGCTCAAGACTTTATTGACTTCTTTTACTGTGTTGACTCTACCTAAGGAAGGTGTAGACTTTACTGTGTATTGTGATGCTTCAGGAGTTAGTTTGGGTGGTGTGTTGATGCAGAAGGGGAAAGTGATTGCTTATGCTTCTAGGCAATTGAAGTCCCATGAGAAGAAATACCCTACTCATGATATGGAGTTAGCGGCTGTGGTATTTGTACTTACGTTATGGCGTCATTATTTGTATGGAGTGTATTGTGAGATCTTCACTGATCATCGTAGTATTCAGTATATGTTTAGCAAGAGGGATTTGAACTTGAGGCAACGGAGATGGCTTGAGTTGCTGAAGGACTATGATGTGACCATTCTGTATCATCCAGGAAAGGCCAATGTTGTGGCCGATGCTCTGAGTAAGAAGACTCCTAACATGGGGAGTCTTGCAGCGTATTGTATTGAGGAGAGACCATTGGCTAGAGATGTGCAGATATTAGCTAAGAGTCCTTTCCGCATGCAGATTTCAGAAGAGAGTGATGGGATGATTGCTTTTATTGAGGCTTGGTGTTCTTTGGTCGAGCAAATCCGTGCACACCAATTTGAAGATGAAAAATTATGTCTCATTCAAGACAAAGTATTGAGAGCGGAAGCTAAGGAGGTTGTACTTGATTCTGATGGTGTCTTGCGGATCAGAGGTAGAATTTGTGTGCCCAAGACAGGAGATTTGATTAGATTGATTCTTGAGGAGGCCCATTGTACTCGGTATTCCGTCCATCCGGGAGCGGCGAAGATGTATCATGATCTAAGTCAGCATTACTGGTGGTGTGGGATGAAGTGAGATATTTCAGACTTTGTTTCGAGGTGTTTGACTTGCTAGCAGGTCAAGTGTGAGCACCAGCGGCCCGGGGGTGTATCTTAGAGGATGCCTATTCCTACTTGGAAGTGGGAGCGGATTACTATGGACTTTGTTATGGATTTGCCAACAACAGTAGGTGGTTATGACTCTATTTGGGTTGTTGTTGATAGGCTGACCAAGTCTGCCCACTTCATCGCGGTTCGGGTAAAGTATACAGCAGAAAAGTTAGCCAAACTATATATCAGTAAGATTGTGCGACTACATGGAGTTCCTATTTCTATCATATAAGATCGAGGTTCACTATTTACTTCTCACTTCTGGAAGGCATTACAACATGGTCTAGGTACTCACTTAGATATGAGTACGGCATTTCAACCTCAGACAGATGGTCAATCTGAGAAGACCATTCAGGTATTGGAAGATATGCTTCGAGCGTGTGTGATTGATTTTGGTGCAAGATGGGATTGACATTTACCCTTAGTAGAGTTCGCCAATAATAACAGTTATCACTCTAGTATCCAAATGGCCCCATTTGAGGCATTGTATGGTAGACGATGTAGATCTCCTATTGGTTGGTTTGATTCCGCGGAGACGGACTCTTTGGATACAGACATGCTTAGAGATGCTATGGAACAAGTCCGTATGATTCAGTATAGACTGTTGACAGCCCAGAGTCGACAGAAGAGTTATGCAGACCAGAGAGTGAGAGCCTTAGTGTTTATGGAGGGTGATCATGTTTGGCTCCGAGTATCACCCATGAAGGGTGTGATGAGGTTTGGAAAGAAGGGAAAGCTTAGCCCTAGGTTCATTGAACCTTTTGAGATTTTGAGCCGAGTGCGAGAGGTGTCCTATAAGTTGGCCTTGCCACCTTGTTTGTCAGCAGTTCATCCTGTTTTCCATGTCTCTATGCTTCGGAAGTATATTCTGGATGAATCTCATGTGATTTCACTCGATTCTGTGGATCTGTGTCCAGACTTGACATATGAGGAGGAGCCTATATCTATATTGGATAGGCAAATCCGAAAGTTTATGACCAAGGATCTTGTTTCAGTAAAGCTGCAATGGAAGCACCATTCAGTAAGAGAAGCAACTTGGGAGACAAAGTCTGACATGCGTGCCAGATATCCTTAACATTTTGAATCTTCAGGTAATTACTTTTACTCTATGTTCGAGGACGAACATGATTTTTAGTGGTGGATAATGTAATGACCCAAAAGATCCTCTTTAGAATTTTAAATATTTATTAAAACTTAAGTTAATTAATCGATAGTTTATGGGCTAAAGTGATAATTTATTTAAGACCCTATACCATTTACACTATATTTAACAAAATATGTGGGTAAAACCTATCACTTTTAGTACAATAATTAATATTTTAAAAAAAGACTCAGAAAACACAAACGAAAAAGGGAGAGGAATAACGTAACCTAGCGCAGCATCGATCAAAGAGGAAAAACAAAAAGAAAGCAATTTGCATAATTCCCGTCGGCCATCTTCAATTCTTAGTATGCATGCATTAATTACATTATGTTAGTTTATATAAAATATAGAAAATGTTTAACTATTGGATATATATATAGAATTGGAAGGAGTATATTGGTTGGAAGTTTTAGGGGAGTAACTGATACTTAAACTATGCCTAATTTAAATGCTTTTGTGCAAATGTTTTCATTAAATGGCCATATATATATATGATATGATATTATAATGGAATGGAAGGAAAAGAGATTTGGAATAAGAAATAGGCAGTGTTATACGTATTTGAGTTGGGTATGAATATGGTTTATTTCTATGGTCTAATCATTGTTTAATGATGGTTTAATCATTGGACAATGATTGCCTAATCATTGGACAATGATCCTTGGGAAATTTAAGTGAGGAATAGTGATAGTTAATTTGGTACTGCTGCACGAATATTTTATCCCTTAACTTTCTTTTAAAATTAATATATATATATGATATCACATTATTATTAAAGTTATGATTTAGTGATAGAAGTAATCAAATATCAGATTAAAATGTTATATGAATATCATTAAATTTATAGTATTGGGAAATTACGCTTTAACCTTAGACTTGAAATTTGGAAATATGAGAATTTATATGTTAACGTAATTATAAAGTTGGATAAGCTTTTCGGTCTAAGCTAAACCTATATAACGTAAGTGTTGTTAGTGTCGGAATCTGATTCAAACTATATACTTGAATAGATTGCATTGGTTTGAAAGCTCAACGAAAGGGTAAAACACAAGTCCCGGAGTGATTGTTCGTTAATTTGAGGCAAGTGGATTTCTAAACTCTTGTTAAGTGTATTAAATTCGTGTATCTTCTTGTGTGATGTTGAGAATGATTTGGAGACTTGTTGCTTATTTGTTGGTGCTGTATTCCTTGTTGTAAGTTGTGCTTTGGTATCAAAATGTTGATGTCCTCATTTTCATTTGAGCATGTCATTTGCATTGTATCTCAGACATGGTTGTGGTAAGAGGATGTACCATTTCGGGGGTCGTGTCGTGTGCCGCGATGGATATCATATTTCGAGGGACGTATCGCACGTTGCGAAGGTTACTATTATCGAGGGTTGTGTCGTGCACCGCAAAAGATGCATGGACAGATATGTCTCCCATGGGTCCCGGACTGAGAGACAGCAGGTGTGTATCTTTAAGAAAGACATATATCACTATATTTGACATTGCATCTCATGGCATTGCACATTTGTTATTGATGAACTTGAACACGTGTTTTGCCGATCTTGTGAGTGTTTTTCTGTGAAGCTTGTGACCGTTGAATATTGAGTTGTTATTGAGAATGTGTAAACTGATAGAGTGTGGTTATTGAGTTGTGTGTTTGGTAAACTGTAAACTGTTAGGGTGTAGCGTGGAGGTCTAGATAGGGTGTATGAAGTACTTGTATTTTTGTTCACTTAACTTGTGTTTAGAGGTTTGCTTGTTGGGTATCGCGTGGTTTGGTACTCACTCCTTGCTTCTACAAATTTTTGTAGGTTACGAGCCCGAATTTTTGTGATACCTTCCATTCTCTTCATTTCCGAGGCATCTTGTAGAGGATTGTGAGGTAGTTGCTTGTCATCTCAGCGAACATTCCTACTCCAGTTTATGACTTCGTTTTTACTTGAAAGACAACTTCATTTAGACTTCTATTTTTTTCAATTCTAATATTTACTTTAGAGGCTTGTGCACGTGACAACCTGGTTTTAGGGATTGAATTAATATGACTTAGTTTTTTTTATAGAAATTGTTGTTGGACTATCAGTTACTTCCGCACTTTGTTAGATATTGGGTTTTAGGCTGACTTATCTTGGTGGGATAAGACGAGTGCCATCACACCCATTTTGGGTCGTGACAAGCATAGACCCATGAAATACCGGGTGCATTCGTAAGTGTCCTGTAGGCAATGCCGATTTCTAAAAAGGATTACTAATCCTTAACTTTTCGAGGAATCCTTCATCAGTGGTGCAAATTCAAAAGACACCTCCCCCACGCGATTCAGAACTTCAAATTTATCAATATACCTCGTACTAAGCTTACCTTGCTTACTAAAAAGCATCACCCCTTTCATGGGTGAAACCTTCAGCAAGACTTGTTCACCCTCCATAAAATCCATGTCCCCAACCTTTCGATCTACACATTCTTTCTGCCTGCTCTGCGCTGCTAGAAGCTTCTCCTAGATGAATTTTATATTATCTAACGATTCCCTCAAAAGATCGGTACCCCAAGGTCTTACCTCAAATGCATCAAATCAACCAATGAGAGACCTACATCTCCTCCCATACAGTGCCTCAAATGGGACCATATCAATACTTGAGTGATAGCTATTATTGTATGAAAACTGTGCTAAGGATAAGAAATTATCCCAATGACCACCAAAATCTATCATACACGCATGAAGCATATCCTCCAACACTTGAATTGTTCGTTCAGACTGCTTATCGGTCAGAGGGTGAAATGCAGTACTAAAATCCAATCTAGTACCTAATTCAACATGTAAGGTCTTCCAAAACATAGAAGTAAATTGCGTACCTCTATATGATATGATGGAATGTGGAACTCCATTTAATCGAAAGATTTCTAAGATATACAGTTTGGCTAAATTCTCTACGTTGTAAGTCATGTTGACCGTAATGAAGTGAGCAGACTTAGTTAACATGTCAACAATTACCCAAATATAATCAAACTTACTCAATGTCTTTGGAAGACCAACTACCGAATCCATTGGAATTCTTTTTCACTTCCATTCAGGAATGGGCATTTTTTGAAGTGTCTCTCCAAGCCTCTGGTGTTCATACTTTACCTGCTGACAATTTGGGCATTGGGAAACAAAATCCACAATGTCACGCTTCATTCTACTCCACTAATAATGTTGCCTTAGATCACGATACATCTCGGTTGCACTAGGATGTATAGAATACCTCGAACTATGAGCATCTGTAAGAATAATGTGAGTCAAATCATCAATACGAGGCACACATACTCTTCCCTTAATTCTCAAGACGCATTTCTCATCAATTATTGCCTCTTTATCCTTTCCTCACACTACCATATCTCGAATTCGGCTCAACTTCTCATCAGCAAACTTCTTTCCCTTAATGTTGTCAAGAAAGGAAGATCTTTCTTCCACAGAGGCCAAAAATCATTCTTTCTCTAGTACTTCCAGCCTCATAAAGTCATTAGCCAGAGTCTGAAAGTCTCTAGCCAATGGGCGTCTACAAACCTGTAAGTTGGCTAAACTACCCCTGCTCCCTGCTTTTCTACTTAAGGAACCTGCCACAACATTAGCTTTTACAGAGTGATATAAAACAGTAATATCATAATCTTTTAATAATTTCATCCACCTTCTCTGCCCTCAAATTTAAATCCTTCTGAGTAAAGACATATTGTAGACTACGATGATCTGTGTAAACTTCACACTTGACCCCATATAGGTAATACCTCCACTCCTTTAATGCAAATACAACTGCAGCCAACACTAAATCATTGGTCGGATAGTTACGTTCATTCATTTTCAATTGCCTCGAAGCATAAGAAATTACATTCCTCTCCTGCATTAGCACTGCAACTAAAAAAGAATAAGATGCATCACAATAAACAATAAAATTCTTACCTTCCACTGGCAAAGTAAGAATTGGCGCAGTAGTTAACAAGGCCTTATGTTTTTGGAAGCTTTCTTCACATTCATACGACCATACAAATGGAACATTCTTCTTAATCAAAATTGTCACCTGCGAAGCAATAGAAGAAAATCCCTTGACAAATCGACGGTAGTAGCTAACTAAACCAACAAAGCTCCTTACCTCTGAAACATTAGTAGGTCTTACCTAACTCTTCACTGCTTCAATCTTAGAAGGATCCACCATCACTCCATCCTTAGAAACCACGTGCCCCAAGAAGGACACTGAATCTAGCCAAAATTCACACTTGGAGAATTTTGCATAAAGCATTTTCTACCTCAACAACTCCAATACAATTCTTAAATGCTCCTCATGTTCTTTCTTTCTCTTTGAGTATATCAGTATATCATCAATAAATACAATAACAAATAGATCTAGATATGGCTTAAAATCCCGTTCATCAGGCTCATGAGAGCAGCAGGGGCATTCGTAAGCCCAAAAGACATTACTAAGAATTCATAATGCCCATACCTGGTTCGAAAAACAGTCTTTGGCATATCTGTTGCCCGTATTTTCAATTGATGATAAACAAATCTCAAATCAATTTTAGAGAAGACACAAGCACCTTGTAACTGATCGAAGAAATCATCAATGCGAGGAATGGGATACTTGTTCTTAATAGTTACCTTATTTAGCTGCCTGTAGTCTATGCACATCCAAAAAATTCCATCTTTCTTCTTTACAAATAAAACAAGAGCACCCCTAGGGATGCACTCAGTCTAATAAAGCCTTTACCGAACAACTCCTGAAGTTGGGCCTTTAACTCTCTTAACTCGGCTAGAGCCATTCTATAAGGGGGAATGGAAATGGGGCGAGTACTTGGCTCCAGATCAATACAAAAATCAATATCCCTATCCGGTGGCATACCAGGAAGGTCTGCAGGAAACACATCCACAAACTGACGGACTATCGAAACAGACCCGATCGAAGGTAATTTGGAAGTGTCATCCTTGAGATGTGCCAAGAAAGATAAACAACCCTTACTCACCATCCTCTTAGCACGATGAAAAGACATAATACAAATTGGAGTGGAAATATAGTCACCCTCCCACACTAGCGGATCAGTCCAAGGCTTGGCTAATGTCACATTTTTAGCATTACAATCTAAGATTGCAAAATTTGGAGAAAGCCAAGCCATACCTAAAATTACATCAAAATCAACCATCTCTAGAATAATAAAATCTACATAAGTATTGCTCCCCACAAAAGTCACAAGGCAAGACCTATACACATTCTCAACTATCACAGACTCACCCACAGGAGTAGAGACACGAAAAGGCATGTCAAGCAAATCACAGAATACATAAAGACCAGTAGCAAATGAGGAAGATACATATGAAAATGTGGATCCACGATTAAACAATACAGAAGCCATGCAATCACAGACCAAAAGAGTACATGTGATAACAATATCAAATGTCTCTACTTCAGACCTCTCGGGGAAAGCATAACAATGGGCCCTATCACCTGTCTGTTCAGTGCCCCTACCAAGCTGCGCTTTCCAACTTTCCCGCCACCATGACTAAATTGGTGACCACCATTAATTTGTCCACCACGTCCTCCAGTATGGCATCCTCTACCATGACGACCTCTACCTCTAACTACTAGGGGTCTGCAACTCTTTTTCGGACAATATTTTCTAATATGTCCAGCCTATCCACATCCATTACAATTCTGGATTCAAGTACAGGTCTCTATGAAAATGACGAAGACTGTAGATAACCTCCAAACATAGAAAAAGGATGACTACTACTCTGCGATGGACTGCCATCTGAAGCCTGCAATGAAGACTGAATAGAACGGGCTCGATAACCTCCTAAACTCTACCCTCTGGAGTAAGAACCACTAAACTCACCTCCCTTACAAAACTTTTTGAATATCGATGTTGTGGTGAAGTCGTGTGGCTTCACCCCCTCTTGCTCTATCACAAAATCAACACCCTTCCTTGAAGGATTGTGCTGCAGCAGCTACCTGTAAGGCTGGAATCTACAAATCTGACCTCAATCCTTTCACAAAGTGGCGAATCCGCTCTTGTGCACTAAAGCAAAGCTGAGTGGCATACCTGGATAATGTACCGAATTTGGCCTCACAAGAAGCAATAGACATCCTTCCTTGCTCTAGGCTCAGGAACTCATCTCTCCTCCTATCCCTCAAAGTCCGGGATATATACTTCTCCATAAAGAAGCTAGAAAAAATGATGCCCAAGTCATTGGTGGTGGCCCTTGCTGGTTGACACTAAACATACGACCGCCACCACATTTTGGCATCCCCCTGAAACTGGTAGGTCACAAATTCAACACTGAATCGTTCTACTATGTCCACCTTATGTAGCAGCTCATGACGATCAACCAGAAAATCATAGGCATCTTCATATTCAGCACCCTTGAAGAATGGAGGTTTTAACTTTAAGAACATAATGAAAAGTTCATGTTGATCACTTGTCATTATAGACCCTGTAGTCAATCGAGCAAATGTGCCTACTTCCAATGATGCATCCATGCGGGGAGCCATAGCAGCAGCATGTTTTACCCCCTGAACCTGAGGCACTGGCGCAGAAAACAGTGGAGGTGTCTTGACCTGATCAGATAACCCGCTAAGATAAGTAAGAACCTGATTAATCATTTTTGGGGTAGGCTGGGGTGGTACTTCCTTATCATGAACCTGCTCATTTTCCCCTTCCTCACCCTCTCTCACTACCTCATCAGTCGGCGGAGGAGTCACTGCTATATTTCTTGCTGGACCAGATATTTGTCCTCTGCCTCTAGTGGGCGTCCTCGTGCAACCTCTACCACGACCTCTTGCCACTGCTCCTCCTCGAGTTACAGCCCCAATAGTTTCTCAGACGCACGTTGTATTTCCGGTGTTGTTGTTGGCATAGTTGTTGCTCTAGTTCTAACCATCTGTGAAATAGAGTGACAATGTTAGTTACCAATTTGTATCACCTAGATACCAATTGGATCCAAGTAATAGCATCAAAGAAAGAAAGAATAGAGTTTTCCTAAATTCCTATATCCTCTCGAAGAAAAGTAAAGGCGTCCCCATACCGTTCCTCAAGACTCTACTAGTTTTGTCCTTGTGTGATGAGACCAACGAACGTAATGCTCTGCTACCATGTTTGTCACGACCCATAATGAGTCGTGAGTGGCACCCACACTAAACAACTAGGTGAGTGAACCAAAAACTATAAACCCGAACATTTACCAATAGTTCAACTACGAATAACAAAAATAATGCGTAGATCCAAAACTTATTAATGTAACCAATTAAATAAGCTTTTAAAGTTTAACACTTATTACTCCCAAAATCTGGAAGTCATCACATCAAGAACATCTATCCTCAATTTACCAAATCTAAGAGTATTTAAGAAACCAAAATAAGTAAAAAGATTGTCCATGTCTGAAATTCAAAAACATCAAGACGTGAATGAGAGAATCCAGCACGAGCTAGAAATAATAGCTTCCTCTGAACTATGATACGTTGGAGATTGACTAGATTTGAGGGCGAGGGGAAGTCGATGGTACACTTGTTGCACTACACAAAAGAACAAAGAAGAAAATACAAGTAGGTGTCAGTACAAGGAACACGTAGTGAGTAGGTATCATCGGTAAAGTCAAAATAGAAATCAATATATAATGAATAATAATATAAAATCAACTACAAGACTTAACAGGTGTCAAGCAACAACACATGAACCATTGACAACAAAAATACAATAGGTACACCATCAATCACAACATCAAGCACACGTATGAGGAGTGATGCCTCCACACTATACTCATTTGGAAAATAGGTTCCTTGAGATTAAGTATATTAAGTTACTTCAAGATTCCTTGCTATTAATGCTATTGTTTCGGAACGTGACACTCTGATCCCATAATACCGTGTCGGAACGTGACACTCCAATCATATAATACTGTGTTGGAACGCGACACTCCGATCCAATTATCTCATTAGCTTATTTCTGCAAGCCTTCTTTATTCAAGGCGTCAATTTAAAAGAGAGTGTTCAAGATTAGAAATTCAACTCTCTCATAATTTTAGGCCAACCACAAACCACACAATCAAAACGTACAACCACACAATCAAGTACATAGGAGACATTACTATATTACTCAATACATCTCAATCAATATTTAGAGTTTATCTATCAAATAGAAATAAACCATAACCTACCTCCACCGGAGAGTCGAAGTCAAGCAACTACTTCTCCAATTTCTTTCCTTTCCTTATTGCCTCTGAAACCTTCCAATCTATCAAGTATATATATGCATAAGGTGTAAGTTGACAATCCAATGAACACTCAGATTATTTTGTGTCTAACCTATACCCATTAATTCACCTAAATATCTAATCATTTTCTTAAAGTTCCAACCTAAGGGTAAGTCTTAATTCTTTTATTTAACACAACTTAATGAAATTTAAATAATTCAATAAACCTATTATTTAATTACCTATCTATATCAATATATTAAAAACTAACTTTATAACAGATTCGAATTAATAACCTTAATTCCTATACTACTGGTGATAAAACGAGTAGTAGGCTCAACCAACTGTAATCCTATTCCTATATATATAAAACTCAATTTAATGAGCACTAAGCATTAATGGTCATCTTAAGGCTAATGTAGTAACCTTAATTCTCTCTGGTGGATTATAGGTTTGATAGTCCTGATAAGCTCTTTATTATTGTGCACCTGAACATGCATTGATACCCTTAAACAGCTATGCAATAGAATGTTATACTAGTTGTCAAAGTGGGAGCATTTATCTATTCGAGCTTTGATCCACATGGATGAAAATTAACCTTTATCTTTCTATTATGGTTGCAGCTGCCACAGATAGTTGTGGAGGATGTTCTCGCTTTCGACGAGAGCTTTTGAATAAGTGTTGCAGCTAGAGCAGACACCGGCAAATCTGACGATGACAAAGCAGGTTCCATTTCTTATTATTTCCGATGGCATATGCTTCATTACGTCTTTCAACTTGTGAAATAAGCTTTATTGACTTTCTTTTGGCAGAAAGACTATAAAGAGCTGTATTGACCGTAATGAATATGGTAGATTGTCTTGTTTACAAAACATATGTATATATTATATTTCCTTCCTGAACTACACATACTAAGTGTATATATTTTCCTACCTTATCACAAGTATCCTCTCTTTAGTATATATATTAAGGTCTGCACATGTAATTGGAAAGATGGAGATGAACAGTGAGGAGAAATTGTCAAGGATTTTCCTATACACAATCGTAATAATATTAATCCGCAATAACAACATCTACAACCCAAAGCCGCCACCACTCAACTTACACTACATGCATCCCTAAATATTTCATATTGCATCATATTCAATCTCCTAATGGTATCTTTAAGCCATCAAAATTTTAATTAACGAAGTTGGAGAATGAAGTCACCTGGGTATCGTCTTCACTGGTAGATGACGCAGCCCCAGGTAAGGTTTCTCTACTATAATCGTCTTGTTTAGCCTTTTAATTATTTAGGGTAAGAAAATTATTAACTAATAATTAAATAATTACTAAACCCTCTAATTTATTCTAATTCATGGGCCATATGGTAATTTAATTAAATATTTATGGATTGAGTTCATTAATTACCAACTAGTAAAGCAATTAAAATCAACCCACTAAATTTATAATTGTAGTTACGAATAGTCTAAAATATCCATTTAGAATCTACCGGAAAAATGTTTATGAAATAAACAGTTCTAGTACTCAAAACGACCAAAAGATTCGTTACACAAACCAATACAACTACTCCGTATCACCCTTACGATTTTGATCACCCTCTTTATTAGCTACGTCATCACTGCTTGGCGGACATGGAGGAAGAAAATTTCCTGATTCATAAAGAAAAGTTAATTGGGCCTCAAGAAATTAACAACTTTCTAAGTAGAATAATTTTAGTTTTAACTTTATCCCAATGCTATATTTAAAAAACCAAATAACATTAAATATTTATATAAATTAACAAGTTTTTAAGTCTAATTAATTTAGTTTTAACTTAGTTCCAAAACTATATTCACCAACTAAATTACATTAACTTATTTGAAGAACATAACAACTTTCTAAGTCTAATTATTTTAGTTTAAACTTAATTCCAACACTATATTCACCAACTAAATCACATTACTTATTTAAATAAATTAATATCTATCCATGTCTAATTAGTTTAGTTTAAACTCAACTCCAACACTATATAAACCAACTATATCACATTAAATAATTTGATGAACTTAACAACTTTCTTAGTCTAATTAGTTTAGTATGAACTTAGTTCAAACACTATATCAACCAACTAAATCACATTAACTTATTTGAAGAATTAACAACTTTCTAAGTCTAATTAGGTAAATTCTTGTCACAACCCACTACGAGCCGCGAGTGGCACCCACACTTATCCTACTATGTGAGCGAACCAACAAATCTAAACCCCAACATTTCAACCATAATAAACAGAATATAATGCGGAAGACTTAAAACTCATTAACAAAATCAATAAATAAATTCTAAAATTTAATACTTATTATTCTCAAAATCTGGAAGTCATCACCACAAGAATATTCTATCCTCAAATTACAAAATCTAAGAGTATCTAGGAAGCTAAAATAAGTAAACAGATGGTCCATGTCTGAACTTCAAGGACATCAAGACATGAATGAGAGAGAATCCAGTCCGAGCTAGGAACAATAGCTCACCCTGAAATCTGACGTGATGAAGACTGGCTAGAGTTGAGGACAAGTTGAAGACGATGGCACGTTTGCTGCACTCCACAAAGAACAAAGAAGAAAATTACAAGTAGGGGTCAGTACAAGGCACAAGTAATGAGTAGGTATCATCGGCCAACTCAAAATAGAAAGCAATGTATATCAGATAATAACATAAAATCGACTACCATACTCAACTGGTGACAACAACAAGTACCATAACCATTGGCCACCACCCAAACACATCTATAAGGACTCAAGCCTCCATATCATACTCATTTGGGGAAATAGGTTCTCTAAATCTGAGTATATTAGCATAATTCAAGATTCATTCTCTTTACTATCCTGGGGTCGGAACGTGACACTCTGATCCCCTACTATCCTGGTGTCAGAACATGACACTCCGATCTACTACTATCCTGGTGTCAGTACGTGACACACCGATCCCCTAATTCTAAGTGTCGGTTCGTGACACCCGATCCCCTAATTCTACGTGTCGGTTCGTGACACCCGATGCCCTAATCTCATTGTTTTAGTTCATCAAGCCTTCTTTTATACCAAGGCATCATCATTAACAAAGTGGATTTAAGGTTTTTAAGATTCCACAGTATCATCATTATGATCCATCACCATTTAGATAATCATAACATGTAATAAAACAATTAAGCATATAGAAGACTTTACAATACACCCCAACACATATCATTCGCTATTTAGAGTTTACTATGAAATAGCATAAACCATTACCTACCTCCACTGAAGGATCTTGATCAAGCAAGCTATCCCCCAAAACCTTTGATTTCCTCTGCGTTCTTCTCTTTCCCTCGCTCGTTTCTCTCTTCTTTTCTTTGCTCTTTCTATTTCTCCTTATATAAACTCTTTTCTTTAACCCTAATTATCATCTAATTAAGTATAAAAGATAGTAAAAGTAACCCACTATTTATTTCAAGGTTATCTCCTTTATCCCCCAAGTAATTGAATTATTAACAATAAACCACTAAATTTATAATCATAAGCAGAAATAGTCCAAAACACCCCTTAAAAACTTTTAACAGAAATACGACCCAGTCAGGGTTACGCAGCCTGTGACGGTCCGTCATGACTGTGACGGTCAGTCCTTCCATTCCGTCGTGAAGTTCAGAGAGTCGATCTCAGTAACCAACTTTCCAGAGTCTAAGTGTTTTGGAACGAGACCCCCTCGACGGTCCATCGTGGGATCCATCGACCCAGACGACTATAACCAGAAATAAACTCTACTGCTCAAAATGACTAAACTAGTCGTTACAATAGATACCACTTTACCCATCGTTTCTTCGAACGATCACAAGAAGAAAAACAAGAGCGAGAAAGAGTACCCGAATATGTGAAAAGGGGTGGATATCTTTCTTGCATATCAGCCTCCTTCTCCCAAGTGGACTCTTTAACTGGCCGATTCTTCCATTGAACCTTGATGGATGCAATCTGCCTTGATCTCAACTTGCGGACTTCTCTATCTAAAATGGAAACAGGCTCCTCCTCATAAGACAAATTTTCATCAAGAAGAACTGAAGCCCAACGAATGATGTAGTTTCCATCCCCATGGTATCTTTTCAGCATAGACACATGAAATACCGGGTGCACTCCTGAGAGTCCTAGGGGCAAGGCTAATTCATAATCTACCTCCCCCACGCGCTTCAGAACTTCAAATGGACCAATGTACCTCGGACTAAGCTTACCCCGCTTACAGAACCGCATCACCCCTTTCATGGGTGAAACCTTCAGCAAGACTTGTTCACCCTCCATAAACTCCAAGTCTCTAACCTTTCGATCTACATATTCTTTCTGCCTACTTTGAGCCGCTAGAAGCTTTTCCTGAATACGTTTCACTTTATCTAACGATTCCCTCAGAAGGTCAGTACCCCAAGGTCTAACCTCAAATGCATCAAACCACCCAATGGGAGACCTACATCTTCTCACATACAGTGCCTCAAATGGGGCCATATCGATACTTGAGTGATATCTATTGTTGTATGAGAACTCTACTAAGGGTAAGAGGTTATCCCAATGACCACCAAACTCTATCACACATGCACGAAGCATATCCTCCAAAACCCGAATCATTCGCTCAAATTGACAATCAGTCTGAGGGTGAAATGCAGTACTAAGATCCAACCTAGTACGTAATTCAACATGCAATGTTTTCCAAAACATAGAAGTAAACTGTGTACCCCTATCTGATATGATGGAGAGTGGAACTCCATGCAATCGAACAATTTCTGAGCTATAAAGTTTGTCTAACTTCTCTGCATTGTTAGTCACCTAAACAAAAATGAAATGAGCAGACTTAGTCAATCTGTCAACAATTACCCAAATGGAGTCATACTTACCCATTGTCTTTGGAAGACCAACCACGAAGTCCATTGCAATTCTCTCCCACTTCCATTTAGGAATGGGCATTCTCTGAAGTGTCCCTCCAGGCCTCTGGTGTTCATACTTTACCTGCTGACAGTTCGGGCATTGATCAACGAAATCAACAATGTCACGCTTCATCCTACTCCACCAAAAATGTTGTTTTAGGTCACAATACATCTTGGTTGCACCAGGATGTATAGAATACCTTGAACTATGAGCCTCTGTAAGAATAGTGTGAATCAAATCATCGACGCGGGGTACACATACCCTTCCCTTAATCCTCAAAACACCTTCCTCATTGATTTTTGCTTCATTAGCCTCTCCTCGCAATACCTTATCTCGAATCCGGATCAGTTTCTCATCAGTAAATTGCTTTCCCTTAATATTGTCATGAAAGAAAGATCTTGCCTCCACACAGGCCAAAAATCCTCCCTTTTCTAGTACTTCAAGCCTCATAAAGTCATTAGCCAGAGTCTGAACCTCTCTAGACAATGGGCGTCTAGAAACCTGCAAGTGAGCTAGACTTCCCATGCTCCTTGCCTTTCTACTTATAGCATCTTCCACAACATTAGCTCTTCCCGGATGATACAAGATAGTGATATCATAATCCTTCAGTAGTTCCATCCACCTCCTCTGTCTTAAATTCAAATCTTTCTGAGTAAAGACATATTGTAAACTACGATGATCCGTATAGACTTCACACTTAACCCCATATAGATAATGTCTCCATTGCTTTAATGCAAACAGTACTTTAGTCAACTCCAAATCGTGGGTCGGATAATTACGTTCATGCACCTTTAATTGCCTCAAAGCATAAGCAATTACATTCTTCTCTTGCATTAGCACAGCACCCAAACCAGAATAGGATGCATCACAGTAAACAATGAATATAATGCGCAAGACTTAAAACTCATTAACGAAATCAATAAATAACTTCTAAAATGTAATACTTATTATTCCCAAAATCTGGAAGTCATCACCACAAGAACATTCTATCCTCAAATTACTAAATCTAAGAGTATCTAGGAAGCTAAAATATGTAAACAAACGGTCCATGTCCGAACTTCAAGGACATCAAGACATGATTTAGAGAGAATCCAGCCCGAGCTAGGAACAATAGCTGACCCTGAAATCTGACGTGATGAAGAATGGCTAGAGTTGAGAACGAGTTGAAGACGATGGCACGTTTGCTGCACTCCACAAATAACAAAGAAGAAAATTACAAGTAGGGGTCAGTACAACACACAAGTACTGAGCAGGTATCATCGGCCAACTCAAAATAGAAAGCAATATATATCAGATAATATCATAAAATAGACCACCATACTCAACTAGTGACAACAACAAGTACCATAACCATTGTTCACCACCCAAACACATCTATGAGGACTCAAGCCTCCACACCATACATATTTGGGGAAATAGGTTCTATAAATCTGAGTATATTAGCATAATTCAAGATTCATTCTCTTTACTATCCTTGTGTCGGAACGTGACACTCTAATCCCCTACTATCCTGGTGTCGGAATGTGACACTCCGATCCCCTACTATCCTGGTGTCGGTACGTGACACTCCGATCCCCTAATTCTACGTGTCGGTTCTTGACACCCGATCTCTTAATTTTACGTGTCGGTTCGTAACACCCGATCCCCTAATTCTACGTGTCGGTTCGTGACACACGATTGCCTAATCTCATTATTTTAGTTCATCAACCCTTCTTTTATACCAAGGCATCATCATTAACAAAGTGAATTTAAGGTTTTTAAGATTCCACAGTATCATCATTATAATCCATCACAATTTACATAATCACAACATGCAACAACACAATTAAGCATATAGAAGACTTTACAATACCACCCAACACATATCAATCGCTATTTAGAGTTTACTATGAAATAGAATAAACCATCACCTACCTCCACCGAAGCATCGTGATCAAGAAATCTATCCCCCAAAACCTTTTCTTTCCTCTGCGTTCTTCTCTTTCCCTCGCACGTTTCTCTCTTCTTTTCTTTGCTCTTTCTATTCTGCCTTATTCAAACTCTTTTCTTTTACCCCAATTATCATCTAATTAAGTATAAAAGATGGTAAAAGTAACTCACTATTTCTTTCAAGGTTATCTCCTTTAACCCCCAAGTAATTGAATTATTAACATTAAACCACTAAATTTATAATCATAAGCAGGAATAGTCCAAAACACCCCTTAAAAACTTTTAACAGAAATCCCACCCAGTTAGGGTTACGCAGCCTGTGACGGTCCGTCCTGCCATTCCGTCGTGAAGTTCAGAGAGTCGATCTCAGTAACCAAATTTCCAGAGTCTAAGTGTTTTGGAACGAGACCCCCTCGACGGTCCGTCGTACCCATGACGGTCCGTCGTGGGATCCGTCGACCAAGACAGCTATTACCAGAAATAAACTCTACTACTCAAAACGACTAAACAGGTCGTTCCAATTCTATCTTAATTCCATAACTATATTAACCAACTAAATCACAATACTTATTTGAAGAATTTAACATCTTTGTATGTCTAATTAGTTTAGTTTTACCTTAGTTCTAACACTATATTCATCGACTAAATCATATTAGCTTATTTGATGAACTTAACAACTTTCTAAATCTAAATAGTTTAGTTTTAATATAATTCCAACACTATATTCATAAAATGATCCGGAAGGTTAATTGTGGAAATTTTTAATATTAGTGTAACTTGAGATAATTAATCAATAGTTAATGGGTTAATGTGATAATTTATTTAAAACTATGCACTACTTAACCCACATCAAAATAAGCTACTAAGGTTTATCAATTTTAAGAGATCATTATATTAGAAGAGAAAAAAGTCGATGAAAACATTTGAAAGGCGTCACACGACCGCCAACTGGTACAAAACACTCCTATTAAATAAGAATGAATTATAAATGTTAAAAGATCTAGGGAAATTCTTTGATGTCATTAATGCTAGTTAGAGTGAAGGATATTGGGTTAAGCATTTTTCCTGATTAAACGTGACTTTCTTTTATTATTATTACTATTAACTATTATGAATTTTCCTAAATGCACAATGATAAATCAATGATTGCAATGATAAAGGAACTGATGACATGCATAGTAAAATTAGTTTCAGTTTGTACATAAATCTCTCACAATGCGGTTCTTTTTATAGTTTAGTCTACATATGTATATTATTTGGTAGTTGAGTTCATTATACAATATTACAGTATAATTTAAATTTTTATATAATGAGATAGGTAATAAATTATTAAGTGTATTATATTACATAAAAATTCTTAGCATGGTATTATTAGAGAAATTGGAACTTACCCTAGGCTTGAAACTTGGAAAATTTGATAATTGAAATGTTTGTTGATATCAAGATTTAAGAACTTAATTATAAACAGGAGTGAATTTTTGGGTCAAGATAAAACACATAGTAATATGAGTATTACAACTTTCGAAATATTATCGAGATTATAAATGTGAATACATCGCTTTGGGTTGAAAGTACAACGAATAGAGAAGACTTAAGTTCCAGAGTGATTGTTCAATTATTTGAGGCAAGTGGATTTCTAAACCCTTGTTAAGTGTATGGAATATGTGTATTTGTTTGTGGTATATGTTTGGGAGTAACGGGACTTGGTGATGAGTTGACTTGTCCATATTGATTAATTCAAAAATGAAAAAGATGGCAGTAAAGGGAATGTGACTTATTATTTGTGTGATGTGTTGATTATTGAGAATGATTTGAAAGGCTTGTTGAATCACAGTTTCATTTTTATGATGTGTTACTTGATATGAGAACAGTCATCTCGTCATTGGTTGTGTGAACTTGTCATTTGCATTATTTTGAGACATGATTTCGAGAACTTTCATGTTCATTGAGAAAAAAAAAGAAACTAAAGAGGATGTACCATTTCGAGAGATGTATCGCGCGCCTCGATTGATACTATGTTTCGAGGGACGTATCGCGTCCCACACATACTGAGTAGGTATCATCGGCCAATTCAAAATTGAAAACAATATATATTGAATAATAATATAAAATCAACTACAATACTTAACAAGAGGCAAGCAACAAACACATGAACCATTGACAACAACACTATAGTAGGTACACCATCAATCACCACATCAAGCACACCTATGAGGACTCATGCCTCCACACCATACTCATTTGGGAAATAGGTTCTTTGAATTTGAGTATATTAAGATAATTCAAGATTCCTTTACTTTAATGTTATCGTGGCAGAACGTGACACTCTGATCCCATAATACCGTGTCGGAACGTGACACTCCGATCCAATTATCTCATTATTTATTTCATCAAGCCTTCTTTATTCAGGCGTCATTTTAATAGAGAGGGTTCAAGATTAGAAATTCAGCAGTCTCATAATCTCAGGGCAACCACAAACCACACAATCACGTACATAGGAGACTTTACAATATCACTCAATACATATCGATCGCTATTTAGAGTTTATCTATCACATAGAAATAAAGCATAACCTACCTCCACCGAAGAATTGAAGTCGAGTAACTACTTCTTCAATGCCTTTCCTTTCCTTATTGCCTCCGAACCTTTCCAATCTATCAAGTATATATATATGCATAATTTGTAAGTTAACGAGTCTATAAACGCTCAGCTTAGTCTATGTTTAGCCTAGACCCAAAAACTCACCTAATTATATAATCAATTTTTCAAAATTCAAACCTAAGGATAGATCTTAATTCCTTCCACTAACATCACTTTAATGTAACTTATATAATATAAAATACCTTAACATTAACCAAATTAAACGAACTAATGTTATGTAATTACGGTAAAATTCTTTCATCTCAAATCACAATTTCCTATCCACTAACATAAATTCTTGACCATCAAGATTCCATAATTATCCCCCCAATTGTGTTACTGCCTTTACTCGAACAAAACCACAACAAATTGTCAACTTTCGATCAGTACGTTCCTCAACTTTGCACTATTCAATTTCTCTTTAATATTTTTTCACTATTTATCATAATGCCCCGCTAACGATAATTATTACATGATTATATGTGTTAACTATTAACAAAGAAGATTACCTCTAAAAGAACTCCAAGTTGATCTTTGGTGCAGCCGCACAACCTTCCCCTCACTTGGTTTTTACACGTCTATAGTTCTTCTTTTGTACAAATTAGTTATCACCCTAATTATATAGTTAAAAATTATAAAAATGACCCACTATTAATTTTAAAGTTATCTCCTTTAACCCCCAATTAACTCAATTATTAAAACTACCCCACTAATTTCATAATTATAATTACGAATAGTCCAAAATATCTATTGAAAAATTTAGCCGATGTCTGACCACGTGTGGGGTTACGCAGCTCGTGACGGTCCGTCGTATCTATGACAGTCCGTCCTTCAGGTTCCTCATGAAGTTCAGAGAAGTAATCCAGTACCCAGATTCCAAGATTTGAAGTGTTTTAGAACGAAGACGCTTGACGGACCGTTGTGCCTATGACGGTTCGTCATACTTGCCGTCAAGGCTAGTGAAGAGAGCAGTAGAAGAAATTTCACAAGTATGGGACGACGGAGTCCATGACAGTCCGTCGTGACCATGACGATCCGTCGTGTGGTCCGTTGACCCAGTAAATATTTATCAAAAATAATTCTACTGCTCAAACCGACTAAATGGGTTGTTACAACTTGACATTGCATTTCATTGCATTGTACATACTTATCATTAGTGAACTTGATATTGTGTTTGCTAATCTTATGAATGTCTTTCTGTTAAACTCGTGATTGATGAATAATGAACTTGTGGTTGAGGATATGCAATTTGTTAAAGAGTTATTGTTCAGGATATGTAATATGTTAATGTGTTTTTGTTGAGGATACGTACTTTGTCAATGTGTTGTTGTTGATGGTATTTAAATTGTCAAAGTGATGTAGTTGAACTATTTTCTATGTAAACTGTGAGTTGTTAGGTTGGACTTAATTTTATGCAGGTTATAGTTGTGGAGGTTCGGTTGGGGTGGTAGGAGTACCTATATTTCATCCAGTAACTTGTGTTTAGAGGTTTGCTTTTTGAGTACCGTGTTTTTTGGTACTCACCCCTTGCTTCTACAATTTTATTGTTGGTTATTACCCTGGACCTTTGTAATATATTCTATTCTTTTTCAAGGCTTCTTGAATATTTGTGATGTAGTTCTTTTTCATCTCAGAAGACCTTCTTAGTGCTAATTATGATCTTTTTCTATTCTAGAAACCAGGTCATTTGAGACTAGTAATTTCTTTTGAATCAATTGTAATACTATAAAGGCTTGTACATGTGACAACTACTTTTTGGGGGTAATTTAGAGTTTATTATAAAGATTCCGCATTTTTATTGTAAAATTTGAGTTTTAGGCTTACTTGTCTTGGTGGGATTAGATGAGTGTCATAACGCCCATTTTTGGGTCATGACAAAATGGTATCAGAGATTCAGGTTCATCGGTCTCACGTGTGTACAAGATGAGTCTAGGTAGAGTCTCGAGGATTCGTAAGGAGACGTCTATACTTATCTTTGAGATGCTATAATGACTTTTATGAAGATCTTCGCTTCTTGAATATCTATCGTGTGTGCTTGGTTCGATTTGATTCTTATCACTTCACTCCATTCACTCTCATTTATGTGATGACTTGTGTTTAGTTCCTCATGTCAGTAGTTTGTGTTGCGTATGGCTTGAATGTTAGATATGGTTATAGGGTTGGAGTGATATACTTTTGGAGATGATGTCTAGTAACATTTAGAATGTTCAATAATTAGAATGGGTGGAGTTAGGTGATGACTTGATGAAACTTTTTGAGGATATTTAAATGATGAGGTTGAACATTTCATTATGAACACGTTATATTTTTCAAAAGAGTTATTTAGCACAAAAAATAATATTTGTGTGGTATTGGCAATATATTGATTAGTTTGATAATTGGAAGTTAAACGATTAAAAGGATGGATAGGTAATGAACAGTGTCACTTTGAAAACTACAATTGGTATAGTTGTCATAAGATATATGTGTTGCAGAGAGAATGATGTTGTAAAAATCGAGGTTAGAGTATCTTTGATAGATTAAGTTATATAAAAAAAAGGTTAATAATATGACTACTATAATGGTATTATTCTTACTTGTCAAGAATTAGAGAATATTTTACTCTTTTTATTCACCTGATCTACAAAGGGACACATATTGTTTTGGACGAGACACCGAACAAATTTGATAGTGTATGTTAGATACTTAATGGGACAAAAATATGTAGGCTATTTGGCTAAAATCTTCTCGATAGGTATGGTGTGTTCTAGTGGTGGATTCAACAGTCTTCACAATGTGGTACTAGTGGTAAATGGAAATTGATATGTTGATGTCAAGTACAATTACTGACTACTTAAAAATATATCACTTGTATCACGTGTTCGTATAAAGAAATTCGATGTGGTATTCACATTTGCAAACCAACTAGTTGGGTTGTTACTGCAAATTTTAGGGGTAAAGTGTGTTTATAAAAAAATTTAGTAGTGGATCATTGATACGATATAAATGAGTTAAGTTGAGAAGTGTATCCCAAATGTTCTAATTATGGACTGTTGATTTCATTTTAATGTGCAAGAGAATAAATATATATCAGACTAACAAGCTTCGAAGTCTGAGAAGATATACTTTTGTGAAGGTAATTGAAGATTTTATTAAGAAAGTGCAAATGATATTGGGTTAGTTTGATTTTGGTTTATATAACTGAATTTAAGGAATCATATTGGTGAAATGGTTGACTTCCTGGTGATAAAAAAAGTTAACTAGGCATGATGGTAATAAGAGTTCGTGATGGATTGTGAATGAGATGAATCTATATGATAAATTTTTTTGGTTAAATTAGTTTTGTATTATAATGACGACTTCTGAGTATCAAAGATTATGATTCTTTTTTAATTAATTTATAATTTGATTTTTTGTAAAGTTGTATGATTTGTTTGGTCAACACTCAAATAGAATTGAAATGAGCTAGAGTCTTAAAAGAAAGAATCACTATTAGGCCATATAATCATCAAGAGGAGGAAAGCACAAGGATATTTACTCACATTGTAAAGGTCAAAGATGCATGTTCAAAGAGAGTGGATGATAAGATTTACAGACATCAGTTTCATTTATTTTGCCTATATTATTATGATAGTTTTATGGGTGCATCATATTTATTAAAGACTATTGGATAAAACTTGAGAAAATAGTACATATAGATGTTCAACTCGAGCGTATTATATGTTTTTTTGTGGTTTTGAGTTTGTGATGAGTACGGTTGAATTTTTAGCAAAATATATGATAAGGTCGATAGAGTGGCGATCAATAATAACCTAAGATACATGAATTCATAAAAATCATCAGGGTATGAGTTAATGTTGATAGATAAAGGAAATGGGTACACATTTGAATTAATGATTCATGTTTTAGTTGTGAGTTTAGATTTATGATAGTGTATTATTCTTCTAGGTATGGATTCGTAAGGTAAAAAATGATCGATAACATTGAGTATGAAGCATTTGGAAGGACTTAAAAATATATTGAGTAGTAAATATGGTTACCTTTGATTGTTATATCAAAGTGGAGACAATATTTGATTTAGAGGATAAGATATAAATATCATGGGTTGTTAGTCAAAGAATAATATTGGTAAGCAAGTTAACAAAAGGAAAAAAAAGTATGATGTATCAAAGAGTTCAAAAAAATTTTAATTTTGCACCATGAAAAGAATTAATAAGAAGTGAAAAATTAATACCTCTTATGTAGACTCTTGGTTAGAATTTGAAGGATGTATGAGTGTTCACATAAATAAGCTCTAATATGGATATGGTTGTAAGTTGGCTCAGTATAGACTAACTAGAGACTTATAACAAATTTTTATGATGATTGAGTTTTGATTAGGGTGAAAACATTGAAGTGTGTAAGACTATGTGTTGTTATGTGAAGTTAAATGGTTCAAATTATTATAGGTGACTTATGAATACAAAACAATATGGACCTATAGTTATACATAAGGTTATTGAGGATCTTGAGGGGAATGAAACTACTATTTCTTTTATGAGAGGATATAGACTGTTATGATGTATTGCATAGGCATGTGATGGAGATTAGAGGTTATGAGCTTCTAGTATACTAAATTATTGATGTGACTAAGAATTTCTCTACTGGTTACATGAAGTATATGATGCTTTTGAATATTAGTTAAAATTTGATATAAAAAATATTATGTGGAGATGACATTAAGTGTGATTCAAATATTGTTTATCAATGGTAAAGTAATTTCAGATTTAGACTTGTGCTATTAGACTTGGGTGTGACATGTATTTTTCATGAAATTCTTAAATTGAAAGAAATGGAGTCATAGTACAAAATTTCATTTGAATCCGATAATGTGTGTGCTAAGAAGACTTTAAACCTAATGGCGGGTTGAGACTAATGTAAATGGCTCGAGTGACTACGAGATTCTGATAGTATTAAGATTGTTGACCCTAGTGAAGTGTTGTGAAGAACATATGTTATCCAATAAAACAAATTTGTGAGTAATTATAATGGAGACTAGATTGGTGATTGTCGATAACTAGAATATTAAAGAGATGGAGTCATATGAAAGAAAATGTTTGGCATGGTCATTATGGGAGAAGAATCTAGTGTTATTCGACTTTGATTATGTATAGTTTTATATGACTATCTACTTTGCCTTGGATATGATTTGGAGTGTGATTCGTTCTATACCTACACGCGTTTTCATATTAATTGGTGAATTCCTTGTGGTGGATAGGGTGTACCGATCCTGTGAGTGTCCTCCTGATAAGATGACATCCTTGATTAGACTTCTTCATTCTCGAAGATCTGGTATTTTTTAGGATAGTTGAATGAAATAGTAATTCTACACGCACAATCTTGCTTATGAGAACTTATATAAGAGCTACTATTTATGAAGAGTTACAATTTTCTAAAAGTGTTGTTAGAGATTCTGCATTTTGGAGTGTATTGTATTTTTTTATATCTACTTAATCATTTCTTTCATTGGGTTAGATAAGTTTGATTCTCCGGATGTGAATATTCGGTGTCTAAAGATCAGATTTTTATAATTTAAGTTTCTCAAAAGAGTGTGCAGTGAAAATTAAATATTGACAACATAAGTGATGATTTGTTCTATGACAGTGGTGGTTGGTTAAAGTTCACTTCTTGTTATAGCCAATATCGGTTCAGAACATTATCTTGGTTTAGTGAGAAAAGACTCGACATGATGGTTATGGTCTGATGGGTTTCACTTTTGGATGAGTTCATTGGACAGTATAATAACTCCTAATTTGTAGATCTGTCAATTTTTTTTTATTCTAAAGTTTTATTTCTTTGTAGTTGATCTTGATGGAATGGTCCTAAAGATGAGATTATCACTCGGAGAGATGAACACGACATTGAAAAATCACACCTCAGGATTTTGATCGTATTGGTTATTCTTCGTTTTTCTTCCTTATATTCGACGACGAACATTATGTTTAGTGTTTTATAATATAATGACCCAGAAGGTCATTGTTAGAAATTTTAAATATTAGTATAACTTGAGGTAATTAATCGATAGTTAATGAGCTAAAGTGATAATTTATTTAAAACTCTGCACTGCTTAACCCATATCAAAATAAGATACAAGGGCTTATCAATTTTCAGAGAACATTATTTTAGAAGAGAAGAGAAAGAGGAAGGAAAAGTCGATGAAAATATTTGGAGGGCGTCCAATGACCGCCAACAGGTACAAAACGCTCCTATTAAATAAGAATGAATTATAAATGTTAGAAGATTAGGAAATTGTTTGATGTCATTAATGCTAGATAGAGTTGAAGGAAATTGGGTTAAGCATTTTTGCTGATTCAACGTGAGTTTATTATTATTATTACTATTATTATTATTATTATTATTATTATTATTATTATTATGAATTTTCCTAAATGGACAATAAATAAATCAATGATTGCAATGATAAAGGAACTGATGACAGATATAATAAAATTAGTTTCAGTTTGTATATAAATTTTCACAGTGCGGTTCTTTTTATAGTTTAGCCTACATATGTGTGTTATTTAGTAGTGGAGATTTAATTATACAATATTACATTATAATTTAAATTTTGATATAATGAGATTAATAACTAATTATTAAGTGTATTAATATTATACAAAAATTATTAGGATGGTATTATTAAAGAAATTGGAACTTTTCATTGGCTTGAAATTTGGAAAATATTATAATTGGAATGTTAGTTGATTTAAAGATTTAACAACTTACTTATAAATATGGGTGAATTTTTGGGTCAATGTTAAACACATAGTAATATGAGTATTATTACTTTCGAAATCTTATCGGGATTATTAATGTAAATAGATTGTTTTGAGTTGGAAGTACAACGAAAAGGGAAGGCTCAAGTTCTTGAGTGATTGTTCAATTGTTTGAGGCAAATAGATTTCTAAACAATTATTAAGTGTATGGAATGCATGTATTTCCTTGTGGTATATGTTTGTGAGTAATGTGGCTTGGTGATCGATTTACTTGTCCTTTTTAATTAATTCTAAACATAAAAAAGAGGGCAATAAAAGACAATGTGATTAATTATTTCTTTTGATGTGTTGATAATGGAGAATTGTATGAAAGACTGGTGGAATCAGAGTTGCATTTTATGAATTGTACCATGTTGTGAGAATGGTCATCTCGTCATGTCACGACCCAAAACGGGCCGTGAGTGGCACCCACATTTATCCTCCTATGTGAGCGAACCAACCAATCTAAACCCCATCATTTCAAACATAATGAACTAAATACATTGCGGAAGACTTAAAACTCATTAACAAAATAAATCAAATAACTTCTAAAAACTCAAACACTTATTATTATCCCCAAAATCTGGAAGTCATCATCACAAGAACATCTATCCTCAAATTACTAATCTAAGAGTATCGAAGAAGCTAAAATAAGTAAAAATCTAGTCCATGCCGGAAGTTCAAGGCATCAAGACATGAAGAGGAAGATCCAATCCAAGCTAGAAGCATTAGCTCACCCTGAAATCTGGTGTAATGAAGACTGGCTAGAGTTGCAGTTGAGTTGAAGACGACGACACGTTTGCTGCACTCCACAATTTAACAAAAAGAAACATACAAGTAGGGGTCAGTACAAAACACGGGTACTGAGTAGATATCATCGGCCAACTCAAAATAGAAAATAATATATATCAAGTAATAATATAAAATCAACTACATTACTCAACATGTAGCAACAACACGTACTATGATCGTTAATAAGTACCGCCAAGTTCACACATGAGGACCCAAGCCTCAATACCATACTCATTTGGGAATTAGGTTCATTAGATTGAGTATATTAACATCTTTCAAGATTCATCACCTTTATTCTTGTGTCGGTACGTGACACTCCGCCCCCTACTACTATGTGTAGGAACGTGACACTCCGATCCCCTAGTTCTACGTGTCGGTTCGTGACACCCGATCCCCTAATTCTACATATTGGTTCGTGACACCCGATCCCCTAATTCTACGTGTCGGTTCGTGACACCCGATCCCCTAATTCTACGTATCGATTCGTGACACCCGATCCCCTAATTATACGTGTCGGTTCGTGACACCCGATCCCCTAATTCTACGTGTCGGTTCGTGACACCCGCTCCACTAATCTCATTCTATTAATTAATCAAGCCTTCTTTTATACCAAGGCATCATCAATCTCATTACTTTAGTTCATCAAGCCTTCTTTTATACCAAGGCATCATCAATCTCATTACTTTAGTTCATCAAGCCTTCTTTTATACCAATGTATCATCATTAACAAGAGGTTTTCAAGATTTGGGATTCAGTAGCTTCATCATGCTTATTTCATCACAAGTATATAATCATATTCATGCAAGCATACAATTAAGCATATAGAAGACTTTACAATACAACCCAAAACATATCATTCGCTATTAAGAGTTAACTATGAATAGTATAAAAACCATAACCTACCTCCACCGAAAATTTTTGATCAAGCAAGCAATTTCCCAAAGCTTTGTTCTTATTCTCGTTTCTCCTCTTTCTCGTTCGATCCTCTCTCTCTCTTTGTTCTTTCTATTTTCTTATTCAAACCCTCTTTCTTTTACCCTAATTAGCATATAATTAAGTCTAATAGATGGCAATAGTAACCCACTAATTAACTCAAGGTTATCTCTTTTAACCCCCAAGTAATTGAGTTATTAATATTAAACCACTAACTTTATAATTAAAGCAGGAATACTCCAAAACGTCCCTTAAAACATTTAATGAAATCCAACTTAGCCTGGGATTACGAAACTTGTGACGGACCGTCATGACTGCGACGGTCCGTCCTTCTGCTTCCATCACAGAGTTCAGAGACTGAAATTTACTGAAGAGTCTGTGACGGCCCGTCATGCATGTGACGGTCCGTCCTGCCACTTCGTCACGAAGTTTAGAGAGTCGATTTCAGTACCCAATTTTCAAAATTCTAAGTGTTTTGGAATGAGACACCCTCGACAATCCATCGTGCCTACGACGGTCCGTCGTGGGGTCCGTCGACCAAGACAGCTTTTCCAGAATTAAAATCTGCTGCTCAAAATGACTAAACAGGTCGTTATAATAGATACCAATTTACTCATCGTTCGTCCTCGAACGATCGTAAGAAGAAAAACAAGGGCGAAAAGGAGTACCTGAATCTTTAAATAGGTGTGGGTATCTTTCTTGCATGCCAGCCTCTTTCTCCCTCGTGGCTTCTTCAACGGGTCGATTCTTCTATTGAACTTTGATGGATGCAATCTCCCTTGACCTCAACTTGCGAACTTCTCTATCTAAAATAGCAACAGGCTCCTCCTCATAAGACAAATTTTCATCAACAGAACTGAATCCCAACGAATGAAGTAGTTTCCATCCCCATGGTACCTTTTCAACATAGACACATGAAATACCGGATGTACTCCGGACAGCCCTGGAGGCAAGGCTAATTCATAAGCCACCTCCCCTACTCGCTTAAGTACTTCAAATGGTCCAATATACTTTGGGCTTAGCTTACCTCTTTTACCGAACCGCACCACCCCTTTCATGGGCGAAAACTTCCGCAAGACTTGCTCACCCTCTATAAACTCCAAGTCTCTAACCTTTCGATCTGCATATTCCTTTTGCCTACTTTGCGCCGCTAAAAGCTTTTCTTGAATAGATTTCACTTTCTCCAATGAATCCCTCAAAAGGTCAGTACCCCAAGGTCTAACCTCAAATGCATCAAACTACCCAATGGGAGACCTACATCTTCTCCCATACAGTGCCTCAAATGGGGCCATATCAATACTCGAGTGATAGCTATTGTTGTATGAGAACTCCGCTAAGGGTAAGAAGTTATCCCAATGGCCTCCAAATTCTATCACACATACACGAAGCATATCTTCCAACACTTGGATCGTTCGCTCAGACTGACCATCGGTCTGAGGGTGAAATGCAGTACTAAGATCCAACCTAGTACCCAATTCCGCATGCAATGTTTTCCAAAACTTAGAAGTAAACTGCGTACCTCTATCTGATATAATGGAAAGTGGAACCCCATGCAATCGAACAACTTCTGAGATGTAAAGTTTGGCTAACTTCTCTGCATTGTAAGTCACCTTGACCTGAATGAAGTGAGCAGACTTAGTTAACCTATCAATAATTACCCAAATGGAGTCATACTTACCCATTGTCTTGGGAAGACCAACCAAGAAGTCCATTGCAATTGTTTCCTACTTCCATTCAGGAACAGGCATTCTCTGAAGTGTGCCTCCAAGCCTCTGGTGTTCATACATTACTTGCTGACAATTTGGACATTTGGAAAAAAACTCCACAATGTAACGCTTCATTCTACTCCACCAAAAGTGTTTCTTTAGGTCACGGTACATCTTGTTTGCAACAGGATGTATAGAGTACCTTGAACTATGAGCCTCTGTCAGAATAGGGTTGATCAAATCATAAACGCGGGGTACACATACTCTTCCCTTGATTCTCAAAACACCTTCCTCATCGATTATTGCTTCTTTAGCCTCTCCTCGCAACACTTTATCTCGGATCCGGATCAATTTCTCATCATTAAACTGCTTTCCCTTAATCTTGTCAAGAAAGGAAGATCTTGCCTCCATACAAGCTAACAATCCTCCTTTCTCATTTACTTCTAACCTCATAAGGTCGTTAGCCAGAGTCTGAACCTCTCTAGCAAATGGATGTCTAGAAACTTGCAAGTGGGCTAGACTTCCCATGCTCCCTGTCTTTCTACTTAAGGCATCTGCCACAACATTAGCCTTTCCCGGATGATACAAGATAGTGATATCGTAGTCCTTCAATAGTTCCATCCATCTCCTCTATCTCAAATTCAAATCTTTTTGAGTAAAGACATATTGTAGGCTACGATGATCTGTGTACACTTCACACTTAACCCCATATAGATAGTGTCTCCATTGCTTTAACGTGAACACTACAACAGCCAATTCCAAATCATGGGTCGGATAATTACGTTCGTGCACCTTTAACTGCCTTGAAGCATAAGCAATTACGTTCTTCTCTTGCATTAGCACTGCACCCAAACCCGAATAGAATGTATCACAATAGACAATGAAATTCTTACCTTCCACTGGCAGGGTAAGGATTGGTGCAGTAGTCAACTAGGTCTTGAGTTTCTGAAAGCTTTCCTCACATTCGTCCATCGATACAAATGGAACATTCTGCTTAGTCAAGTTCGTCAATTGGGAAGCACTGGAAGAGAATCCCTTGAAAACTCGAAGTTAATAGCTAGCTAAACCAACAAAGCTCCTTAATTCTGACACATTAGTAGGTCTTACCCAATTCTTCACTGTCTTAATCTTAGAAGGATCCACCATCACCCCATCCTTAGAAATCACATGCCCCAAGAAGGACACTGCATCTAGCCAAAACTCACACTTGGAGAATTTGGCATAAAGCTTTTTCTCCCTCAACATTTCCAATACAATTCTCAAGTGCTCCTCATGTTCCTTCTTGCTCTTTGAGTATACCAATATATCATTAATAAATACGATCACAAAGAGATCCAGATATGGCTTAAAAATCCTATTCATCAAGCTCATGAAAGAAGCAGGGGCATTCGTAAGACCAAAAGACATCACTACAAATTCGTAATGCCCATACCTGGTCCGAAAAGCAGTCTTTGGCACATCCGTTGCCCGTATTTTCAATTGATGATAACCGGATCTCAAGTCAATCTTAGAGAAGACACAAGCACCTTGTAACTGATCGAACAAGTCATCAATGCGAGGAATGGGATACTTGTTCTTAATAGTAACCTTGTTCAACTGCCGGTAGTCTATGCACATCCGAAAACTCCCATCCTTCTTCTTCACAAATAACACCGGAGCACCCCAAGGGGATGCACTTGGTCTAATGAAGCCTTTGCTCAACAACTCTTGAAGTTGGGCCTTTAACTCTCTCAACTCCGCGGGAGCCATTCTATAAGGGGGTATAGAAATGGGGCGAGTACCCAGTTCAAGATCAATGCAGAAGTCAATATCTCTATCCGGTGGCATACCCGGAAGGTCTGTGGGAAACACATCTAAAAACTCAGGGACTACCGAAAACGACTCAATTGAAGGTACTTGGGTAGTGTCCTCCCTGAGGTGTGCTAAGAAAGCTAAACACTCTTTACTAACCATTCTCTTAGCACAAAGAAAGGAGATAATAGGAACCGTATTGGAAGTGTTGTCACCCTCCCACACTAACGAATCTGTCCCAGGCTTGGCTAACATCACAGTTTTAGCATTACAATCCAAGATCGCAAAATTCGGAGAAAGTCAAGTCATACCCAGAATTACATCAAAATCAACCATTGCTAAGATAAACAAGTCTACATAAGTATTGCTCCCCACAAAAGTCACCAGACCAGACCTATATACTTTTTCAACTATCACAGACTCACCCACCAGAGTAGAAACACGAATAGGCATGTCAAGCAATTCACAATGTAAATTAAGACCTTTAGCAAATGCGGAAGATACATATGAAAACGTAGAGTCAGGGTCAAATAATAAAGAAGACATACAATCACAAACCAAAAGATTACCTGTGATAACAGCATCTGATGTCTCCGCTTTCGATCGCCAAGGGAAGGCATAACAATGGGCCCTATCACCAGTCTATCCGTTGCCTCTAACAGGTTGCGCTGCAGTTGTTCCCATTTGTCCGTCACCCCGGCCGTTTTGATGACCACCATTACCTCGGCCACCACGTCCTCCAGAATAACGGCCTCTACCATGTCCACCTCTACCTCTAGCTATTGGGGGTCTATAACTCTGTTTTGGACAATTCCTCCTAATATGTCAAGTCTCCCCACATCCATAACACTCTCTGGAGTCAAGCATAGGTCTCACACAGAAGTGTTGGCCAGTCTGAGGTGGACCCCCAACTACAGTCTGTAGTGAAGACTAAATTGGTCGGACTGAGTAACCTCCTGAACCCTGTCCTCTAGAGTAAGAACCATTTAACTCATCTCCCTTTCGAAACCTTTTTGTTGTCGATGCCATGGTGAAGTCATCTCGCTTCACTCCTTCCACCTCTATCACGAAGTCTACGACTTCTTGAAAGGATTTTACCGTAGCCGCTACCTGTAAGGCTGAAATCCGCATATTATGACCTTAACCCCTTCACAAAATGGCGAATCCGCTCTTGTGGACTAAAACCAAGTTGGGTGGCATACCTGGATAATGCACGAAACTTAGCCTCATAGGCAGTAACCGACATCCTACCTTGCTCTAGGCTCAAGAACTCATCTCTTTTCCTATCCCTCAAAGTCCGGGGGATATACTTCTCCATAAACAAGCTAGAGAATGATGCCAAAGTCATAGGTGGAGCCTCTGTTGGTTGACACTCAACATGTGACCGCCACCACATTTTGGCGTTCCCTTGAAACTGATAAGTCACAAACTCAACACCAAACCGTTCTACTTTTAGTAGCTCATGACAGTCAACCAGAAAATTGCAGGCATCCTCAGATTCAGCACCCTTGAAGACTGGAGGTTTCAATTTCAAGAACTTACTGAAAAGTTCATGCTGGTCGTTTGTCATTATAGGCCCTGTAGTCAGACGAGGAAACGTGCCAATTTCCAATGAGGCATCCATGCGGGGAGCCACAGTAGCCGCATGTTGTACCTCCGGAGCCTGAGGTGCTAGTGTAGAAAACAATGGAGGCGCTTGGCCTTAATCAGATAACCCGCTAAGATAAGCAAGAACCTGATTGATCATCTCTAGGGTAGGTTGGGGTGGTAATTCCTCATTCTGTACTTGTTCATTTTCCCCATATTCCCCTTCTCTTAACACTTCTTCAGTCGGTGGAGGAGTCACCGCCCTAGTATCAGATGGGCTAGGTGCTTGTCCTCTTCCTCTAGAAGAAGTCCTCCTACGACCTCTACCACGGCCTCTTGCCACTGCTCCTCTTCGAGCTACAGTCTCAGTGGCTGGCTCAGACGCCCCTTGTCTTGCCGGTGCTGATGTTGGCGCGGTTGTTGCTCTAGTTCTAACCATCTGCAAAATAGAGTGAAGATGGTCAGATACCAATTTGTATCACCTAGATACCAATTAGATTCAAGTAATAGCACGAAAGAAAGAAAGAAAGAATGGAATTTTTCTAAAGTCTTATAGCCTCTCAAAGAAAAGTAAAGGCGTCCCCCTACCGTTCCTTAAGACTCTACTAGACTCGTTCTTGTGTGATGAGACCAATGAACCTAAGGGTCTGATACCAAGTTTTTCACGACCCAAAATGGGCCGTGAGTGTAAACCACATTTATCCTCCTATATGAGCGAA